>NC_140634.1:3512500-3990664 GCF_057382275.1 Copadichromis virginalis
AATATTGTGTTTAACATAAAAATGCGCGATATCAAGTTTTTCTTTTACTTGTGATCATTTTCAAATCTCTTTTTAATTAAAAAACAAAAAACCTTCAAGTTTGTCAAGTCTGCATGTACATTATGTGATGTATCTTTTTTTTTTTTTTTAGCTCCAGCACAGATAAGCCATGGTGTGAAACATGGTCAAGCACAATCCTGCTAGTTTCAGTTTGTTATTTACTAATACAAAAGATGCAAACATAATTCATGACATTTACTTAAAAGAGAAAAGCGTTCATCTGTAAAAACATACTGACATATGAAAAATTGATTTCACTCTTCAGGAATCAAGGTTGAACCTCTCACTATTTGCCCTTGATATTTATACAAACTATTAAAAGGTCCAGGGGAAAGGCACAAATGGTCATTTGACTGTGTAAATTTCATTGTATGGAAACCTTTATTCTCAGTTCTCTGTGTTTTATTTCAGCTATAGCCTAATAATAAAAGCACTTTTGAACAGGCCGTGTGAGATTTAACTTTAAGGTTAACGGTGTTAACTGAGAGTAGCTGTGTCACTTCCACATTTATTCGGCTGTTGCTTATTAATGCTAACAAATCCTTGCTGGCTTTACTTTGTTGCCTGAACTACTTGTATTTGCAGTATGCAGTGAGGAATAACAGAACTGTGTTTATTTTTAAATGACACTTGACAATAGGGCTGCCACGATTAGTCGACTAGTCACGATTACGTCGACTATCAAAATCGTCGACGACTAATTTAATAGTCGACGCGTCGTTTGAAGCTTTGTAAGATCCCAAAAAACGCAGGAATAAGTAGCAGGATTTAAGAGTGTAATAACGGACTGAAACAGAAGATGGCAGCACTGCATGTACAAGGATGCCAGCTGCCGTTAAACTCCCGAAGAAGAAGTAGCTCTGTCCCAGAATTCATAGCACGTCCCTGCTCAGTTTCCAACAATGGCGGCAGCTAGTTAGTTTTAATATGACTCTTATTATTCTTTCTGGGTCACAAAATAAACATTTAACATATTTTCAGGCGAGAATGTAGCTGTGTAAACCTCAAATATCTGCTCAGTTTATCAAGACACCGCATATTTTCAAAAGTGCTCCGACGTTTTCGGAGACGTCTGTTACCCACTAGCTCGATAGCTAGCCGGGGTTCAAGGCTCACTAGAGCCGTGAGAACACCGGACTCCCGGCAAATCGTTTTCAAACCCACCGCCGTCTTTCACTACTCAGGTTAAACATATATAAGTCACTTAGATAAGTTATAAATTTTATTGTTAGGCTTTTTTTAGTATTTTATTTGTTCCTGAGTAAATCGGTTTGGCTGAGATTAAAGTTATAGTTTTTACACAGCTGAATAAACATCAAGCAGACAGCTGATTTTTAGAAGTGTGAGATGCTCCAGAATTTACTCCGTTGTCCTGTTATATTTTAGATAGCAAGGAGCAGACGGCTGAGTTTATTAAACTTCACCGAAACAATCTGTAAATGTCATTAAAATGTAATAAACTATCATCTTGTCTTTATTTTTAGTTAGCACAGACCTTAAACACTTACAGCTGTAAGCTAATGATAGTTATATAAGAGCAGATGCTGCTGGTGCAATAAGCTGTACGTTTTACGTTCAATGGATCTGATTAGTCGACTAATCGCAAAAATAATCGGTGACTAGTCGACTATCAAAATAATTGTTTGTGTCTTTTAGTCATTTTCTTCTAAATGACCATGAGAGCACAGAGTTTCTTTTGTTCGTTAGCAAGGTGACAGTCGAGTTATTGTTTAGATTTCAAGCAAACATAAGACAGTTTGTGAGCAAAGTTGTCTGAATTTCATTAGAAACTATGTAATAAGTATCTGGTCTGTCACTTTTATTGGGGTCCAAAGCCTTCCAGTGCTCTAAAAAGTTAACCAGTTTGCAGTTAGTAGCATTAAGCTAAGCTTGACATTATAACATTTTAAACATGAATTACCCTTATAGCATTAAATCAAACACAAGTTTAACTGTTATAATTCAATCTGGACATTGTAAAATATGATTTTGCAAAATTAAAATAATAAAATAAAACTTTGTCTTTTTCTCTATCTGACTGAGTGGGTTGTATAATGAAGCAACTTCATTTTGACGTTCTGTTCACAGAGTAACAAAACTTATAATCTGTGCTGTGTAAATATATTAAAATAATAAGCCTGAAGATTAATTTGTGGAAACTAATGCATCTTTTTTATGGCAGACATTTTAAAATGTCACCATAGGAAAAGCAAAAGTATAAGTAAATTAATGAGGATGGAATTCTGTTAGCTGCTTTGTTTTCAGGGGTCTGGCTGAATGTTATTAGGAACACTTGTGCTGTGACTACTACCACAAGTCAAAATATGTGCTGTGGAAAATGACACTTTTACTTATTTATTTATTTTTGGTAGACTAAGTAATGACCACAGTAGCTGGTTATATATAACACACTAGCATTATTCTGAGCACTGGCTACTGGTTATATCTTGCAATATATGGAGCAACATGTACAGCTTGTCAGGTAAACTATTTTTTCCTATTTAAGTCTTGCTTCCGTCTTTTGCAAAGGTGCTTTGTGCATTCTGTTGCATGTCACACAAAGCAGATGAAGAATGACCTCTGACCCCAGTGGCCTAGATACAAGGCCTTCCTGTCATTCTGATTGGTGGTACCGGCTAACCTTTTCCTTGCCGCAAAAAAAAAAAGTGTGCCATGCTGTTCCCCGTGAGGTCCCATTGTTTCTTTTGTAATATTCAAGGAGAAAAATGGAGAAAAATTAGCACTCATGCAGTATGCATGACTTTAGAAAGCCTCTCATATAATTCTATTGCTGAGGGAAATGGGGAAGTCCAGAAGCAATATAGCTGTGTTTTTAGCAGGTTTAGCATTTCTAGTTTGCTGTGTGTTGGTGTAATTTTTTTCCATAAGCTGTTGCAGCAAATATCCCCTGTGCATTGCTTATTTTTTGAGGCTATCAGATAATGTAATGTAACAAGATCCCAGTGGCACTTAAAAGAAGTGCTTTTCAGCTTTTTGCTCGCAGGTAACACTCTAGTTTCAGCTTGCTGGGTTCCAGCGCTCAAGTCATGGTGTCCCCAAGAACCAGCTCTGAGTTGGCAGCACTTGACATGATTGCCCTTAAGTAACTGACACGGTTGCGGTGTTACATTGCACTCTGCAGCTGGGTAAGTGTTTAGTGGCAAGTACGAACTGTTAAGATCCTGCTGTGTTAAGAGAGGAGATGAAAGTGAACAGGAGCTATACAGGCCCCCTAACGGTCGAGCGGTGTTTGGCTGGGGAGACTGTTTTCTGTGATGTCTGTGAGCTTTCAAGACAGTGGGAAGGGCATTATAACTCATGCTCCTGTTTAAGAGTCAACATTTTCCTAGCCTATTCAAGGCTTTAGATTATGACATTGTGAAATACAATCCTACATCCATATTTATAGAATTAGTATCCTAATCTGGGGTTTCATTCATAACCGATAACAGCGATAACTGTGCAGCATAAGGCCTTGTAAATGGATGTCAGTAAACCAAGTTTTTGCACAGTAAACCAACCATGTCAGTAAACCAACTTTTGCACAGAGGCAGCCCCAGCCCTATCCATATGGACTCATTGCAGTTTACCCAATGTCAGCACGTCTTAGCTCTTTCCATGCTTCTTTTTGCTCGAAAATGGGTTTCGATACTAAGACAACAAAAACAATTGCTCAATGTAGAACAAATGGCATGAAGATTCTCCCCGCTCTCGCTCTCAGCACCATGGCAACATTCACTTTGATATGCAGAAACCCCCGCCATTTGTACAGTGCAGCACCAAGGGGAATATTGACGTTTTGGTGAGGCAGAGAGTTTTTGCATTAATTGTGTTGTTGTTTTTTTTGTTTTGTTTTGTTTTGGGTTTGT
Organism: Copadichromis virginalis; assembly: GCF_057382275.1. Lineage (NCBI taxonomy): Eukaryota > Metazoa > Chordata > Actinopteri > Cichliformes > Cichlidae > Copadichromis > Copadichromis virginalis. Next base: position 3,516,430 of record NC_140634.1, read on the forward strand.
TTGTTTTTATTGGGGGGGGGGGGGGGGGTATTTTCTCCATATAAATCATAGAATGCATTGTGTGTCTGTTTTTTCACAGATGTGGATGCGAGACATTGTGTTGTACCAGGGACTGCACTGAGGGAGAAACAAGCCTAACTGTTGTCTTCATGCAAAAGTAGACAACCTGCAGACTGGACGTCGCCATCAATCTTCACTTTGTTCCAGTTATCATAATGAGCCTCTCTTGGTAGCCTTCTGCTTGAACCTTGCTATTTTCTCAGCTAACAGAGCATTCTCATTTTACTTTGACCATACATACCAACCTCTGGGATGGATCGCCTGTGTCCGGGCGAAGGCGTTAGCCGGACACAGGCTTTTGTTGTCAAACTGTAGCCTGGATTCTGGACCAAAGTGGATTGTGTTCAACTTACTTCATGTGATTATTTTCTGGAGCTATTTATTTGGATCAGGGATGGATGTACCAGAAGCCAGCAAGCATGGCAAGAAGTCGACAAGTCAAAAGCTGGAGGACCAGAAAAAGGTAGGTGACAGGTTTCTGTCCTTTTAACTTTGCTCCTGTCTTTTCCCTAGCCTCTCTGTGCATGTGGGTGCGCATGTGTGCACGCATGTGTGCACGCATGTGTGCACGCTGCATTTTCAAAGAAGCAGCTGTATACAAAAGTTTGTTTATCACCTGGTATCTTGTTCTCTTTACAAAAAGGAGAACATGTTGGTCCAATTGCTGCTGTTGTGTGAATTCCCGGTAGCTTTTTTGCTCCATATCTGCTAATAGCTATTTATAAAGAAGATGAGGGGAAAGGTGGAGTTTCTTCCCCCTCGGTGCTTTTACTCTTTTATCTCGGCTCATGTGGTGTCACAGTGGGCAGGGTGCATCCCAGCCTCCCTCTGAGAATACATATTTACTCTCTGTTTGAGATGCTTTTTATGTTCCCGTCTCTGGGAATGGGAAAGTGGATTCTAATTTTAACAAAAAGATAAATACGATTTCCTTTTTTGTTTTTGTTGTTTTGGTAAAGTTATATCATGTGCTACAATGGTCTCTACATAATGGTGTGATTAGAAGATGGTTTTGAGTCGCGCTCTAAATGCTGCACATTGGACCTCAGTTGGATCAGATTCATCCGTAACAGCGGTGGCTGGATCGATGGCGAGAGCCCAGGCGTCAGGCAAGTTCACACTGTCTGCAGAACGTGGATTCGAGGACAGTGGCACTGGCCTTTGCCTGTCCGATCAATTATTGTATTTATTTAGCTGTAAATGCGTCCAGTGAACATTAGATCTCATGATGTAATTCAAGTGCTGCCTTACATTTTTCTGTATAATGTGTCAATGACAAACATATACTAGATGCCATTTTGGCCATACATATAGAGGAAGAGCAAAATGTTAAAATAACGCAGCGAGGTCAACTAACCTGAGCCACAGAATTTTCAAATGTTTAATGTCACTGACACGGTGAGACTAACTGTATCTGCTCATCTTGTTAGTTTTGGGCTATATGTAGGCTTTGACATTTGCCTAAGCGCTGTGCACAGCTCATTTTGAAAAGTAACACTGCCATTACATAATCATCTAAATCATCTGGAAGCCAGTGTTGTTCTTGTTAGTAAAATTGCACGTTTTCATTGAAATAGCCTATTAAAAATAAGAATATTCATATAGAAATATGAAGGAGTGACACTGAGTTCAGTGAATTACTGGACTGATTATGGAACCTCTGTTAGTACAGACTGTAATGTGCAGTGTGAGTCTAGCTAAATGTATTTCTGCTATGGCTTTACTCGTGTTAAGTTTGTACTTGTTTAAAGATCTAGTGAGAATTTTTCTACACTTTTAGAAGAATATTATTTTATAAAATACTTTGTATTTTGTTTTCCCCCCTTTGTCTGGAGAGCTGAGTTTGTAAGTTCACTTTTATATGGACTTAAAAAGTACACGTACTAAGATGCAAACAAAGCCTGTTAGCGAGAGACTTCTCTTCCTCCCTCTTCCTCTGACCTCATTCTTCTAATGAAGTGCATTTGATAAGCATAATGAATTTCCACGTGAAGTCCAGGGAACATATGAGTTCAAGTTAGACTTTTGCAGCACTGTTAGGGTCTCAATAAAAAGGATGATTGTTCTTTAGAACCTGAGTGCTATAGTAGTTTTTTTCTCTTTAGCAGACTACAATGATGTCTTGCTGTTAGTGCTATTAGCCAATTTTTATACCCTGTTAGAGAAGACAGACAAACTACTAATAATTTATAATAATGGATCGATGTAGCTTTCCACAAGCACATTGATTTTTAAGATAAAAGTTGTGAGCAAGAACCTGTATTTGTGCACAACATGCCCATGTTGCATATGTCCTGTCATGTGACATGAATTGAAATCGGATACTGTTCTAATAATGTCGATAAAGTCGATCACTCTGTCTCCACTTGCATTAAAGGTCATGTACTGTAAACATATGTAGTGTCTTTCTATTTTCCAACCTCTGCATTGTAGGTAAAGAGATTTTAGCATCGAGCTCGGTTTGGAGCAGAGTGAATGAACAGAGTGTGACATCAAATATTCATCTATCAGGGGAATTTGACTGAAACCGTTTGGCTCTCGTTTCGGTTAGATGTGCGTCCTGCCAAAAGATAAGCTCTCCCTCTTTGTTGTGATTGTTGCCTTGAGCTAGGCAACAAATGGTTTAGAGCAAAAGAGCTTCTTATAGGTTTTAAATCTTCCTAGTATGTTTCTGTGGGGGGTTTCTGTGTGCTGTAATTGCCTGACTGGATAGGGTTAGTCTCACGTGGATGTGTCATCTGTGGTAGTTGAACTCAGCACAAAATAAATGTTGTACTTAAAGAAATGCTGTGTGAAAAGATGGAGCAAATACATTCAGTTTCCTTATCTTTTATAATGTGACCCGAGTTTTTTTCTTTCACTTTGTGTGGGGTGGAATAAGATAAACTCGTGGTGCAGAAAAATGTCAGGGACAAATGTTACATTTAATTTAAGCATTGAATTGATTTTCAGTCATTTTCTTTCTTGCTCAGTGTTAGATAAGAAAATCAGTACGACTGATCTTTGTAAAGTAAACATGCCAGCAGCTCATTAGCTTAGCTAAAGCACTACTGGCATCATGACTTTAGGAAGTTATTGCTTCCAGCCAACCAGTCTAATGCTAACATGACACTACAATTTGTCATTTTTACACTTACATATTAGACAAATAAGATATAATCTGCTATCTAATGAGCTTTAAATGTGCTGGTAGTCAGATTATGTTACCTGGAATAAAGCCAGAGCCAAGCTAGTAGTAAAATGGAACATTTTATATTGTTATCAGCTAAGGTAACTAGCTTCTGGTTCACATTTACTGTACAAGAATGCAAAGTATTATCAGTCTTCTCATTTATTTTGATGCATTCTTTTAAAGGCTCTGCCTACAGTTTTCAAGCTGTTCAAGTGGACTATTAGGATTAGATTTGTTGTCCAAACTTTAGCAGGACAAACTTTTCGCCTCACAGCCGACTGCATTGTCAGGGCTGATAACAGTTCATTTGCAAAGATGTTGAGTTCAACCTTACTTGATGAGCTTTAAATAAGTTCTGCATGCTGTATGGAGATGTGTATGGAGTTTTTATTTGTAATATACTCCTGTGAATACCCAGTGGATAAACATGTTGAGGATCTTTGTGTGAAATCTAGAAAGCTGTGTTTTGCCAGCACTTCTTATTTCATCACCCTGGGAGTGTTTGTTCCTTTCCTCCCACACTTTACACTTTTCCTCCTCCATTACTCGCTGTCTTTTTCCCAGATGGATGGTACTTCTTATTTTCACATTCATCCATCTTGAAGCAGTAATTACGACCGTAATGCTTACTAGGGAAAATAAGCTCATAGTAATTGGTTGTGAATGGTCAGGCAGGGGCGGCAGCTATGTCACTGAGGCATCTCATGGGAAAGTTGTCATCAGCCTGTGAGATTTTTCCATTCGCTGTTAGAGTCGTATCTACCGGTAGATCCTATTAAAGCTGTTTTGCATGTGCACCTTTTTTCTTGCCCTAACAATCAATGATAGTGGCAATGAGCTGTCACTGAATGAACTGGTTTGTCCTCTGTGTGACAGACTGTTCTTAAACCTGACTGAGTTTGTATATATTTAGTTTCTAATCTAATTAATGCATGCCAGTGTGCCATAAGTCTAATCTGAACATAGCATGTAATAGGAGATTGGTTATGATGGTTAAACGATTTACCGGGCATGTTCATACTGAGATGTGCTTGATACTGTGCAGAACTGTGAGTGGTTTTGTTTGCTGTGACTTTTGTTTTAGACTTTTGACTTTTGCTCGAAGAGACTGAAAATTCAACATTTTATTTTTTCAGTTTCTATCCAAATGAAATTCCTTCCTCCTACTGGCCTGAGCCATCGAGGTCTTCAGCTTCACATTGCACTGCTTGGATTTAAAATGAAACATTTTTACATTATAAAGTCAGTCAGAGCACTTGAACCACAAATTAGGTATATAAATAAGCAAGTGTTCTATTAGATTTAAGTCAGGCGAATGTGGGGAAGTCAGTGACATCAGTTCCTCCATCCTCCTGAAACTTTCAGGGACTCATGTCACATGAAGTTGGGCATTGTTGTGTAACAGGAGGAACCCTGGACCCACTGGGCCAGTGTAGGGTCTGATAGTGGAACTAGAGGGCCCACTAGAGGACATCAGGCGCTCATGCCACCCTCATGAAGTCTTTTTCTGTTTCTTTGTTTTCTGGTTATTCAGAGATATTTTCTAACTGTGGGAGTGCTCATCATGTTCCTCCTTGCACAAAGGATCAGATACCTGTCCTGTTGAGATGTTAAGGACCTTCTACAGCCCTGTCCAGCTCTCCTGGACTCACTGCCTGTCTCCCAGTCTTGAGACTGTGGTGGGGGAGACAACAAACTTTCAGGGAATGGCACAAATTGATGTTCAGTCCTGGAGGAGTTGGACTACCTGTGCAACCTCTGTAGGGTCCCAGGTATCGCCTCATGCTGCCAGCAGTGACCCTGATACTGTCCAAATGCAAAATGTATTATTGTAGGGTCTACCTTACAATATAAAGTGCCTTGAGGCGACAGATGTTGTGATTTGGCGCTGTATAAATAAAGTTGAATTGAATTGAACTGAATCAAAACTAAAGCAAAAATAATCAGAAAAGATGAGGAGGGAAAAATGTCAGTGTCCTCCACCTTTAAACCATCTGTGCTTTGGGGGTTGTCTCATTGTTGACCCTCTGGTGCCCCTGTTGTTAATGTCATTAACACCAAAGAAAAAAACCCTCTGCTACTTTATGTTATTATTAACTTATATTTGTATAAGTATTTGTATATTTGACTGCTTGACTGCTGCTGCACTAGAAATAATGCAGTTCGAATCTAACATGAAAGGTGAACTGTTTCAACACCTTTTGCCACTTTTAGGCAAGAATGTTATTGTGAAATTTAGTGGATTTCTTTAATGTTCATTTCACGTTATTATATTGTATCTATTCTTGCTCAGAACAGGTAAGGACCTCATTCCTGTTACAGACAACCAAAGAATATTTTCCCTTTTAAAAATAGTGCAACAATGAAACTACTGACTAATGGCAGAGTTTCAAACTTTAAGGAGTGAAAGAATTTCTCAACAGCACATGCATGTCACAGGGTTAGGGTTAGGGTTAGCAATTGTTGCTAGATTGACACAACTTGATAAATTTTTTATGACTCTACTGCACTGTAATAGTGTGGTGACATCCTAAGAGAACCCACCCTAACCCTAAAATATACACAAACCCACTTTGTTGGGCATGGTATATCAGTAGTTCATTCATGAAGGATTAGTGGGTTTAGACCACTGAAAAGTTCAGAGTGAAAACATGTCAAAACAGAGCAGCCATCATAACTGTGGCTTTCACAAAAACAAGCCTCAGAGGCAGAGTGATAAGAGCAGTGATGTCCAGGTCAGACTGATAGAGAACAATAAAGAGGGAAGGAGTTGCCAGAGAGAGTTTGAGGGAGAGGAGAACAAAATGACACCAAATGAAAGGGATGTGCAAGAGTGGAAAAACTGACTCGGGGAGGAGGATAAGGGTCTAGCCTGAGTGGGAAATGAACCCCATGACACTGCTAGGAAGCGTCATGGGGCCTTCCATCTGCACCCTGCATTGACATTTATGCAGTCTGTGCGCAGGGTGATGCTCTCGTCACACAGAAGCAAAGCTGGGCGGTAGCCGCCTGTCTTAATTTGCTCTTACAGCCAGCTGTAAAAAAGTCTGACAGAGTTGTGGAGTTTTTTTTAAGGATGTCAGTATTACAGAGTTCCTCGTATTCCTTCTACCGACAAAACATGAAAATATGGAAATAGAGTTTCAAAACATATTATCATTATTATACATATTATTCCCAAAAGGTTGATCCTGTTCATCTGGACATCTATTTTCACTGTGAGAAACGTTTTACTTCCCTGGATGATTGAGACATATATATATTATTCATAACAGAATGCATAGTTTTGGGCTCATGTGGTTTTTTCTGCAGGGATTTTAGAAATTAAATAATTTCTTTAGCTTTTAGTTTGCATGGCAGCAGATCAGTTACTTTTCTGCAAATGTTAACGTGTTGTTTTTCATTATTGTTACAGCTGAAAAGAAACGAACAGTCTTTACTTTGAGTTTGCAGGGTATAGCTGTTATTCAGACATATTCTTTAATTTTACATGCATTTTAAATTACCCCCTTGCATATGTAAGATTCATTTATAAAAAATGAACAAACTGTTGTTCATTCTTAAAGAGTTCCCATCATATGGCTGGCATCGTTGGGTATAATTAAAGAGTCTGTTAGCTGCCAGACATGTAGTACAATTTTCCATCACTCCTGAGAAACTACATCCAGACTCAAATCTGAAAACTCGGGTCAATTGATTTGCCTTTTTTGTAATACACAAATTACTAATTAATAATTGAAACTGTATTACTGATACATGTTTTCTTGTGGTTTTGTGTTATTGTTGTACAGTATATTAACATACACTGGGTCTGTCCATGCTTTGACACAGCCATTTTGTCTCCACAAAGCTCTACATCGGGGACAAGTTTCTCCTCTAATGCTTTTCTTTTGGTATACAGAGCTGAGTGGCCTCAGTCTTTTCTTCTGATTGATTTGGAGCTGCAGCACTGTAGCATGAAAATACTGACCAAAACCACTTAATTGATCTCCTTTAGCTCTACTTGTTGAAAAATGTTGACCATCAAAGTGAAACGACTTCCAAACTCATAATATTGCATGGTATTATCAACCACTGAATACAGCACAAATTGGATTTAGAACTGAAATATGATTTGTTTATTTCTTTTGTGTTTAGTAATTGTCAAATGGATTGTTTTCACCAATGTGCAACATATCTACATGTGCACGTATGTAAATGATGTAAAGTCATTCAGATGCCAGCAGAAAGTTCACGTCGTCATAAAAAGCAGCAAAACCAGAAATGGGGTGCAATCCTGTTATCTCTGCATGAGCAGTAACACCCTGTGAGTAAGGGATATGCTCTATAACTGACAAAGTGAGCTACATAATAAATGTTGATTATTGTAGGCCTCTGAGTCTGTGCTGTATCTTTTACTGTGGACCAAGTTCAGGATGGTCTCTGCACAGAAAGAAGTGGAGTCATAGAGCAGTCAGGAGGTGCAAGCATTTAAAAGTTTAAATAATTTAAAAAAAATGTAACAACATGTTGTTATTTGAAACATGACTTAAAATAATCCTTGATATATTTGTATTCAGTAGTTGTGGCACTGAATCCTTAACAGTGACAGGGCTTGAACTACAGAGGGAAGCACTTGACATCACAGTGGATGTGTCTCAGCAGTTTCACAGTATTTTCTGTGGCACTGATTTTGTTCTCGCATGGGTGAATTTAACATGCGTATGTTGCTGATAGCTGTTTCATGCATTATGTATGCTCAATTCACAGTATGTTGGCATGTGATGAGGGTATCGCCTGAGTGCGGGGCCGGATCTTGTGAAGAAGCAAGCTGTCAGCATTAACAATGACTGCGTGAGTGCACCTGTATGTCATTGGGGCGATCGTGGCTCAAGAGTTGGGAGTTCGCCTTGTAATCGGAAGGTTGCCGGTTCGAGCCCCGGCTTGGACAGTCTCGGTCGTTGTGTCCTTGGGCAAGACACTTCACCCGTTGCCTACTGGTGGTGGTCAGAGGGCCCGGTGGCGCCAGTGTCCGGCAGCCTCGCCTCTGTCAGTGCGCCCCAGGGTGGCTGTGGCTACAATGTAGCTTGCCATCACCAGTGTGTGAATGTGTGTGTGAATGGGTGGATGACTGGATATGTAAAGCGCTTTGGGGTCCTTAGGGACTAGTAAGGCGCTATATAAATACAGGCCATTTACCATTTACCATTGTGTCTGGACTGCATCCAAATGGATTTACTTAGATCTAGTTTGTAGCTGTGAGGGTTAACCTGACACTTGTTGTAGGTGAGGTGGACTGTATTATCCCAGTGCATTCAGGCTGATTGACAGATTCCTGCACATCTAACGGCAGATAACAGGATTAGCACAACAGCTGGATTCCTAAGAGGGGCCACGGTGCCGCGGGTGGGGTTTCAGATATGGGTGCTCACTCATGACTGGTGGAGGCTTGTGCTAGCACATGATGGAATATGAGCTCAGTGTTGCATTTATTCTGTCTTAGCCTTGTGTGTTAAATCGTGCAAGTTATATCCTCTGGGTGCTGCTGGTAAGTGGTAAAATTCACGAGAAGAGAAAAAAAAAAACAGAGACAGAGTTATTCCCACTGTGGTCAGCTTATTTAATTTACACATGGAATGTGGAGTTGTCAAACAGATTTGTATTCTGCATCGAGCTCTCCTCTTATTAAACACCATTTGTCTGTGTGATGTGTTATTTGACGATATCCAACAATAACTTGTGAAGCGAAGTGAATTAACTGAAGCAGTAGCTTGTCTTGTAAATGTGATCATCCTGACAGAATTCCATTAAAGTGGGAATGAGATGTGTTCATAGGGGCCGAACTGAGAGATGAGCAAGATAAGATAAGATAAGATAGAACTTTATTAATCCCTCGGGTGGGTTCGTCTGGGAAATTCGACTTCCAAAAAGCACAGCAACGACCGAAGTTACAGTTACAGAATTGTTATATATATATATATATATATATATATATATATATATATATATATATATATATATATATATATACACACACACACACACACATATATAAATACAGAGACAAATATAAATAAAGTATACAAAGGGGATAAATAGAATAAATAGGAATAAAAAATAAAAATACAAGTGAATTGCACATTTCAAGTATTGAGTCTATTGCACTGTTGACTATTTACAAAAGTATTGCACAAGGTATTGTACAGTGAGGTGAAGAGGCACTACAGCTTAGTTGTTCCCCCCTCCTTTGTCCTCCTGTTTCCCCTCCCTCTCCCCTCCAGAGATGAGCAGTAGTACTCATGGATGATCACTGTAGTGGGAATCCCTCTGCCTTGCATTTCTTAGTCCTACTCACCAAAGCAGTAGTTTTGCTTTATTTTGTCTGGTTTGCCAAGTGTCCAGCTAAACATTTAACTCTAACATCCATGGTACATACTAATTATTAACTTGGGTTAAGCAGAAAGTGCTGATAAGTGTTTCTTTAAAATTAAATTCAATGTTTTAAATACCCAGATGCGTATTATTGTTACTGTTAGTGTGCAGAGCCACGTTGGTAATAAGGGCAGGGATAGCTCAATAAAGTGGTGGCCCCATGATCGGAAGGTCAAGGGTTCGAATCCACTGAACGGCTACTCTGAGGTACACCTGAGCAAAATACTGTCCCTACACACTGCTCCCCCGGCGCCCAGTGGTTGCCCACTGCTTCACTGAGTGAATGGGTTAAATGCAGAGAGGAATTTCCCCCTGGGGATAAAGTATACATTGTTATTATTAATAGAAGTGCTTTTTGCAGTTGCAAGTGAGATGCAACAAGAAGTGGTCTTTGCACAAACAGGTCGTTCCTGGGATGAAGGCGGGTAGTGTGACTCATAAAATCAGCCAGAATACGGTGACATCATAACTAATGAGGAATGATTTCATGTATGAGACTTCCTGAAAGTTGCTGAATCCCTACACAAAAATGTAACGTGTTAAAAATGGATGGAAACATTAAGTGTGGCGGGAGCTGTGTGTCAACATATCGATGGAGTATTTGTGGTATACCATTAGTATCTGCTCTATTTCAAACCTTAAATGCTTGTTTACTAGAGGGAAATGGGTTTGTCTTGATTTCATGTATAGCAGTATGTGCAAGTAGTACAGTACAGTACAGTACAATAGTACAGTTTGCAGGATTTTGCAATGCTTGCATAAAAAAGCAAAGGAGAATATTGTGCTTCACCAGGATGAAGAGCTGAATTGAGATGTGCACAAAGGGATAAAAGGAAGGAGGATTAAGATGTAGCCAGAAAGACTGAGACATTGTAATGTGTCAAAATCCTGCAACAGTGGAAAAGTGTTTGTACAGGCTAGACCAAAAGATGGGAGCGAATTCTCAGTTCGACAGCTTTTGGTCACTTTTTTCTCTTCCCTAGGGCGGTTCCTGTGGTCACTCCTCTCATTTTGGAGGGCCCCATTGCGTTATTGGATGAGGCCTCAAGGTCACAACAAACAAGGCCCGCATACAACCACATAATAAGCATTTTCTCCACAACATGGCCGACTGATCACAGAGACCAGAACTTGGCCTTGGATGAAAACACCCTCTTTGGCCCTTCAGATAAACACGGTGTCTGGAAGAAAGCAATGTTTTTCATCTCTAATTCTGGCGTTATTTATGGGCGTCTTGGCTGAGGGCTAGTGTGGTTTTGTTCCATGAGTCTGTGGATTGTTTCTGCACAGGACAGCACCAAAGAGGAGAATTAAGTACTACAAAAGTGTATTAATAAATAAAAATCCAAGAAATGTCAGCTGAGAACAGTCTGAGGGATTTGCTGAATAAAGAAAGCAAATGTTTCATTTGTCTGATTCTGTTCTTATTTTTAGTTAAGGTTGAGAGATACAGACCATTATCAGGGTTTTGCCTGGCTCAGAGTGGGCATTCAGTGGGTGACTGTGCAGCCCACAGTGAGTCTGTATTGTTTGACGGAAATCTGTCCGTTTCTCTGTGGCTATAAAACACAACGAGCTGAGGTCCATCCAGATTTTAAAAGCTATCAGTGCCAGTATTACACTTGAGTTAATAATATCAAATAAAAAGATCTATTTCAAAAATGGCAAGCTTAAGAGTGAAGTGAAACATTTTGAGGTGGAGGAGATATTGAAATAAACATGTGATCACTGCGACCAAGAGTAGTTTTAACATTTGTATATTAGATTACATTTTTTAACATGTGGTTCAGGATACGTTGGTAAAGGATTGCATTTGATTTATTCTATTTGACCTGTACTGAGCGTTATTCAGGCTTCCTTGGGCTCCTGTGTTTTGGGTTCAGATCATATTGGTCATCGATTGCCTATTAGCTAGCTAACGTTAACGCATTTTTTAAAATTAAAATTACTCTTTTACTTTTTTTAAAAAATATTGTGAAGCATTTTAAATGTCATTTGTGTATTGGCCACCTAACGTGGTGACTTTAAGAACATAGTGTATACTGGTATTTAGATTTAATTTCAGTGTGGATTGAGATGGAAAAAGTCGGCAGTGGAAAAAAAACTTGCTATGAATGTAATGAAAAACCTTTTTTACAGTTTGCAATTTTCTTTGCCAGTCTGCATTTCTATATATGTTTATCTAGGACACAATTTCAGAAAGCCTGTTTTGCAAGAAATAGGTTTGGCTCTTGCAACAGCATTGCAACATTTTGCAGCTGTGGTAACTCCAAAGTAGATTTAGCTTATATATTATGGTATGGAAAACTATTTATTGAAATATTATACAGAATAAATCTTTTTATTTAATGTGTGCAGTTGTATTAATGCTATAAATTAGGTTTTTTTAATATTTAAAACAATAGTTGCCATGTCTGATGTGATGTTAGAGATGTACCTGCACCTTTGCTTACACACTCACATGTCCTTCCTCCAAATTTTAAATCATTTAAATTGAATAGGCTTTCTTCAATGAATTGTAATTTTTAAAATAAGTGGTTATTCTTGTTTTATGTGCTTCACTTTCTGCCATGTTGAAGTTGTAAAAGGTTTTGGACTCTTTACAGTATATAAAAAAAGTCAAATAGTTTAAGTCACTTTTTCTGTCTCCTGACAGGATGGTAAACAGACTGATTCTTATATAGAGCTTTTCTACTCTCCTGGAGTTCTCAAAGGGCTCTATACAACATGCCACATTCACCAGCACTGTTTTCGATGTTTTTAATTACTATTTATACTCTGATGGATGTATCAGAGAGCAATTTGGGGTTAGTTTCTTGCTTAAGGATATTTGGTATGCCTACGGGGTGTCAGGGATTGAACCACCAACCTGCCAATCAGTAGATGACCTGCTCTACCTCCTGAGCTACACCCACCCCAGTGCACCGCTAAAGCTGACAGCTTAAACAGCAACAACAGAAGAAAGCTGCACTGACTGCCAGGCATTGCACTGGTAAAGCATAGATTAGATACTACTGTAATAAGTGAAAAAACAACACCAGGTAATAGTACAGCCGTTATGATTTCTATGTGGAAATCATTGAGAAGAATGAATGAAATGTGATCCAGTGCAAACTCCAGCAGGTAAAGTAAAAAAGACAAAGAAAGCCACAACTATGCACTGTCATTAAGAAGTATATGTAAAAATAATTTCTCTTTGAATACCCATACTAACGAGCCAAATCCTGCTTTTGGATTTCCTCTGTTATGCAAAGTGCAGATAAAGCAGTGTGTTGCAACTTCAGAAGCTGATGGCTAAACTGTTTTAAACTGACTGCAAATGAATGCAGTGTAACTTACTCAAAGGCAAGAAAAGTGCCACTTAAGATACATTTGATGAAACAAAACTGCACAAGAAAACAGCTCTCCTTTGTAGTATTTTTCAGATGGAAAAGTACACTTTTATAAAAATTCATCTAAATAAATATGAATGATGCTTTCAAGTTTCATTGTTTTTACTGAAAACAGAGCTGTTGGAATACAGATAACCTTGATTGTATAAATTTAAGGGGAAACTTTCTCTGTAATGGCAACTTGGTGATATTTTTTAATTGTAACAGATTTAAGAACTATTTAAGACAAACTTGTCAGTAGAGATTAAACAAGTGTGTGGCACCAATTTTTTTCTTTGTGTTATTCATATACAGCTGCTGTTTAGAAGCCATTATCTATTATTTTTCAGTTGGTGACTGGAGACAATTACAGAGGTTTCATAACGAGTGGATATCTAGGGCAAGACTTGCTGTTCAGTCAGGCACATTTTCAAAAACTAAAAGTTATGGTGAGTGGTTTCAACATTGCATTTCACTAATTTCTCTCTTCACGCCTGTTTACCTGTATGCTACCAAAGCCTGTTCGAAGGTGATTTATCACCAGAAAAAAAACCCAAACCCTTTGGGATGTTACAGTTTTAGAGAATTTGTTTAAAATACCTCGTTTCGCACTGCAGAGCATTTTGGTCTGATACTGGACTAAACTGAAGTTTCTTTTTTCTAGTCTCTGCTTTCCTTTTCTGATGTTATGATGACAGCCTTCTGCAGGTCATTTATAGCTGCAAATGATGAAGGGAAGATAATGTGCTACAATGGAAACGAGTAAATCCTAGATCTGTGCACTGAAGACCATAATCAAAGACTGCTGGTTCTCACTTCCACTAGTCTGACAGGTAGCCAACGGCAATAGTTTGGTGTGTGTGTGGTAATTGCTCAGTCCCAGAGATTACACGTAGTTATTCAGCCTAAGTTGAACCACTTTACTCTAACATAGTGTGCCAGTTGGCTTGATGTTGTGCCTCAATCCAGTGAGAATGGTACCTCAGACATTAGAACATCTGGCTTTATTTTAGTGCTCACGCATTTCACAAGAAGTAAGAGGGTTGAAGCTTGAAAAGAAACCGCTGCTACATAATGCTGACAGCACAGGTAGGGTGGAATTTTAAATGTCATTTCCCTGGTTTCTTGCTTATCAGACTCTTTCTTAAAGGTGGACACTTCTAGAATCAGAATCAGAATCAGAAAGGGGTTTATTGCCAAATGTTGAGCAGGTTTACAACATTAGGAAATTGCTGCGGTGCTTCAGTGCAAACATAGTGTCATAAATAGCACTTAAATAGACATGAAAAAATAAAAGTAGGGATAAGAATTAAAAGTGCTACGTAGAAAGATATGTGCATGAGCTATTCATGAGATATATACATGAGAATAAGAATTAAGAGTGCTACGTAGAAAGATAGAAGTATATTTTTGAAATGAGGGAAAACTGGAAACAAATCTTTGTGATAAAGTAGGAGACAGTGGAGACGGGAAAATGTATGAAATCAGAAATGGGGAAATGGGAAGTTTGAACTCAGCTTTATCTTTATTATCAAATTGTTTCCGCAACAGATGTGCTTTGTGGCATCCAAATGATGCTGATAACAGGCAGCTGCCATATGGGAAACAGATCCTCTGTCAGTTTTCTTTGTGCTGTTCCCAGGTCAGTAACTTCTATGCAGATACCAGACCGCAGGGCTTCACAGACTATAAAACGAGAAACACAGGAGGAAGAGCATATTTTTGGAGCTTTCCAACAGTGACTTCTGAGGTCCTGTGGATCCACCCTGCTGCGAGGATCATTCTGGGAATGGTTTCAATTTTTTGAAGCCTTGTTTGATGGGATTTAATGGATTACCTTTCCTATAAAGGTGGAACACTGATTGTTAGCCACATCAGAGGGAGCACAGCGGGGAATGAGTTTAACAGAATTGAGACTGTCCTCTTTAATTTAACAGATGTACACCTTTCACGCCACTGAAAGAGGGCCAGTTCTAATGAATCAAAACGCATTAAGCCTGCACTGTGACACAACTCTTACACAATAACACTAAATATTGTCAGGCTTCTCTTGCTTCCCTTAAAGAAACAGTTAAGTTCTTCGTGACCTATTTCAACTGCTTTCTCAGCAGCCTTCGGTACACTCTGCAACATCTGAAAAACACAATGCTTGGGAGTGTTACAAACCCAACCACATGTGGTGACAATAACAAAATAATCTCTGCTCAACAACCACAGCACTGCATTATTCATCAGTTTCAGAGCTAAATGTGAGCTGAATTGTCAAATTCACCACAATCCAAACTTGACAGCCTTTCATTAAACACAACAGTTCATTTATCCAGTCTGTTTAAGAAACATACAAAGTAGTCTTTCCAGAAAAATTTGCCTTTCCAATTTCCAGTGGCAAATATCTGTTACGGTGTAGGCGCCTTTGACAGTAATGTAAAGATAATGGCTCTGAGGAAATGTAAAATCTGCCTCACAGATAACGAGGATGTGCACAAATGAGTTTAATTTGCTGTATCATTACTGCGGTGTGTTGTTGGGTTATATTAGACATCTAAAGAGTACGTGTTCCTGTTTGCCAGAAGAAACAAAAGTGAGCCAATAGGCCGTGAAATGACCACCGTTAGAGGCAGAGCTCGTACTTCTACAATGAGATAGACTCCAGGGTGTCCTTATGCTTACATAGAGCTGATGTTCACTGAAAGAACACACGTTACGTCTTCACAAAAGGGTGTGTAGCCTATAGCAGGATATTGAACCCCTTGTTGGTTTGTGAAAGTGTTAGCCAGGTGCCCAGGAGGTACATGTTATTACCCGAAGGAACGAGGTCAAAAACCAGCAGCATCTTGCACACAAGTTCTCAGAAATGTTACCAGGTTGCTGATTATCATTGATTTACTGACCCTTTGCTCAAATCTAACAGTCGGGCTCAAGAGAGACCGCACTGTCACTTTTAATCTGGCACTTTTACTCTGCAGCACTGAAGGTAAATCAGTCCTCCTAGCAGAGAGCACACAGGGTTTTGTTCCCCTCCACGAACCATCGTGTGGCTTCACTCACCAGCTTCTGCATCGTTGAAAATTGTTTTCGGTCGATAGTAGAAAAGTGACTGCGGTGATTTTTATTTATTAAATTTTTGAGGTAAGGTTACACACTTGACACTGTCTCTTTAGTTCTTTGTCATGCATATCCTGAGGTTAGCTGAGGTGCTGGTGAAGCATATGGGTGGGAGACAGACGGTGTTGACAGTGACCCACTTTCCAGCATGCTCTCCTGTTGTCAGTAACAGACCTGCAGTCAGTTGGAAGAGTGAATAAAGCTTACCTGTTGCCAGAGAGACTGGTGACTGACACATGCCAGGCTAGTACAGATGGTTTTGGTGCATTTTAGAGAAACGTTTGTGTAACTTTTTCTGTACAAATGTATTTTTTCTCAGTTATCAGCACCTATTGGGTCAGGGCTAGCTCAGTAGGTAGAGTTGTTGCCCTGTGATTGGAAGGTCGGGGGTTTGAATCCATAGAACGGCTACCCTGAGGTACCCCTGATCAAGCTACCGTCCCTACACACTGCTCCCCGGACGCTGCATTGGTGGCTGCCCGCTGCTTCACTGGGTGAATGGGTTAAATGCAGAGGGCTAATCTCCCTATGGGGACATGCACATTACATTATTCAGTGATCTGGAGGTAAAAACAAACACCTACAGTTTGTGCCAAAGCCTGGTTTAAATCTGATATGACTTTTTTTCTTAGACCTTGTACAATATAAAAGACAGAGCATGAGGTTAATTTTCCCATCATCTCATGATACAGTAGGGCACAGTCATGTACAATTTATAGAAGTCATGGAGAACCAAGAGCTCCTTTTCCACTACCTTTTAGAGGAACAACATCAGCAAGGTAAATCTGTAAAATGCTGCACAGAGCACCCTTTTTCTTGAAGGTGGTTCTTTGGGTTAGGAAAGGCAGAACTGCTGTTTAACATCACGCAACAATTGCGTTTCACTGTATTCATTTAGAGCATGTTTGGTAACTGCTGGAGATACAATGCTTACTTGTAATACAGACAACCTTTTCTTTTTCAAATCGCTTTAACTTGGAGTCTGGTTATCCTTTGATCTGCAAAGGTATATTTGACTTCTTTCTTTGATCACGACTTGGTTTATAACGCATGCTTTTTGACTTTTTCGGTAGTTTATTTTTTCACTTCAGCTAAACAGACACTGATGTATTGATGCAGACAACATATCATAACACTATCACGAGTTAGAGTTCAACTGTAATGATTTCCTGAAGAGCTTCCACACACTGATGCGTGCTTAGATGTCAGTAGTTGGTCACAGCTGCAGTGATCGTTTTTCCCCTCTGCAGTCCCCTGCTAAAAGTCCAGATGAGAAGCCAAGATTTGGAGTGGCAGGGCACCTCATTAGCCTTCTCCTCCAGGTGTCCGACGTGTCACCTGTGCTTTGGCAGAGAGACACAGAGAGCCACTTGACTTCTCTGCAAGGACAAACACAAAGAGAAAAAGAGAAAAGAAAGGGAAGTGAAGGAAAAAACAAAAGAAAAAATACAAAAAATACACACTAGATAAGTAAACAAACCTTGAAAAGCAGCAGCTGTACTTCCCGCTGAGTTGCAAAATTCGATCTGATTTGCTCAGTTTTTAATTTTTCAAGTTTAGTAAATACATGTCGAGGATGAAAATAGTTATTTGCCTGAGAAAAGAGAACAGAAAAGCTGATTGTGTAACCTTTTCCTTCTAAGTCTGTCGAATTAGAATTAAACCACCTTCTCTAAACAAAAACTGTCATCTGAGAACTAAAGAATGTGTGTCCATGCGATGGACACACGGACCTGCCTTGTTCTTTTGCCAAAACCTATTGTGATTTTCTGGTGTTCATACTGTAGCCGTTAGGAACAAACAATTTCTGAATCCAGACACATTGTTTGCTTTTGTTGATCATGAGTAGCAGCTGCTATTCCAATATCTGTCTCTACACGAATCGTGTTTATGGGGATAATTTCCTGTCTTTGTTTTGGGTACATTTCTCGCTGGTAACACTTTACTCTAGAGTTCAGTGAAGGAGCACAGCAGTTGATCAGGAGTATAGAATATTTCCACATCCAATCTTGAGCTTTCAAGGGGCCTAGGACATTTTCAAAATGTTTGATGTGATTTGAATGAATAAACAATAAGAAACACACAAAGAGGATTTACAGACATTGTGACAACAACTAGATGGAAAGAAAGATGGTTTAAAAACTCCCACATGAAATCCTCATGAAAGTTGACAGATAAGGCTGGCAAGACACAGCTGAAAAGAATCACAACAATAAGGCAAGAAAGTAAAAGTAAATAAAAAGCACATGAGAAAATAAAAATAAAACAGGAAACCACATCAAACCCAGCAACAGGGACTAGACAACAAGGAAACACTAAGTAGACTAGACCAGATCACGAGTGAACTAGAAGCAGAACAACAATACTAACAGAACCCAGACTGCAAGAAATCATAGAAGTGCTTTGATTTAAAGTGGTTCTAAAATTAAAAAGAAGAGGAATCCTGGTCTTGCATTTTTAATTCTCTGTCAGTTCTTAACTGCATCTTTATACATGTAGACTTTTTTTTTCACTTTCTTTCTTGTCTCCTTATAATCCTTGGACAGTTTCATTCAGCCTCTGATTAATTTAATTGATTTGAGGCTTTTGCATCCTTCCTTAATCATGAAACCTTAATCAGAACTAAGATCTAAATGTAAGGTTAGTGTCCCATATAGACCAGAAGGTTCCAGAAAGCCAAGTAGACAAACTGGCCAACCACAGCAGAAATCTTTGTCTGGTATCTGGTGAAAATTTCACACCCTAGAGGAGGCAGCCTGACAGCAGTGAAAATTGCAGTGGCACACCTTTGCAATTTCACACAGATCCCTCGACTGTAGAGATGTTAATCCTCCCACTGTGTAATCCAAGGCTGTACTCCTCACTCTTCTAGTGGAGAGACACACTCACACCCAAACACACACACGTACCAATGTCTCTGTTTCAGCTCGTTCGGTCACTCTCATAACCTGTTGAAAATTACTGACTGTCTCCTCTGTGCTTGTTCTTACTTTACACATTCAACCTTCCATGTCCTTTGCATTTCTCCATACTTAAACTCGGTGATGAGATTTGGTGTCACAGGCTGGGTCTCTGACCCAGCGCTCTGAGTTCATGTTTGTATTTGTCTCATTTTGTTATGTGATTTAGTTTGTGTTATTTCCTATCTGCCTTTAGTTTAGGCAGTTATTGTTCCTGGGTTTTCTATGTTTTGGGGTTTTGTATTTATTCATCACATATTAGGTCTGTTAAGTTGTGTTGTCATGTTTTAGTTTTAGTATTTCCTGTTTTATTCTGACAATGTCATGTGTTCTTTGTTTATTGTATTTAGCTTTCCTCTCCTGGTCCTGTCATTAGGTTTATGTCTGTCAGCTGTTTCCCCCATGTGTCGCCACTTCCCCTGATCACCTCATGTCTGTATTTAAGCCTTTTGTTTTCTTCATGCCATTGTCAGGTCGTCTGCTCATCCATGTCTCATCTCCAGGTACCCATGTCAGTTCACTATGGTTAAGGTTTTTCATGTTTTGTTATTAGTTCACCCAGTTTAGGTTATTGTTTAGTTTTCACCGATGCCCTATTATTTTGTACCCTCGTTGCTAACCTCAATAAACGGCTTGTTTTGTTAATCCACACCACGTTTTGGTCTGCGTTTGAGTCCTCCTCTGCAACACATACGGTCTGCCCCAGTCAGACCGTGACATTTGGAGCTTAATTACATTTAAAAAGGCCACCAAGGTTCACAGGGACTGTGTGTTCAGACTATTAATACAAGTCGGTCATGCTCAAGTTCATTGAATGTTCCACCTGACTTTCATGTCAGTAATGTGAGTGCGTAGACTTTCATAGTGACCACTTAATATATTCCAGGTTATAAGCTCTCGTCTGTGTTCATAAATTAAGTCCTGGGGTTGTCTGTCCCATGCACCAGATACATTTCCAGGCAGCCCGTCTATCCTAATGTTTGCACATGGCATTTGTGTACAGGCGGGCTTGTTGAAACAAACAATTGCATTACAGAAACTCTTGGCAAGTATTTTTAACATTTTTTTATTTCATGGACCCTGACCCCATCCAGCTACTCACACTGCGCCAGCTGATGAATTTTTTAGAAAATATGAATTGGAAAAAAACTTGTCCTTAAAGCTTGTCAGAGGGGAAACTTTGATTTTGGGGGGTGTACTAAACCTAAACCTAAGTGGTGGGAAGTAAAACTTTATTATCACTCATTTATGGTTTTATCTCAAACTTTTCTGAGGCTTTGTCAGAACAAATGCTTCACCAAGAATTACCATCGATCTTTCTCTGCGGGTTTGTTCTGCTGTAATAACTGGGGATGTAGTCTTTTCCCTTTTCCCTTGCTTTTTCTTTGCACTATATGAATTCTTTATCATTGTAGAAGAAAAATACTGAAAATTTCAGTTGTTTCAAGGAGTTAGGAAATTTCAGACACCCGTAGATTACCAACCCTGTGATTCATCGTTAACTGTATCCCATCCTAAAGGTACGTTTTTATTGCATTAGGCAAGTATGACAAGTGTTGATTTGGATTTGATTCTCTTTGCAAGAATAAATTGCAGCCCTATACATGTAAAGCAGCCGTTGTTTGCTTTTGGGATTGGTTGGTAAGAAAAATGATGACAAGTGCTGGCATTAAACCGTTCTGTCAGCCTCTGCCTCTCTGACTGTTAGGGCAAGGAAATAACAGATCAAAAAATGGGGGATTTGATGTGCTGTGCTTGTCTTGAACATCCATCAGTGTGAAGAGTGAGCTCAACTATGCGATGTGGCATCCTGTCAACAGGTTAGAGTCTGCGGACAAAGAGCTGGTGAGAGATGCAGTGTCACCTTGGCAGCAGAGCACAGTATTATTTGTGCAGCAGCCTCAGCAAGCTGCATCCTCTTCTTTGTACGCAGTTCAACACCATACTTTTCATAGCTACCAGCTTTACTTTAACTCATATAAAGTTCTCCTCAGTTTGCAGTACAAGCTACCACGTATGTAAAGCCACGAGAAGAACTGCAACTGACATTCATGTAAAAAATGAAGTAGACATTGTAAATTGTTTGGTATTTACTGAAGCAAATGTTTGCCCTAATTTGGTGATGTTCTCAAATCAGAATTAGGGTGACTGATTGGATGCCCTTGACTAGAACATCCCCAGGGAGCAACAGGTGAAATAAGACTTATTTAAACAAAAACAAATAGTGGAGGGTTATGTGTATGTTGAGTTTCAGTTTATCACTTTCTGGAGTTACCATCTGTCAAAGAAACCGACACTTTGGGGCGATCGTGGCTCAAGAGTTGGGAGTTCGCCTCGTAATTGGAAGGTTGCCGGTTCGAGCCCCGGCTTGGACAGTCTCGGTCGTTGTGTCCTTGGGCAAGACACTTCACCCGTTGCCTACTGGTGGTGGTCAGAGGGCCCGGTGGCGCCAGTGTCCGGCAGCCTCGCCTCTGTCAGTGCGCCCCAGGGTGGCTGTGGCTACAATGTAGCTTGCCATCACCAGTGTGTGAATGTGTGTGTGAATGGGTGGATGACTGGATATGTAAAGCGCTTTGGGGTCCTTAGGGACTAGTAAAGCGCTATATAAATACAGGCCATTTACCATTTCTGTCGTTCTTATTTTTTTAATCAATGTAGTTGGTTTGTATTTTATCACCAATGAAATTGTGGAGACTGAAAAAGTTGGCGTTCACTGTTCCTGTGTTTAATCTTTAACTTTAACTTTTCACCATCTAAAAAGTCATTCTTGATCCCTTTTCTGTAATCTTGCAGTTTTATTTTTTATTATTTTCTCATATATTCAGCAAAAAACACCTCCCCCACCCTTGTTTCCTGCTGTTTATTGGATGACTGGAAGGCTTCAGTGAAGCAGCTTCTGTCCACAAAAATGTCTCTAAAATGCTGCCTTGTATTATCAGAGATGTATGCTGAGACAGAAAGTCAATAAACTGCTACAGTAAAGCTTAAAGGTCACAGAAAGTAGTTTTCATGCTGGGATAAGTAACGTGGTGTGTCCCAGCAGTACTGGCCTTCTGCTTTTGGTTTGATTGACGTGTAATATGTACAGGAGTATTTCTTGGATACCTAGGATATAATTTCAGTGTGCTCTATATAAAACAAAGAGCTTTTGAATGATTACTATAAGTCACCTAACTGATTTGGTGGACTGACATTTCAAGACCCCAAAGGAAAAAAAGGTACATAAACATAAAAAATTACACCTTTAGCCTTTTTGAGATACTGCGACTGAGTGGATACACATTATTTTCATTCATTCATGTATTCTTAAATTGTTCATATTGAATTTTAATAATGGGAAGGCAGTCACAGATCATTAGTGGGTGTACCCTGAACTCTGAGATCTTTAATCTGGAAAAGTTGACCTTTTCTTTTAGCTTACAAAAAGGCAAATTCTATATAACCTGGAACAAAAGGGTCATATTTTTAGAATTAGAATTCAACTTTATTGTCATTGCACATGCACAGGTACAGGGCAACGAAATGCAGTTTGCATCCATCCAGAAGTGCTTTAGTGATATAGATATATTACAATATATATTAGCAATAATATAGATATGTAGATATTTTTTGTCCTGTTTGTAAGATTGTAAGATTCCTTCCAATATTTCACACGCCATTAATCCTGATGAGAATAGCTAATAGTTAAATATAAACCGGATTCAGTGAACAGTCTCAGATGACTGCTAGCAAGTTTTGTTGAGTTGTGAGAGTGTTAGATTTGATGACTGCAGTGCGGGTTGTGTGACTTTTTGTGGAGGTGAGTGAGAGCTCAGGAGGACAACACGGGTGCCAGGTGGATATCCAGAGGTTGCATGGCCACGCAGGTGAAGAGCGGGTAGGCAGACTGGGAGAAGGTGAGTTCCTTCTTTAGCGGTGCTGATAGTGTCCACAGCCCAGAGGTGAGTAGCGACTCGAACAAAAAGGTTTCCAGTCAGGGTACCAGGCAGACTGCAGAGTGGAGATGAGACCAACCCTAACTGTCTGAACTGTGGCACCACGCCACAGTTGATTGATTGCTTTGTACCAAACAGGTTGAAGAACAGAGAAAAGGGGAAAAAAAGGAGGAAAGAAAAACAAAACTCAGCCTCAGCACAATAAGCATGACAGTAATAGAAATATACTTGCCCAGGTTCTAGTGTATATAGTTACTTTTATAATAATGTGAGATGGGCATACATGGGACAAGCACACGAACAGAATGATGTGTAGGTCTGTGGGTTGCAAACAGATGGGTAGACAGAACCGATTGTCTTACCTCTTCTAGTCTTCAGGCATGTATACACAAAGATGAGGACATGTGTTATTATTGTTAATATTTTGGAAAACTGTCCTTTCCAGATATAAAATTTATCAAAGAAAACACTAAAAAAACAGCCTTCTAATCACATTGGTGCTTCACATTCACATTTTCTCTGCGTGCCCTGATGTAGCTGCTAATTCTGAATCTTGGAAGTCTCACAAAATGAACAGTTCCCTTTAAATTCCTCAGCGTTAGAAATGCCTCGCAGTTAAGTGTCATAATTATGTAATTTGAACGTCTCTTAATTCCTCTCCGTTTGTAATCAATTTTACGCCGTGACTAATAGAGGAACTGAAAGTTTGAAAATCTCTGCCTCCCACGTGAAGATGTGCTACGGTGCAAACAAAGACAGAAAAAGAAAGTTCATTGAAGATGAAGCTGCCTTATGTTTCTATTGATCCGCTGATCTTTGCTGCTGTGAATGTGCTCGTTTGCCAGAGAAGTGGGAGGAAAGCTGTAGCTAACACATTTGTAAGAGCTGGGAATTATTATATTGCACAACCACCTTTCCCAACACAACTTCAGCAAAGTGGTGAAAAAACAAGTTGCAGTGAGAACAAAGGGCACACGGTGCACACATAAAATGCAGTATATAGTTCAATAAGGGTCCTTTTAAAATGATACTCGTGGAGGGCTGTTGTCCATGGAGGACCCAAATATTTATTATTTGAACTGTACAAAAATTATTGGAGATTATGTATGGGAATTTCAGGAGCAGGACCACGCCTCCAAACACGCTCCTTCTGGTTGTCATCTATATAGGTTCCCCCAGTTCTGCAAGGTGTTCATTCTTGTTTACGTGCCCCTCCCTCCTTGTTCTCAATTCTTTAACTTCTTCACTCCTATTTAGTACACGGGGATCTGCCAGGCCCGGGAACCGTCGCCAGTGCCCTTCGAGGCCTTCCCCAAACCGCAGCTGAATTCATGTCCAAGCATCACCTTTACCTACTAAAACGCTGTTAAACCTAAAATGAGGACGTGGGCCCAGCTAGTGGATGTATTTTGCAACTGTTTATGATACATTAGATTAAATTAAATAATATTTACATTATTACAAAATTAACCAAAATTAACTTTATATCTGTATATCAGACTCGGGAGTAAAAAGGAATCTTTAAGCTTTAAAAAAATAGTGACTTTATTTATATTGTGAAACATATTGATTTGAATTGATATGAAAAAAATGACTGTGAAATAGTTTTTTCCATATTGTGCAGCCCAAGTGGAGAAAATTGCATAGCAGTTGCTACAGCTAGCACCAAGAGAGGTGACAGTAAATGTTTAAAATGGCTCTAAAATGTGAATGCAAGGGAAAAGTCTGTTTCATGATAATATGTGAATTTTCTTCATAATCACACTCTTTTATTGCAATAAGTTCTCTTTCTTTGACTCTTTGGCCTTTTTTCATTAAAAAATACAACAAAATCAACAATGCAAACACTTTATAAAGCCTAAATAAATATTTTAGTCGCCTTGTTAGTCAATCTGATTAATGAAAAAAAAAAACCAAGAAACATCAAGATGAACAGCGGACAATGAGCTTTAAGTGTGAGTTTCCTCCTAATTATTTGGGTGACACTTTAAGATTCTGTTCCAAGTGGGAACAAACACTTGAGTGAGGCTGTGAGGCTTTGTCATGAATGTCATGAATGATTTCACTGATAAATGAGGGAAACTGTTTTCGCTCTGCTTGTACTTTCCCACTTAACACAGGTAATTAATTGTACTTTAAAATGTGCAGTACAAACAACAAAAAAACGCAAAGTTGACCATTTTCACTGTCAAAGTTGGTGGTGACTGACGCTGATGTATGCAGTGCTGAGGGGTTTTTTCCCTTCACAGTTTCATCACAGCTCTATAATCTGTTTAGAAGAATGAAAGTTTGGAAGTAAAGTTGTTTCTCACAGAAGTTTCTGCCATTTGTGTATTTGGCATGTGTGGAAAACAGTGTTGGATCAAAAATAATTCTAACTTCTACAATCATTCTACAAGCATGTATGGTAAATAAAAGGGAAACATGGAGTATGAATAGAAAAATGAAATGAGCACTGGACAAAGCACTGGGGATGGTCAGTAACCGGGGAATCAAAGTAATAAATATGAAGTTCTTTGAAAGTAACAGATCTTTGAAGTAAAAGTTTTATTTCCCTTTCCATCCCTTAGATGTTGGGTGTATAGTAAGGGTGGCTCCAACATGGAAATCAGTGAATGAGCCCTGACAGTGTGGCTCACAGAGGTGCTGAGGTGGCGCTGTGCCTAATTCGTGGGCAGTCAGCCAGGCAAATGAATTTGTGGATAGGTTGTCAATCAGGTTATTTCCACAGTCTGGGGCCCTAGAGTAGGGTTTCACTGTGCTTATCCTCGTCTTGCCCTTAAATTACACTTGACACTTGTTCAGTCCAGTTACCATCCAGTGCTGGTAGCACCGCTGTGTCCCCTACTCTTGTGAATCAACATCCTGTTGAGTTTGCTCTCCGCTACATTCTTCTGGCCACACCGGAGGGCTCACTCACTTTGCATAATGAGTGCTGATTTGTAGAGAGGCAAATAGTCAATCCTTGTAAGTCATTGCTTCTCTAGCGTTGGGGAAATGAGGACAAGCCTTTTTTCTTCCATTATACACACACACCTGCCTAACTGGCTTTCATATTAATCAGGGAAAATATCTAATGCTGAACTGACTGGCATGAAATGGTCTTTAACAGAGGGCCACGGAAATCTGGCATAGATCTAGATGACTCTTTGGTCATCTATGTTTGGATTTAATAAGTCTATTATGAAATCTCCACAAATAAACATGTTTTGGTTTGATTTTGTAAATGTTTTATCCAGAATGTTTCCATATTTGAAACGGGTGTTCTGTATATACAACTCACAATGACATTTCTCTGTTTTGCTATGCAAATTTCTGTTTATACAGTCTAGTATGTTGTCCGCCCCTGCTGTCATTTCCACCATCACTTATATTTGTACTTTTTGTCCACAAACATACACTCCCTCCATTCTTATTCTCCCTGTTCATATGATTGAGTTAATATCCGTCCACTTGTTTCTGCTGTGTGTGCTGTTTGTTTGCTTATCATAGTGTCATAGTCCCAGGTTCCTGACCCAGTACTTTGTGTTTGCCTGGAATTGTTCTGTATTTCTGGAATGAGATCTAAGAGAGTTTTTTATTTCCTGAGTTTGCTGAGTTCTCTGCTCCTTGTTTAGTTTTAGTTCCCTTTCGTGCCTAGTCTGTCTCAGTCGTCCCTGTCCTCTAACGTCTAGCTTCCTGAGTTATTTCTGTCTCCCTGTGAAATCTGTCTTGTCTCTGTGTTTATTTGCACCATGTCTCTGTGTGTCCATCTGGTTTCTCTGTTCTCTCTCTGTGCTCTGCTCTTTTGCCCGCGTTCTCTGTCTTCCTTGTGCGGTCTCTGTCTGTTTCCTGTTTATTTTGATAGTCTTTGTTTCTGTGCCTTGTGTTCAGCTTTGCTTCCCTTGTCTCATTATGTCTACTTTGTTCCAGCTCTGTTGCCTGTCATCCGTCCTCTCGTTATCCTGTGTATTTCAGTCTTCAGCTTGTCTCAGTTCCCTGTCATGTCATCATTGGTCCCTCCTTGCGTGTGCGCGCACACCCTGTTAGCTTAGTCATGTAAGTTCTGGTTTCCAGTTAGACTGCACAAAGCTGTGTGGCTTCCGAATCTGTCTCTGAGTCTGTATTTGGGTCTGCTAACTGCCAGCCACACACTCACACATGACAGAAAGGGCATCTGGTGATTCTTGCAATCTGTTTCCTGATGTCACTGGGCAATGACCTTTTCAGTTTTGTTTGCAGTTAGTCTCCTGACACAGAACCCTTAAATTCAAGCAGTAATAAATTGTTTTGCTTTTTAAGAAAATTTGTAGTAAAACCACCTGCCACATGTATGAAGATTGGAAGTGAGGAAGAATATGCAAAAATTTCAATTAACTTAGTATGTATTTCAAGTATTTGAGTAGTATGATCTGTCCCAGATCATCCCAGATACCAGGTAGCAATCCATTGATCAATACAGCGTCACAGTTGGATAGAGTACCCATGTATCCTAAGTTTGAAATATTTTTACCAAAATCTTAATATAAAGATGGAAATGAGCACCACAGTATAACCCATTGGTTATTTATAGGTCCTGCCATGAAAACTCAAACGTTCGTTTGCCATCTTCACTATTTAAATTGCACAAGTCAAGTGTGGGGTGGATTTGTCTCAGACCTCACGAACACTACATGGTAGTCGGTCATGACAAGTTAATCACAATCTAGGCCCTGCTTTATCCTCCATTATGACGCTAATGGGGACTATAATTTAGAAAATGAAAGCCATGTTGTATTGAATATGACAAAATCTATTTTCCATTAATGCAGCAGGGCATTGTGTTACTAATGGTAGGATGGAAAGCAGAAATGGTCACTTTTCGATCGCAACTTTGAGAAATAAAAAAACCCCAATGTGTTTGAGTTGGGCGTGTATATTGATGAGGCTTTACTATCAGTGTAATTTTGTATGGGAGAAACAGTAGGTCCACACAGTTTGCCTTTCAGTGTAACAGTTTTGTTTTCCATATCTGATAGAAATGGATTTTAATGTGACACGTGTGCAAAATCTTCACTGCCAAGAATATGCTGTATTTGTAAATTGCAATCATCATGACAACATGGCACCAATGAAAAAAAGACATTGGTTCCATGAATATTGATGTCACATTTACTCCAAACGTGGAAGTGATTTTCCAAGGTGCTGATGGTTTTTTCTCTCCTTTCCCAGTTTAGCTAATCTCTGTAGACCCATAGAGATTAGGTAAACTAATGACATTTCCAAGGGTGAAAGCTGTTTTACCACATATCTGTATCCACCTACTCAAAACTACAGGGTGGGCCATTTATATGGATACACCGTAATAACATGGGAATGGTTGGTGATATTAAAGTCCTGTTTGTGGCACATTAGTATATGTGAGGGGGCAAACTCCTCCAGATGGGTGGTGACCATGGTGGCCATTTAGAAGTCGGCCATCTTGGATACAACTTTTGTTTCTTCAATAGGAAGAGGACCATGTGACACATCAAACTTATTGGTAATGTCACAAGAAAAACAATGGTGCGCTTGGTTTCAACGTAACTTTATTCTTTCATGAGTTATTTACAAGTTTCTGACCAATCATAAAATGTGTTCAATGTGCTGCCCATTGTGTTGGATTGTCAGTGCAACCCTCTTCTCCCACTCTTCACACACTGATAGCAACACCGCAGGAGAAATGCCAGCACAGGCATCCAGTATCCGTAGTTTCAGGTGCTGCACATCTCGTATCTTCACACCATAGACAATTGCCTTCAGATGACCCCAAAGATAAAAGATTCTCATTTTATTACGGTGTATCCATATAAATGGCCCACCCTGTATAATGAAGGTGAATGTCTTTCATGGTATTAAAAATAAAATTCATTGGATACAGAAGAATACTTAGTTGTATATTGGCTTGTTTTAGGTTTTCTCTTTCCCCTTTTCCCACTCGGCTGTAAAAGGCTGATGAGATATTGTAATCAGGCTGCTGGGCGGTCGGCCAACATGGACAGTCAAGTTTGTGACGTTTGTGTAGGAGTCTCAAATTGATACATAGGTGTGTCTACTGAAAATCTCACACAAGTTCGAGTTCACAGGTCAAGTTTTCTGAAACCTTGAAACTAATACCACAGGTACAGTGGGGCAAAAAAGTATTTAGTCAGCCACCGATTGTGCAAGTTCCCCCACTTAAAATGATTACAGAGGTCAGTAATTTGCACCAGAGGTACACTTCAACTGTGAGAGACAGAATGTGAAAAAAAAATCCATGAATCCACATGGTAGGATTTGTAAAGAATTTATTCGTAAATCAGGGTGGAAAATAAGTATTTGGTCACCTCAAACAAGGAAAATCTCTGGCTCTCACAGACCTGTAACGTCTTCTGTAAGAAGCTTTTCTGTCCCCCACTCGTTACCTGTATGAATGGCACCTGTTTGAACTCATCATCTGTATAAAAGACACCTGTCCACAGCCTCAAACAGTCAGACTCCAAACTCCGCCATGGCCAAGACCAAAGAGCTTTCGAAGGACACCAGGAAAAGTATTGTAGACCTGCACCAGACTGGGAAGAGTGAATCTACAATAGGCAAGCAGCTTGGTGTGAAAAAATCAACTGTGGGAGCAATCATCAGAAAATGGAAGACATACAAGACCACTGATAATCTCCCTCGATCTGGGGCTCCATGCAAGATCTCATCCCGTGGGGTCAAAATGATCATGAGAACGGTGAGCAAAGATCCCAGAACCACACGGGGGGACCTGGTGAATGACCTGCAGAGAGCTGGGACCAAAGTAACAAAGGTCACCATCAGTAACACACTACAACAGCAGGGAATCAAATCCCGCAGTGCCAGACGTGTTCCGCTGCTGAAGCCAGTGCATGTCCAGGCCCGTCTGAAGTTTGCCAGAGAGCACATGGATGATACAGCAGAGGATTGGGAGAATGTCATGTGGTCAGATGAAACCAAAGTAGAACTTTTTGGTATAAACTCAACTCGTCGTGTTTGGAGGAAGAAGAATACTGAGTTGCATCCCAAGAACACCATACCTACTGTGAAGCATGGGGGTGGAAACATCATGCTATGGAGCTGTTTTTCTGCCAAGGGGACAGGACGACTGATCCGTGTTAAGGACAGAATGAATGGGGCCATGTATCGTGAGATTTTGAGCCAAAACCTCCTTCCATCAGTGAGAACTTTGAAGATGAAACGAGGCTGGGTCTTCCAACATGACAATGATCCAAAACACACCGCCCGGGCAACAAAGGAGTGGCTCCGTAAGAAGCATTTGAAAGTCCTGGAGTGGCCTAGCCAGTCTCCAGACCTCAACCCCATAGAAAATCTGTGGCGGGAGTTGAAAGTCCGTGTTGCTCGACGACAGCCCCAAAACATCACTGCTCTCGAGAAGATCTGCATGGAGGAATGGGCCAAAATACCAGCTACTGTGTGTGCAAACCTGGTAAAGACCTATAGTAAACGTTTGACCTCTGTTATTGCCAACAAAGGTTATGTTACAAAGTATTGAGTTGTATTTTTGTTATTGACCAAATACTTATTTTCCACCCTGATTTACCAATAAATTCTTTACAAATCCTACCATGTGGATTCATGGATTTTTTTTTCACATTCTGTCTCTCACAGTTGAAGTGTACCTCTGGTGCAAATTACTGACCTCTGTCATCATTTTAGGTGGGGGAACTTGCACAATCGGTGGCTGACTAAATACTTTTTTGCCCCACTGTATGTCTACTAGGAGGCTGAGGGGTACCACTGGCAGCCGCCAGGATTTTTTTTTTGCCTTGGCAAAAAAAAAAAAAGTTAGTTATATTAGACCATATAAGACTATGATAAACATATACCTGCATTCCACTGCTAATACTCTCCAACTGTTTTGTCTATAGGACAAAACTCTGCTTCCGTAATACAACCCCTTACCTGTGGCTATACTACATCAGTGCACTCCAAACACGAACAGTGGACCACTTTGGATGGTTTCCATCTGCGTTACATATCTTTTGAGAAAGCTCAAGCTCATCATGAATTGACTTCACGTTTCAAACACAGTTTGAACAGGCAGGTTTTTGTCACTCTGGGACGCGACTCAGGCTTCTAAGCGTTATGTGTTTAGATCACACATCTTGTCTCCTGATAATGCTCACAGTGGTTTCTGTGAAGCTAGTGTTGCCATGCCAATCCTTGAGATAAAAAGAGAGGAAAATCCACCCTCAGCCTCCTATCTTACTGTACAGTAAATATCGGACGAGGGAGATTATCAGGTCTGTGGTTTAATAATGCATGATGGTGCCTACTTATGCATTTTCAGGCAACTGCAACGGATGATTCACATGCTGTGTTACCTGTAGGTAAGTGACCTTACAAAGTGGAAACAGTGATATGTTCTCTGCTTGAGGATGTAACAGGACTCATTTGTGTCTCATAAAATGCATGACAGCCAGTGATATATTGCAGCCATTTCCTTTAGTCTCTGCTGACTTTAATACTTTGTCACTTTTATCAAGTCGCTGAATTATGCTTGCAAGGTCTGTAGAAATAATTGCAGTACGTTCATGCATCAACCTTGGAAATGATAATCTTATCTTGATGCAACCATTCGAGAGACACTTTCCATTAGGCTGTAGCTTATGCACCTTTATCTCTAAAGATACATTTTGCAACCACATGCAACATGCGAGTGGCTGGAATTTAGTTGGCACCACAGAACTTAAGTACTGTAAGTAAGCTTAAGTACTTCATTTGTTTGGCAATATTTTGGGAGCTTTGCATCCATAATATAATAAACTGCAAATCAATTTCTTTCCTGTAGCTCAGGAAGTACAGCAATTTATCCAGTCAACAAGCCAAATATCCTTTGGCAAGACACTAACCCCAAGTTGCTCTGTGATGCATTCATTGGAGTATGAATGTGTGTGAATGCTAGGTAGAAAACACTTAGAAAAAGCTTACAAAATGTAAATGGATGAATGGAGCCTGTTTCATAAAGCACTTTGTGTGCTCAGGTAAAGTAGAAAAGCACCAGATAAGATCTAGTCCAATTACCATTACCAGTATACCCAGGCAAACACAAAAATGTTGGATTTTCAGCGTTCTCTTTTCAGTCTGAACTGTTGCATTAGATTAATGTAAGAGGGGTAAATTACAGAAGAGAACTTGGCTCTCACTTTTCAGCCTAAAAAATAGGCTAGAATTTGAGGAGGGGTCACTTTAGTCCGCGCAGATTTACCTGTCTCAGAATTCTACTTATTGATGTCCGAATTCATCAGAATTCCAAGTTTCTGTGATGGTTTTCCCAAGCAAGAAATCATCTTTCATCATTCAGTCAATTGAATCTTGTATCTTAAGAATCAGAATTAAAGAAAAAGGGGGGGAAAATCTGAATTTTCAGAATTTTCATTTCAAGTGATCTGAAAAACCCAAAACAGTCATTGTGTCTCACTCCATATGCACGCTGTTGCATTAGAGTTACTGATTCCAGCTCCTGTTCATTTATTACAAGCACTGGCAAATGCAATTATTATTACTCAAATAAACTAGAATGGCAAAGCACTTCCCACCGAGCTCATTATCACCTGCAAAGTCTTCATCTTTCACCTTTTTACTCTTTTTTCTTTTTTCTGAGTTATTTATCCACCCTACTGCAGTGCAATTAGTATAATCTGCATTCAGCGGGGCCCATTGCCGAACGGTCAGTATTTGTATCTTGTGGGCTTACTGGGCAGGAGTTATTTCTGACCTCTACCATGAAGGAAGAGAAGTTTTGAATATTACAGAGGCAATAAATCGGCTTCACAGCTTTGATTCCTCTGGGTAATTGATCAGTTATACTCTGAAGGAAGTGACCTTGACTCTGAGCTTTTCATCAAAAACTCTGAAGAAGTTATTAATATGATCTTAGCTGGATTGCTGTCCTGTTTACTTTACATGCAGTTTTCCTTACCTGATTTTGCTCTATGTCAGTATCCTACATTTAAACCTTTGCGACTATAATGTTGGAATCGCCTTGCTCAAATTAAGGTTCTTTGACAAATTTATTTAATGTGAAGGAACTTACGCATGCTCAGTCAATCCATGTGACTGTGCCAGAGTGAAATGTGTTTGCTGTAGGCATGCTACCTGTGATGCGGTCCATTACACAGAGATATCAGGAGTCATGTTATTGCACACATGTCAGGCCTAACATACAGGGTTTTTTTCTCATCTCTGTTTTAATGCAGCGTTTAATCTCCAGGTGTGTACCAAACGACCAACCTATTTATTCCTCCCCTCTTCTCAGCAGGGAACCACCCACTGCCAACCCAAATTAACCACTTGCGGGACAGATAACAGGTCACACATGAGGGGATATGACAGCTGGTTGCTGTATGAAAAGGTTAATGTCACGCTAGCAAGGTAATTAAAATTCACGATGAAAAGACAGATGAAATCTGTGAGTTGGCATGTTGTTGGGGGAATGGAATATATGTGATATGTGGGGGTGAGACATGTGTCTGGCCAATCTGCTAATACACACGTGCTTTGATTTCCTTTCTTCTACTGCAGACGAGAGGTTTCTGGTTAAAAGCAGAGTTGACTTGTGAAATATGCCGAATGAAAGGTGAAAGGGTCACAGTAGCATGCTGGAGGTAGCAGGTTTCCCATGTGTGTAATCTGGAGATCTTTCATGTTGTTCAGGGGGGCTCACCTGGAAAATAGTCCTACATCGGCTCTTAAAGGAAAATTACGTTCCTATTGATGTGCACTCAGTCCTAAGGCAAGTTTAATGACTGTTTGATTTCACTTGTATCAGAGGTTGACACAATAATAACAGAACAGTAGCCTGGAATTATAAAGTGTAACAGATTTGTGAAGGTTATTTTATTCAATATTTGGGATTTCTTTTATTTATTTACTGTCATTAGGAAAGAGAATAGAAATCTTAAAGCTAAAGGAAATCACAGGTTTACTAAATTGCTTGTGCTTGTTTCAGGTCTGTTTCTAGAAAACATGAAATTTAATCTGTTGCACTTATTTGTATTTAAATGCTCACTTGCAATTTGATATTAGTTCAATTCAGTTTCCTACAAATGGAAAATTCTTTAGCTTTTAATCAAAACCAATTAACATACCTAGCATTTTGTGCATTAATGTAGTTTTGCGTATATAAGATTAGCAGAAGTGCTGACACCACTAAGCTGGTTAATGTTAACTACCATATTAAATTAAACAAAAATCTGAAATTTCCATTTTATTTTAACTAAAGATGTTTCTTTTAGGTTGTTTTACACAAGGACACATGATTATATAGCTTTAGAATAATCAGCCAATTATCTGATGTGTCTTTCTCTGAGTTGCAGCAAATGTAATTTTTTGTTAGGGTTCTTATAGAAACATCAAAGAACTTGCTTGACTGTCAAACCGCTCGGTGATGTTCACTTTGTAGCTCAGCTTTCAGAATGTATTTGTTCTCCATCTACCTTTATTCTAAAGTTACAATGATGAAACACCTCTGTGGTTTTGCAGTTTACATGTGCACTGTTTCAAGTCAGTTAGCAGGGCCTCAGAGGGGCATGTACTTATATCCTGCCTTCCCTTTATCAGATTTTCCCTAGGTGCTGAAAGCTAACCTGTAGCTGAACCTTGCACCCAATCAATACAGATAAATCCCTCTGCTGGCTTGACTATCTGTCCCATCTTCACAAGCCCTGAAATCATCTCATGCAAGTTTAATCTCATTAATTTCCTGGGACAATCCTTGGTACAACCGGCCCTGTTAAGAATTCCTCTCCTTTTTTAACACTCACTTCCAAGTGTCTGAAAAACCCCCAATCTCAAATTAGAAAGTTTAAATGTGAATTTTTGGAGTGACTTTAAGATTGTCAGTAAAAAGTCATTAGTCTTATCCTCAGTGAAATTCATCACCAACAGAGCTTGTCGAGATTAAAGTGTGCTGTGACATGAATTTTCTTGCTGTACTTAATTACTATCCAACATCTATTAGTAAATCTGTTGTATTTGAGATGTTTTATAGAGGTCAAACAGCCAGTGAATGACTACTACATGAGAATAATTAAAGGAATATAATAAATGGTGAAAATGTTTAGAAAAATCATAGGGCTAATTTAATCATTCCAAGTACTTTGGAATAAATCAGTTGTTTAACTACAACACCACCAACATAGTTCATTTAGATTGTTTGCCATCACTATCAGTCATTAAGAAGTTTGGGAAATGGCCATGATGTGACTGAACCGGGTTTTTTTATTAAACACAGTGAAGCAGTGACTTTGTTTTTGGAGCAAACATCTCTGGCTTTATATATTCTATCTCAGTTGTTGTAATTGAATTTCAAGTTCTTATCTTCCAAGAATCAGTACTATCATAAAAGCAGAGCTGAAGAGTCGGAATCATCTAGGTGAGTGGTGTGCGCTGACTATTGATAACCTGATGATGAAATTAAATCACAAAACATCAAATGTCCTACTGCATCTACTCTTTTGGTTCCAAGTGTCCTTATGGTATTACCACCTTACAATTTTTTGTTTTTGTTTTCAGCCCTTCACCATCCAAAGATTAAATTGTTTGCTACATATTTGGGATGAAAAGGAATCCGTGCTGTAAGACTTTTAGAGTAGATGGTTGGGTTTGCTCTCAAGGTAAAGTAAATATGTATTTGTAGCCATTTGGGTTTTAGCTTGTACTTACAGTGGGTTGATACCCTAAGCAAAGGAATTGCAATTTTAAATCTAAGGAAATGGCAAAAAAAAGGGCTGCCTCAGCATATTAGAATAAAATTAA
The DNA here is from genome assembly GCF_057382275.1 of Copadichromis virginalis. NCBI lineage: Eukaryota > Metazoa > Chordata > Actinopteri > Cichliformes > Cichlidae > Copadichromis > Copadichromis virginalis. The sequence goes on from NC_140634.1 coordinate 3,552,221, forward strand.
ACCTGCAAGTCTGAGAGTGATGATGCTTGCAACATCCATGCCGTACATAAACCTGCATAATTTGCCAGTAATGCAAGTAACATGTCAACTGACAACCAGCACTTTTCACTCTTTGCTGCAGTCACAGCGCAGTGCTGGTCCTGACTGACACGAGCATAAAAAGCTGCCATGTGATTCAGCCTAGTGTATCGAATAGTAAGCAGGGAACTGGCTGCCTCTGTCAGAAAGAGTTTCTGATGACTTTCTTCTACTGTCATTTTTTACAAAATGCCATACACGTCACCTGTGGGCTGCCACCTTGACATTTATTTTTATGAATGTGTAGTTGTGTGCCTGGAAATGATGTGTGTTAAAGTGGTCGAAAAGGCACATGAAGAGAAGACAGGAAAGTTAGCTGCAGAGATAGATGGATGGGAGCAGTTCTTATTTTCCTACCAGCCAACCAAGCCTAAAAACCTTTCAGTGCAATGAATCTACATAAAGCCATACGATTCCTTACTCCATCGCTCAGCACATACAGTCGTGTGAAAAAGAATGAAAACTAATGAAAACTTAAGTATACCCCATATTAGCTTGTAGAACCACATTTAGCAGAAATAATTATTTCTGTATGATCATTTTGGCAAACTTCTCTTTACAGAAGAGGTTTGCAGGCATTTGATAATGCAAAGCTTTCTTATAGTACTGCTTCTGCTCTTGATAATGATACAGTCTGTTTAAGGAGCAGAACCTGACTACTACTTGCTCTCTTAATTTCTATGGAAGCACTGCGGGCGTGTTGAGGCTTCCACAGGACTGCATGGTGTCCTGTTTGTAGAACATATGTTCTAATATACATGTTCACAACTTTCAGGACTTGTTGCTCTTTTCAACTTTCATTTACAACTTGAGCTACCTGCTCTTTTCCAAGATGAGTTAAATATTTTTGATTGTTCAATTTGCCTCAATTCCTTCAGCTTCATCAAGGCTCTGAAAGCACACGGTGTCACAGCAGATTTTTGTCCCAAATACATTTTTTCCTCTTTCATCACCCTTAGATCAGATGACAGTTAGTGGTTTTGACAGGGTTATTGCTTCCCCTGGTTGCTCTCCTGTCAGAATTTCTTGATCTGTAGAGACAAGGCCAAACTGAGACAAGCTTTCCAGTTCATTCTCCAACCCAACTCGTTTCACTTTTTCCTAGTTTCTTACCCTTTTTGTCTCTCCAGCCTTTACTGTCACATCACACCTAATATGTCTTGTACAAGATGTCACAGAAGACATTTATGTTAAAGATTTACAAGTGTTTGCAGAGTTGTGTGCATGCGATGTGTACTTTCATTAATGTCTGTGCAGCCAAGGCGTAGTGGAAGCACTTTAGATGTATTGTTTTATCTTGGTCTGTATGGGCAACTTGAGGATAAATATATGCTTTCACTGTTGATGAAAAGCTAATAATTAATATAAATCCTTATATTTAGCGAGAATTGCTTTTTCCAATAAGATGCGTACACATGCATGCAGATTTTCAGGACAACTGTCCAGTATTGTCTCCTTTAGGCTCATCCTCTATTCACACCCCCACCCGCTCTTCATCTCCTCCTCTCTCACTGTTTAATAAGTAAGTATCAACAATCCCTAGTGAAACTTTGTTCTTTGATCTGATATGAGCTCTCTAAAGCCTCTCATGTTGCGGCTGTGATTGGTAGATCTGCTACTTGTGACACACAAATGTTTTCCTACCTCTCCCTTGACTCCAAGCAGAACAACAGTGTTGTGATACGTCTGTTGATTCAGCTCGCTGACAGATACAAGTTTTTTCACACAGTGATATTCACCACGTGCCGTAACTTTCACTCTCATGCAAGTTGTTTTAAAAGTTGGTGGAATTGTTTCTTTTCCTCTATAAAACCCACTGAATGGTGTTTTCTCACACTGGGACCACACATGTTTCTAATGTGCATCCTCATGGTGTTTTAACCCTCAATGGAGGACTTTACTTTTTCATTATTAGTCATTCACATATGATTCCAAACCAGATGACTGCTATGCGACATCACGTATCTTTATGGGTTGTAATTTTGTTCCAAAAAAAAAAAAAAAAAAAGTCTTTGTGTCAGTATGAGAGAAACTCAGTTTCTTTTTGTGAGGATTGAGGAACAGAGGCCATACGAATACTTCTTTATGTTTTAGATGGGTTTTGTCATGTGTCACAGAGGCAGATCAACTCAGTCTCACACAGCAGTGAAAATAATTATATCCTGAGCCATTATAGAAATTAACATTCAAAAGGAGGAAATCTAGCGGAGGATCTCAGGCAATTTCAGGAGAGGGAAACAGATACACATCGAACTGGGAAATGAGTGCAAACATTTCACCAAATTGAATAAAAAGTTCAGAAATAAACAATTGGCTGAACTTTCTTGTTACCCCTTTACAACCAACGTAGGCGTGAAAGAGTCCAGGTAAGTAGTGCAAATTGCAGGCACGCTGAAGGAAGAGTGGTGACGTCTTGGCAGGCGTCCTTCCAAAGATCCCAACACAGCTGATGAGTGGAGAACACTGAAGCAGAGCCAATGATCAGGTGAAGAGTAGTTGCCACACTGCTCCTTAAATTCTCAGCTTGATGGAGCCAAACAATCCTCAGGTGTGCCACGCCCAGCTGTTCCTAAAGAAAAGGACTCCAAAAAGAAAGCAAAAAATCCCAACCAGCCCAGATCCTAACAGGTTTCCCCACAACCATCATCTAAACACCAAATGAGGGTGCTTTTGTAAAGAAATTTTTATGCCTTCTCTTTAAAATATAATTATAGAATATAATCAATCTCTGCTACACTGCCATCGAAACACTTCATGCTTGATTTGATTTTGATGTCAGTTTGTCTTCAGTGATGGATAATTCGCAGTTTCTCGTTCAGTTTTTTCACCCTTATGTTAATAGGAAAACACTGATTTGTCTTTCCCCTCTCAGTATTAAGGTGTCTGCCAGTACTGACTCCGAATCCAAATCCAGGATTTCCTCTTACCCTCACACAACTTTTAGCACGATCATTTGGTTACCTCAACATTTAAATGCCACTGAAAATCTGTGATCCACAGTCAGATGATGTAAAGGGGTAGCAAGAGTGATGTTCTGATGCTAATCAACCATCTGACAAGCAGCTCTGACTGGGCATACTTTGCCAATCAGTGAATCTCTTAATCAGTTTGTGCTCCCCCTTAACCTCCACAGTCATATTAACTTTAACATGACACAGAAAGTTGCATACCCATCAGCTAGCAGATATGTTGAGACTGGTTTACTTATGGCATATTAGGATGCTAATTTGTGTATTTATGTTATTCTCCAGAGGCAGCATGGGACATAAGGAGTGTATGATTCAAACCGACATGCCTGATTGATGCTCAAACATGCAGGAAACCATTGGCACCCTGAAAATTCTGCAGTGGTTGGAACCATCTGAACAAAGCTGCCAGTGGGAGCATCAAACCACAGACTAGTTTCACGGTTAATTTACACACATGCACGCATGAGGGCCACGTGAGCATGAGCCACATCTTAGTTAACACATCATAGTTATCATAGTGGTGGAATAAGTAATGCACTAATGCAAAAAAGATGAATGTGATTCTTAGCTCTGCATTATGTCTTCTAACACTCACACAGTTATGTACAGAGCTTCAATGGACCTTTTCAGTCCAGTCAGGGGCTGTACAAACTGGTGCTGCACTGCTTGCTATAGTTGTCTGGGGTGAGACTAATAAATAAGGCCACATAGTGTTTAATAAAACAACATGAAAATAGTCTTATCCCTAACAGCAAGGAGAGGAGTGGATAAATAAGGTGAAGGATAGGCAATTCCTGCAGCTCACTCATTCTAACCACCCACCTCTGTTTGCCCCCTTTCCCCCTCAGGAACACAGTGGGAAATGATTAGTTGTTCCTCTCTCTGTCTCGCAAATATGTCAAAGTAGACATACTGAAGTGGTGAGCAGCTGAATGCTGCACATTTTTTCTACGAGCATGGCATTAGACCAATCTTGTTTCCCATCGTAGTCACTGAATTAGTGCCTGTTTAGCTTAAGTGAGGTGAGCCAGGAAGCATAGGGGATCTGAGTGTATTTTGAATGCTACCACTCCATTCATAGATGGGTAGTAATAGTAGCAGTTCTTTACAGTTATAGTAGTTGAAATGATGATGGTGGTGGTTTTGGTAGTAATGATAACAGCAGTATTGATGTTATATTGTGTCTAAATGTCATGGCATTGTGATATTGAACAGGCTCATTTTCACCTCCTCCTCCACATGTCCCAGTTTGTTTGCCTTTTTTTTTTCAATTTCAGGCCAAGTCCATGCCTGATTTATAGAGCTGACCTCTGTAGCAGTCAGAATGCATGCCCTATATTGCTCCTGTCATCTGTTTCTGTTTTGGCATCTGTTTTGAGCAAAAGGAGAAGCTTCATCCTGTTTTTGCTCCCAGCAGCTTTGTGCAAAATGAACTCAGGCACCTTATGCGAGAAACTTCCATGTCCCAAAAATGACTGTTTTGGAGCTGAATAAACAACCTCCATCCTGTGGAGGATATAACTCTGTTCTGGAATTGGTCCTCCTTGCTGCAGCAGAGTAGCTTCTTTAGATATATCTGTGTCTAAATGATCCAGCACAGAAAACTGTCTAATTCATAGCAGTCTGTAGTGTCAGTATGAGAGAATCCTTATGAATGAATTGTACTTTAATTCCCCTTATGCTGTAAAATTATCGTGAGGTCAACATGAATCAATGAACTAAAGGAGTCCGCCAACTTGATGGCATCCCATCTGTGGCACACTGTGGGTGACTTCTTTCTCAAGGTGGGTCCTGTGACGGGTCCCAGATTGGCAGTGCCAGCCACCAAATGTTGCTGTGCATCACGTGGGGCGGCAGTCTGTCGCTTTCCCCTAAGGCAGTCTTCATCTAGGAAAACGGAAGCAAGCGAGTTGGCAAAAGGAGATGAAAAGAAAATCTATGCTTCCTGTTGAATTTATGCCTAGTTGTTAAAGCGAACTTACACTATCACCATTTCACTCCTTGGCTTTGTGCAGCTTTCTTACATTCTATTTCTAGGTCAAATAGCCAAGACTTCATAACACTGATCTAAAGCAGAGATCACTAAAATGTGAAGGATGATTTTGTTGAACAGTGTTGATGAGCCTTTGATTTTCTTGGGGTCCCATATGTATGGATTTCACAACATCTGGCTTGTCTAGATGTGTCAGGTACAAAGGCTGGAACTGTCAGTCACTGTCAGCTGGAGTTGCAAATAACTGCCATTTATTGCAAATCTGCTTCTGGACAGAAAATTGTGTAAGGAAAGCACACAAGCAAAGTATATATTACACACACACACACACACACACACACACACACACACAGAAACACAAACAAATAGAAGGTAAAACTAGTCCTCGAATGAGCAATGCAGGAAGTGAGGCAGCTCTACTGAATGTAACCCTAGATGTCAGTGGTCACAAGGACCAAAAGAGAGGATCCCCATACCTCAGGCATGATGTGAGCCAAACCAAAAAAGGCCTCCCTGCACCTCCTCTATCCCAAATAATCACCAGTCCTGCAAAAACCAGAGAAAATGACTTAATTGGTATGCCATTTGAGTTTTTTCCCAATGGCATGGAGCTGCTATAAATTATACATACTGAGTTTCTCCTCTTCCTTACCAGGCAGCTCTCTGCAAACTTAATCAAACTACACTTTTCACAATTTTCAGGCTTTTTTTTTCTTGATGGTAGCTGTGAAAGCCTCATAATTGTGACAAGTTAAGTATATGTTTTGTCGGTTCTGTGTTGTAATAGTACTACTGAAATAACAAGCAAAAGAAAAGCTCCGAGCTCAACCAGAGAGCAGTGGGGGGAAAAACTAGGCCTGTCAAATTAGAGATGACACAAGGACCCACTTTGAGAAGGGAGGGAGGTCATGAACTAGGAATCCGGCGTAAATTCTACCCATGAACCCCCCCCCATCTACCCACCCACACACACAGCACCACCTTCCTAAACACCAAGACGTCAAAGAAACCCAGATAAATATGCTTGGGTCTTTCTTCAGCCTGTCAGCAGCAATCCGTCTCTCTTATGGGTCCTTAATAGCGTTTGACCACAGTAGCCAGAGGAGGAGCAGCAGTGGTGTAGCCACAGGCTCACATATGACCAGACTGGAAAACTCCATTGCTTGTAAGTTTATCTGTTCTTTCCTTTTTCTCTCCTGCTCTTTGAGACCTTTAAGTATGTATAGTGCCAGGATACAGCAGTCAGTCACTTTTGAATCAATTCCTTTGCTCTTATATCCTGTGACCCCTGACTCAGCACGATGAGAGATACTTCCCCCGCAGGAGTGGAGTGGAAGTGTGCTGTTGCTATTTGTAAGACTGAGTATCTGGCAGCAGGTTTTAAGCATTCACTCATAATTTTGACAGAGAAGTCAGTTAATTGCATAAAAGCTTCACTTTTAATCCCTTCCTTGGTGTTTCATCTGCAGTGTGTATGCATTGTATATATGATGCCTTTTGTAGCTGTCTGTGTCTTCACACATGTGTACACTGTTACTAGATTCTGGAATGAAACTTTGGGGAGATTTTAAGTTTCACTTCATATAGACTGGCAGTAGGAGATTTTATCAGCACAGTAGACAACATTTTGTTGTCCCAGTCATTCTGTCACCTACTTCAATTGTTTTTTACTCTTTTTGCATAAAACCTAAAACCAAAAGACTAACTGTAATCAAGTTTTTTCTTTCTCATACTGTCATAATAGGTGGGAATTGAATCAGGTTACCTAGCCTTAAGTGTCCCAAACTAATGAGTACCTAAGAGAAGCACTTGCTCTTATTTGTCTGAAAACAGAAACTTACAAATGTTTTGAGGAATTATTTTAGATGAGAAAGAATAGATCTACAAGAGAGTCATATGGCCGGTGGCCCTATATGACTGCTGGCCGACCACCAAGAAACACGAGCAGATCCTAAACGCCATGGAGATGAAGATCCTCAGGTGGACGATGGGCTTAACCCGCCTGGATCGTGTGATAAACGAAGATGTTCAAAAATGGCTCGGAGTTGCCCCGATCGAAAAGAAGATGTGGGAAGCGTGCCTGCAGTGGTATGAACATGCGCAGCGAGGAGAATTTGGTGTCAAGAACAGCCCTCCAACTCGACCCTTAAGGCCAACTGCGAAGAAGACCAAAGAGGCAGTGATTTTTGATTTGATTTGATTTGATTTTGATTTTATCGATTAGCATTCAAATTCAAATCTCAGTGAAAACAGTGAAAAAAAACAAACAAACAAACAAACAGTGAAAACAGAACAAAAATCTACCATAAAGAAAGAAAGCATGAGACAAGGCTAATCAGTGGGGTGGACGCAATCACCGAAGACATGCGCGCAGTGGATCTCGCCCCAGAAAACACCCAAAACCGATCCATATGGAGAAGACAGAGCCACGCAGCGGACCCTGTGCTGGGAAGACACTAGGAAAGAGAGAGAGCATGAATAGTTATTATACTCGGGTTAAAATAAAACCTTTTTTTTTCTTAAATGAAATTATGAGTACCTATAAGAAGCTTTTTATTTGGTTATGATGTTTTTTGTGTAAAGTTGCAATATGTACTCTTATACTTTTAATAACTTGCAAAGCAGCAGTAACTTTGTGATGAAGTAAACACAGGTTAAGAAGTTCAGGCAAAGTGTTTTTACTGTGTTTTTACTAAATTAAGTCATGTCCTTAGTAACATGCAACAGCAATATGTCATGTCTCCCTCTCAGCCCTCCTTTCACCTTTTATAACAGTGGATAGTTGAAGTCAGCAGAAAGGCTCTTGAAAAACTTAGTTTAAGCTATTTTTTGTGCCAAGATTAGAGTATGTGGTTTTGGCCCAGCTGGTTGAACCACTGGGAGACCCTATCATAAGCATTTTTCAGCATTATGTTATCTTACTGGAGGGGATTCGACTGTGGTTACTGTTGGAATAACCTGAATATTTACTATCGGCTTTCAGTCTGTGGTGAGTGGGTGCTGTTCAGAGTGGGAGGCAATGTTAGCTTGAGCTGCAGGAGGTGAGCTAGCGATTTGTGAAGGAAGATAAAGAACTGACATCTCTGCAGTAATTGAAATGTCCTACAAAAGAACAGGTATAATGAACACAAATTGGTGCAGATCTGTGACATTTTAAAAAAAATCTATGGATCATCTATTGCAGCGGTCCCCAACCTTTTTTGCGCCACGGACCGGTTTATGCCCGACAATATTTTCATGGACCGGCCTTTAAGGTGTTTCGGATAAATACAACAAAACAAAACTAGTACCGGTACCGAAAAAAGAAGATTTATTCATAACACACGTGAAAAGACCCAGGAAAACCGAGTTAACGATAAAAACGATAACAAAATAACGCTGAAAACCAATAAAAACCCTGAAACAGCATCACCATCAACACAGGAGCACCTCAGGGATGTGTCCTCTCGCCACTGCTCTACTCCCTCTACACTTCAGACTGTGTGGCCACCCATGGCTCCAACACCATTGTGAAGTTTGCTGACGACACAGTGGTGTTGGGTGCCATCTCCAACAACGATGAGGCGGCCTACATGGATGAAGTGAAGAATCTGGCATCGTGGTGCCAGGACAACCACCTCCAGCTGAACGTCAGCAAGACCAAGGAGCTGGTGGTGGACTTCAGAAGGGGTCAGCACAGAGACTACAAGCCCATTATCATCAATGGAGCTCCAGTGGAGAGGGTGCAGTCCTTCAAGTATCTTGGTGTCCACATCTCCTCAGACCTGACATGGGCTGCCCACATTCAGGTCCAGACCAAAAAGGCTAGGCAGCGCCTGTATCACCTACGACAACTGAGGAAGATCATGGTCTCTCCAAAGATCCTCAGGATTTTCTATACAGGCGCTGTGGAGAGCATCCTCACACAGAACATGACATCGTGGTTCGGGAACAGCTGTGTGAAGGATATATACATATATATATATATATATATATATATATATATAATGTTCTTCCTCTACACCCCCCCCCCCCCAATTTTTGCACATGTCGAGGAGCGTGTCAGGCTACATTTCACTGTGTGTTATACTTGTATAACTATGCATGTGACAAATAATAAAGAACCTTGAACCTTGAAAACTATACATTTCACACCTGAGCCTCAACTCTCGCGGCCCGGTACCAAACGACTCGCGGACCGGTACCGGTCCGAGGCCCGGGGGTTGGGGACCGCTGGTCTATTGGATCATCTCCAGTCTTTGGCTTAGCAGATTGCAGTAATACAATGAATTACAGAACTAACAGCTATCCTCACCCTGTCTCAATTCTTTTAACTTTTAAGTATCAGAAGGTTAGTGGTAACATCTGGACTGAAGAGACTGCGTCATTTTAATTACTACTGTGCAGGCTGTAGTTTGCAGTTATTGCTTTAATACTGTGTATAAATCTAACAGTGCTCAGTTCAAGCTTTATTTGAGAAGACCATATTAGCTTACTGCAAACTATAGCTAGCTAGTACTGCTGGGATGTAATATTTTTACAAGCTATCATGAGCCTAAAAGAGTGGGGCCACATGCAAGTGTTAGCGCGTTACATTCGACAGGTAACCACCTCCACAGGACAAGGTCTCCATTTCCCTCCCATGTCACTCATATATCTGCGTTGGACATTTTAGAGTGAATACCGAGGCACACTGCCATCCTGTGTCTCTCCAACAAATCAAAGAGTTCCAAAGTAGCCAACATTTTACAGACTTTATGTCATTGCTTTTAGTGACTGTTAAAATAAAACACAGAGAGACATTTAGAATGTTTTTTAAATGTCGTCAGTTCGTTTAGTGCCGCCTAAAGATAACCACCTATTTTTTAAGAACCAAAACCGCCGGCTCCCTGCACACTTGTGTGCATCTGTTCTCTCTGCTGCGTTTCTTGGCCATCTACATTTCAGGTTGGCTGTTTCTGCCCCACAGGAGCCCATTTATAGACATAGCGATGACATGTTCAACATCTCAGAGAAACAAAGATTTTTCCAGGCCACTGTTTTCCTCAGTTTATCAAGAAGAAATGCTGAAGAGGCAGCTGACCTTTTCCGTGTCTGCAGCATCCTCCTTCTCGCCCCGTTTTTCTGTACTCTCATTCTGTTCCCATTTCCTCCTTGTGCCCTCTTTTCCCCCTGACCCCTACCTCTTTATCCTCCCACTTATTTTCTCATCTTCTCTCTTTTATGTTTCCTCCCCCACTGGCAGCATGCAGCGATGTTTACCAGGTAATTTGTTTCATGCCTTTGATTATGAAAAAATTAAATATAAAAAACTAACAAATCATTAAATAGGTACATGGTACCATCTACTCATCAACCAAATGTTAACTATAGCATTGCTGTTTTTACTTAGTTAACTAGCAGCTTGAAGCTTACAGCTAAATGCCTGTAATATAAATGTAAAATGATCTTAATCTTTAGTTCTGAAGGGAGGAAGCTCAGCTCCGCCCGGTCTTTGCCTCCTGCCATCAACAGCGGCTCATTTGCAGCCTAACAATTGTCTCCCAAGGTTAGAGCCATCATTACACAAGCTTTTCCCTGTGCTTGCATCTGCTCTGCTCCTCCTGCCTCTTTCCCCTCACAATCACAGACAGAACACTGCCATCTGTTGATGGGTGGGATGATTGCATGTGAGGGGCTCTTTGTGGGTAAACCTCCAAGTTTTATTTCTTCTGAAGGAATGGGGCAGAAACATGCATTTATAAAAGAGCCTGGGACTGTGCCTGAAATGCCATTTTACTCCAATTTAAAGCAACATTTTTTCTGTTACTACTAGTTGCTAATATTAGTTCTCCCCTGTGATCTGTTATGTTCCCATTCCAACTGAAGTGGCTATAAGAATGGGGGAGGCGGAGCTCATAATGTTCTTATTGACAAACAGTATCACAGATTCTGTTTCTTCCTGTTCAGCCTCTGCCTCAGTCTCTGAAAAACATCCAATTTAAGTTTTTTATGCCTCCTGTAGTTCTGGTAACTTTCCAAGATGTCAATAATCTTGGTGGTGGTTTAGAGTTGTCCTGAAATGTCATGAATCAATAAGTAACCAGTTCAGAGCAGTATTTATTATAGTCTCAGTAAATAAATAAAACAAATATTTAAATGTATTGTATATGTTTTTAGGGATGTTGACTCATGACTATCGATTCTTACTAATTAGTAATCTCTGTCTTACTGTGAATAAGCATCGTACCAAAATCGTTTCACATGAAACGCGGGCTGTTGATATTAAAACTTTGGCGGGGGATGAGTGTACTGATAATGGACCGCGATCAGCTTTGGCACGGTTGCTTTCTTTGTTTGAAAGTCCCTGCTGATTTGTCCTGGATGCTGCTCGGGCCACACTAATGTCGGGTGGGTGGGTGTATCAGTTTGGCCTGTGCCGAGCCGATCAGTTTCACACCTCGTTAAAGTCCAGGCTTCTGAACCCACACGTTGTCCCCCCGCTGAGCTGCTGCTTCAGCTCATGATCCAGTTTCACTGTTCCTCCACCGCAGCAGAAGCACTCAGGCTATTTTTCATGCCATGGCTAGTGGAATTATGCTCTAGACGGCTTAACTCACAAGTTTTATTATTCTACTCCCAGTGCCAACAGTGGCATAGATTCTGGTATTTTTATTTCATAGCCCTGACCTCCCGCTTGTGGGTTTGTGTGTATTTTAGCCCTCAAACTGCCTGGAGTTCAATATGTAAAGTGCTGTATTTCCAGGATTTGCTTTCCTGTATAGATGTGACCTACACTTGTTCTGCACTGGTTCACTTCACTTTTGCTGTCAGTTGTCTTTCTTTCTTAACCCCTTGTGGTCTCCCCTGGCTTACTTCTTACTCTGCCCTGTTGACTCCACGCTGCCCCTGATATGTAGGGTGTGGTTTAGGTTTCCCTCAGTCAATTAGGCAGGAACTGCACCAGAGTATACCTCATCGTTTCAACGGTGTTGACTGCTGTTTTTGTCCATTCACATGAACGCAGAGTTTTTTAGCCTACTTCAGTTAGCTAAAGGCCTTCAAAAGACTGTTTGTTTGTTTTTTGTTTTTTCACCTTTATATTTGCTCTCTGAGGAGTAGTAAGGACGTTTTGGATTAAATTTTTCTGTGAAACATGACACATATGATTTAGAAATCTCTTCACACTCAATCTCCTTCCTAGACCTTTTACCCCTCAGTCGTAGAGCATTATATTTTTCATTCAGGAAAACCAGACTTGGAAAAAAACTGCCAGCGCTTGCTTTAGGAAGTCTTTTGGGCTGCACAGGGTCAAATTCAGATTGGACAAACTTCTTATTACCAAAGTGCCCCCTGTGACATATTTATTATTATTATGAGTTACTGGTGTGAGCTTTTATGGCATGGCAGGTCAGTAACTCGACATGTAACAAAAGCTGCCCAGTTAAGCCAGAAACTTTTGCAAACATACAAGGAAAAGTGCTGAAGTGTGAAACATCTTCATATTCCGGTTGCTTTGTGTTTAGCTTTTTGCTTGCTGTGTTAACTCTTCAGATCTGAATAGGTCTACTCTATGGATTAGCACATTGTCCCAATTATTACAGCTTTCTGAGTCAGGATTAGGATTGATATCTGATAAAATATGGGATAAATGCCTAATTGAAAGTGCAGAGATTTAACTGTAGTTATATTACAGACCCTTGTGATCTTTTCCCACAGCATAATTTGAAAAATCTATCTGGGCACATGAACAAAAGGAAGAAGAAAATGAATCAAAGTGCCCAATTCTGGTCACCCTTTCAACGAGTGGAAACTTGTAACCATTGGTAACCCTTCTACAAACAGCTGTAGCTAGGCCTAAATTGGCTGGTTGGAGAGAGACGTCCCAGAGGACCAGAACCTGTCGGAAACAGTCTGTCTGCTGCTTGCAACAAAATAAAAAACAGCTCTCCTAGAAACATATCCTGACAGGTATTCCCTGAATGGGGAATATGTCCAAGGAAGCTGCATTCATAAAGTTGTAGCAGTTTAACAAGTCCCCCTTCAGGAATTTCTCTTGCTTATACCTCACTTTGTCATTTAATGTCATTTAAGTGTTTATCTGTCATCAGCTGTGGTTTAAATCTGGCACTTAACCTGTCTTTGTTCCCACTCGTGCCAACGATGAAGCTGTAGTGGTAAGAGATCTTAGGTCATGGTTACGTGTTCATTTGAGCCTGAAGCTAAACGCTGTCTGTCTTAAGGAGGAAACCTCAGAACAACTGTTGAGCGTGCTAGGACACATGCAGTGGATGTTGTCGGTACAGAAAAGTGACACATCGATTGTTTTGCAGTATACATCAACCATTATTTGCATGCAAGCTTGTGTTTGGAAGAACTGACCTCTCTTAGTGCCCATTAGTGGTGGCCACAGTTCAGACCTGCACACAGGTCGCATGTGGCAAACACCTTCCAACGATGACCTAATGCATTCAATAAGATCTCTGCATCTTCATTCTTTTTCCTCGTTTCGTTCCACCTGTGTGCCGTGTCTCAGCAGGAACACATATCTGACCCTGTTTCCTGTCCATGCAAGTTACCCAGCATGCTGTTTTCAGTAGGCGTAAACAAAACCCTGAAGGCAAACACAGCCTTCCTTCATTCACTTCTTCTGCCCCTATAAGACCCTCTTCCTCTCGCTCCTCAGTCCTCACCTATGTTCCTATCTGTTCTCTATCTACTAATTTATGATCTCATCTCAACCCAACATACACATCCAGGTGTGTGAAAGACTCTTTGTTCCCACTCTGTGGAGTCATTGTACTCTATTAAACGCACTCATTTCACTCTTCTCTCTGCTCAGTCTTCGGTCTGTATTCCACTCTCTGAGGAAAGAGGACCTGAGCTTCACCTCTTACAAATCTCCACAAATCTTCTGCTCATTTTACCAGCAGATGGTTTGGCTCTCATTCCATTCGACTCCTTCCTTACGCACTAGGAATCTTCACGCTTGCAGCTTGGAAGGAAATCCTGTCTTGATATTTGTCTCACAGTAGGAGTTCACCCATCAATTACGCCGTTGTAAATCCGATCACCGCTGAACTATGCCAGACAGGGACGCTATTAATCAGAGCGACTTGGAAGGGAGGCCTTTGCTTCTGTTTTTCTTCCATAATTACTACCTTTTTGGAATTTTGAGTTAAGGTCAATCTGTTGTACTGCTAAACACATGCATTAGTGGAGTGAAACATAGAATTAGAGGGCAGGTGCTACTGTCCTGACACTTTGGTGCACTGAAATGAATAAGAGATAATTGTAATTTATGAGCTGTTTGTCTTTCTTTTTTGACAGTGACTCATTGTGTTGAAGGTGCCTGCTGTCAAATGCTGCCGCCTCAGGATGTGTATGTGTGCTCGTGGTTCATGAGCGAACACTTTGGAATGAGTCGGCGGTCAGACTGGGGAAATGTGGCATGCCACCACTATGCTGATTTTTATCAGCGTCGTGTTGAAATGAAATGCTGGTTTGTGCTCATCCAGTTTGAGCTGATGAGATAACGTGATCTACGCCGTGGACACATTCCTCTGAGTCCTCTTCCCCACTTTGAACTCTGATCTGCTTGGAATGAACGGTGAAAAACGGTGAGCTTGTTCCTTGTTCCAAACGGAAACCTGTTTGTGTTTGATCGAAATTCAATTAGTCCTTCTTTTAGTGCCATTCATCAGCATTTACTGCTTGAACTCTGAGATAGCTAATTGAATTGATAGCAGGAAAGAACGAGACAACAGGAGAAAAATCAAAGATAGGAAATTAAATTTGAAATTCAGGGTTCATTATCTCCAGTGGGAGGGGATGAGCCTCGAATTGCAAGCTTATGCAGTGATGTGTGGCAGACTGAAGCCACTAGGAGATAAAGCCTCAACAACTATTTACACACTTTATATGCGTGTGTGTGTGTGTGTGTGTGTGTGTGTGTGTGTGTGTAAGCCTAGCATGGGTCACCGTGCTCCCTCCATCAGATTAACTCTCTCTCATGTCATGTCAGTGAGTGGCGATCCGTGTCCTCAGTGGTGTCGGGGTGCCAGGGACCTTGGAGAATGGATTATCTCCTCCCAGCTTACACTGCTAGTGTGTTTAACAGATTTTTAATAGATTTTTAAAGGCCAATCCAGATGATCCTGGATTTAGCCTATTGAGAAAATGAAGAAAGGGGAGTTTGATTGTTGACAAAGCTCTACTCACTTCCTGTTGACCTGTCAATTAACTCTCCGTCAGTCCCTCAGCTTCTTGTTTTTTGTTTTGTTTTGGGTTTTTTTACCTGTATAAAGTTTAAAAACTTTGAGTCTGGTTTGTAACTCCTGAAAGCTCTCCTTAAAGCTCTAAGCTGCAACGTTAATTTTCTACGGCACTTAATCTTGACCTGCCTTGAGTTAATTTATCTGACTGTTCCTCTCTGTCTTGACTCCTGCAATTTGGGGTGCAGAATTTTTGTTATGAGGATGATGGGATGGATCAGACAGCCACCTAGAAGTTATGTCATCAGGGGCAGAGCTAACTAGAGCCTATAAATTATTTGGAATGGTGCAATTTACAGAATATGTTTCATTTTTACTCTCTTTGCTTTTTCCTTTTGCTAGTAATAAAATTATTGGGTTTTTTGTCTGTTCAAATATTATGATGTTCATAATTCTTAAAAATTCTTTCAATTTAGTAACTTAATTTTCATTGTCCCTATTTTAAATTAAAGGCAAAAGGATTATCTACCATATAAGAAAAGTGTGTGTCGGGGTGGGGGATTAAACGTATAACCCTGAAAGCGGGTTATCACTAACCAGCCGACACGGACACCATGACCTCAAGCATCATGTAACCACAAGAGGGAGATGTAGAGAGGCACAACGGTCAGTCTTGCCTTACTTTTTTTCTTTTTTTATCTTGGTAAATTTAATCAAATTAAACGTTTGCATCAAGCAATCAAATTGAGTGCCTACAGTCGAAGAAAGGTACAAAAGTATGAAGAGTTGTTTTCTGTGTGCAGGTCAAAGGTGAGCTTCTCTTAGATCACTTCATTTACAAATAACTTCTAATTCTAAGGTTGTCTGTACTGTTGGTTCAGATTCTCTCATAACCCTCCTGACTATAACATTCACAATATAACATTATGTATTTGAAATTTTGACAGAATGCATTTAATTGTCTGTATAAATACTTGTTTATGTTATTTATACCCATTTAGAGTTCTTCATCTGATGTAATCAGTGGAAAAAAATATGCAAACGAATGAAAGTCTTGTGGAAATAAATGCATTGCAGGTTTCTTCCATTTGGTCCACATGTGACAAAAGTCACAGCTGCATTTCTGGACGTCATTCCAGAATAACAGGAAGTGTTCATTTGGATCAAGACGAGTGTGTGCTTATGATTAGTCATGTGTGGCTGATAAAAATCTTGTTACGTATGTAAACATGTAAGATCAGAATGATCAAATAAACAGGCACACTGAATGAGGTTTGCTTTTTTTTCTCTTTTACTTGAGCAAACAAAAACAAACGACTGGCATGAGTTGACTCTTATGTTATTACAAATTTACAGCATACGCTTCTATTTTGTTGTTTATTTTAAAGAAGGTTTGGATTCTTTTGTAGTGGGTTGTTGGTGGGTTTGATTCCTCTCCCCATTATTATTATTAACTCTTGATATCAAAATATCAAACATCCCCTGTTCTATCTTCTAATTTTCCTCTAACTGATTTTGATTAGTGTAATAATAACTGCTGGGTTTAAAAAAAAATCTTTAAGGAGTGACTTATAGACAGATGGGCTTTATTTCTTCAGGTGTTAAGCAGGTAAAAGGTCTGGAGGTGAATCCGAACGTGGCATTTAGATTTAGAACCTGTTGCTGTAAACAAAGTATAAGGACTGTTGTGGGTGCTCAAATCCGAGACAAAACAGTCTGGTATATTCTGAGGGGCAAAGAGCCTTCCAGTGTTGTTAGTGAAGGAGCTGGATGGAGCAAGGTCGATTTTACAGAAAACAAAGAACTTAAAATATCCTTGGAATCAACCCAAGCATTTTTGAAGTTAACATTTTTTCTCACCATCCAAACAATTAGAGACCTTACTTAAAGGAAACTGAGCTGTTTCCATGATTCTCTCTCTTCCTCGAGTACGCTTATGCTCATCCCTTACTGACTTCAGATACAGAGAATAGCCACTGTCAGCATTGCAAACGTGTTAGTATGATAATGGAACAAGCTGTCCTTTTGTGTAATGATGCCCGAGGACACAGTGCCACATTCCGCATGTTATTCTCTCAATAATTTTTCTGACACAATGTAGGTTCTGCAGGGCTCTTTGCTATCAATAAATGGACATGTGGACCTTAATGCAGGTTTATTACATAATGACAGAGGCCCTTAGGCCAGCTCCAGGCTGGTGTAAAGGGGCTCCCGCCACAACCCCCAGGCTGACAGCCGTTATTATACTGCAAGCATGTGGCAGCCTGGCTCTGGTTCACTTACACAAAGCTCAGTGCAAACAACTGGTTCATCCCTGAATGCTAAACACTGTGGTGTATGCTCGTGTTTGTCAAAGAAAAACACTTCTTGTCAGGGACAAGAAGAAGAAGCGCTGCATACCTTTGTTTACCTGTCTACAGTAAACAGTACGTTTATTTTACAGGTTTTGTACATGTCTGTAATCGGCCTGCTTGAATATATCAAAATTGTTTTTTTTTGTGTAAGTCAGATATCTGTTAATATGCATTCAACTACATATTTCCCAAAGTGTTTGTGGCCCCTAAAACCAATGCCTTATAAGTCTGATTTGTTTTCCTTTAAGACTGATGGAGCTTGGGTAACAGCCTTTAGCTTTAAGCGATTCTGTGTCAAGAATCTCAGCCTCAGTTTGGGGAGGCTTATGGGTAGCTGTGTTGTTTCAGATGCAAGCAAACCCATCCTCTTTAAAAAACAAAAACAAAAAACAGATGTTATGAAAATAGGGTTTTCACATAATGTCATCTCTCCAGCTTGAAAGATGCAGAGACTCTCTGCTTGAGAGATTATATCTCTTGGGTGGCTTGGGAGCAACTCCTGGTGTCCCCCCAGATGAGCTGGAAGAAGTGGCTATGAAGAGGTGAGGAAAGTCTGGGCTTCTCTGCTTGGACTGCTGCCCCCAGACTGCTGACCTGAACCCAGATAAGCAGCAGAAAATATACAATGCATATATAGATATAAAATCTGTCAAATAATTTCCAGTTTCCCATCTGACCCCCTCAGATTCAGCTGATTTTGTTTTTCTATTTCACTTTATTTCATTTTTGAGTTTTTACAAAAGCTTTAATGAAATTGTGTAGAGTGTACCTTCATACTCTGAGAAAAATGGGTGGATCAAAGTTTTCAGGCTAACTAAATCACCTTATTTGTTTGTATATTTGAGCATAAATAAACAGAAAGAAATACTCTTAAGCTCTGTTTAAAACCACAGTCAAATCAACTTTACACCCACTCCAGGTGTGAAAATCTAAAATTTTGATTTTGTTCTTCACAAGCCAGTTGAGTTTTTTAATAGCAAAAATGCTCCACTTGAATGTGTAGATGTACAGAGTACCAGAAAAAAGAATTGACATTGCCTGGTTCTTCCGGAGGTTTCTTCCTGCTAAAAGGGAGTTTTTCCTT
This sequence comes from Copadichromis virginalis, assembly GCF_057382275.1. Lineage (NCBI taxonomy): Eukaryota > Metazoa > Chordata > Actinopteri > Cichliformes > Cichlidae > Copadichromis > Copadichromis virginalis. The sequence continues at coordinate 3,570,871 of NC_140634.1, forward strand.
CCCACTGTCACCAAAGTGCTTGCTCATAGGGGGTCATATGATTGTTGGGTTTTGTCTGTATGCATTATTGTAGGGTCTTCCTTACAATATAAAGCACCTTGTTGTGATTTGGTCTTGTATAAATAACATTGAATTGAAATTGAACATCATTGTTTAATTATTTTAGTTAGTGGTCATCTACAGTTGTCTGTCAGCTCTTCTTTAAACCAATCTGAGCTCTGGCTGAAGCTGCCAGCTCCTGGTTCTCCTTCATCTCCCTTATCCATTCATGTGACAGTTTGACTCTGAGCTCAGTATCACAGGCTTCACAGCCCTTCACATGGTCAGAGACCTGCTGGACATCATCAGTGACCTGCCAACAGCAAACTCTGATCAACCCTTATTAAAAATCAGCTACACCAGAATCAATTAAACGGTAAAATCACCCTACCAGCCACCATAACACATTTAATTGCTCAAAGCCTTTTTGGCAGCTTGTTTTACGAGATTAGCTTATTTATACCTTTTTGCCTCGCTGGGCCTCTCTGTGATCCCAACCTGGGCCCATTAAAAAACAAAAAAGAAACATAGGTTCCTGCAAGTTCTGCAAGCATGATGCAGTTTATCGTTGTTAGGCCTCTTTACATACATGTCTTTATCATTCCTTGTTGTACCCTTTATGCTCAAAACATATAAAGTCTATAGCTGAAGGCATATAGAAGTCAGCTTTTCATGTAAACTACTCTGTAAGCTATACCACTTGGCAGCTAATTTACTCTGATTGAACATATGCAGTCAGTTTGGTTAACGAGAGAAAACAAAAGAAAGGCTATTGATGAAATATAAAAATGACTATGTTCCATTGTTTTTGCACTAATTTCTGTTCTCACTCCCTCAAATTTCTTTTATTTTTCTTTTCACTGTGATTTATTTTTCTTCCAAAAAACACTTTAATAATTGGTTGAATGATAAGGTGTAGGATCCTTTTTCTTGTCACTCCCAATACGCCATTTAACACTTAAAAATAATTACTTGGAAATATAGTTACATAACATAGACATGCACTGGCACGTTTTAGAGAATGAGCAACTCACACAGTTTGCTTTTTAGTGAAATAGCTCTCTTTGACTTCTATATAGTTCTATTTAGTAGTTCAGTTAAGTGTTTTGTTTTTTGTTTTTTACCAAGAAAGCAACCTGAATCTTGAATTCAGGGGAAACTGAAAATAATTTTTTGGGGTTCATTACTCATAGGGCAATTCTTGTTTTTTTCTTCAGGTCAGCCTTTTCCTACAACAGGAAGCACTCTGGTCAGGGTTTTGTTGACATTTTTACAGCCCTTCATTAAGACTGTAGCCAGCTGCATCCAAACAGCTGATTAGCAAAGCAGCCCACTGACCTGCAGCCGCAAAATGAGCTGGTGACAAACCACAGATAAAAACTGCAAGGCTTCTCAAGGCAAGGCACTGACAAAAGAAGCGGCAGAAGCCAGAGGGGAAGCGGGCAGATGTAAATTGTTCTTCACCGGACGGAGCGGAGGCCTCTCGCCTTGTGTCAGACAGCCAGCAGCCAAAAGAGAATTGTAAACATTTAGGCTCCCAGATGGCTTTTCCATCTTTGTTTGTGTGTTGCTGAGGTACTGTTTGGGTGTGGAGGATAAGTATTTTGTGTGTGTGTGTGTGTGTGTGTGTGTGTGTGTGTGTGTGTGTGTGTGTGTGTGTGTGTGTGTGTGTGTGATTTCTACAAAGGAAGCCCACATGGTCCATTTTAAAGCCACCTAGGAGTCAGCATTTGCTATTTTTTTTCCCAGTCTTAATAAATAACTGTGTGGATGTTGAAACGTGTGGGCAGCTGGGTAAAACAAACTGTGCAGATGGTAATACAAACCAAAAAGCAAACACTGAATCTCAGTAAGTAGCAAGCGGTAGCAAATTCTTAAGTCCCACTCAGATGGGTTAGTGCTGCAAGGGGTGGTGAGGACATATTCACTATACTCAGTCACATCTAAACACACAGACACATTTTTCCTTTGACAAGAGAACATGCAACAGAAGAAGGAAGTGCAGAGAATAACAAAAATAGAAAATAGCATTTACAACACAGTAAACAAACACAGTAGTAACATAATGCTTTCAGTCATGTTTTGACTTTTGGTATTTGGCCCATTGTTTTCCACGGTATTTGGAAGTAGCTGTAGTTCAGGAGGTAGAGCAGGTCACCTACTAATCAGTCGGTTTTTGGTTTAATCCCAGAGTGCTCCAGTCTGCATGTCTAAGTATCCTTGGGCAAGATACTGGAACTCAAGATGCTCCTGATGTGCTCACCAGTGTGAACGTTATATAGAAAAGGTGTTTTAATGGGTGTGAATGGGTAAACGAGGCATGGTGTATAAAGCACTATACAAGGGCTATACAAGAAGAAGTCCATTTACCGTCTTGATGCATTCTCAATCATCCAGGAAGGTAAATCTCCAAAAGTTGATTCTGTTCATCTGGACGTAGCGTATTGTGGGAGAAACATTTCGTCACTCATCCAGGTGACTTCTTCAGTCTCAGCTGACTGCAGGTTTCCAATCTTATAAACAGTACATTTGCTTAATGACTGAAACCAGCCCACTGAAGGAACAAAGGGCTGGGAAGTCAGTTCCTTAATCTTAATTATGCAAATTCTCATGACCATTGATCAACAACCACTGACCAAAATTTTGTCACTACTCAGTGATGAAAATACTTATGAGCCCCTGAAACGAGACCCAGGAAGTGGCTACAGGAAGAAATCAATCAATCTTTATTTATAAAGCACTTTTCATACAGAAAAAATGTAGCACAAAGTGCTTTACATAGTTAAAAGCAGCCCACCCCACCCTCCAACTCACTCCCCACACTCTCAATACACATATATCCCCCCACCCCCACCCACACACACATACACACACGCGCACACTTAAAGAGTAAAAATTGGGCTGGGCTCGCATGAGCCAAGTGAGGAAACATTATAACAGGGAGTCGTCTGCACTGGGAGCCGGTCACAGACCGCAGCCTCCGGGCTGGGCACACAGCAGGAGGGAGGCCAAGGAGCCCCCCAACCAGGCTGAGAGGACCCCAGAGACCCAGCAGCCACAGTCAATAACAGCCCCGGTGCAGAGAGCGCCCTCCGAGGAAACACTGGAGATATGACGCAATACGATATATACAGGGTAAAATGATAAAATAAATAAGAACAGGATACAATATAAATATAAATAGAGTAAGAAGATTAAAAAATGAATAAGAATAAAATCCAAAAATATTAGGTAAATCCTAAATTAATAATAGAATAACAGGATAGAATAAATAAGCATAAAAAATAAATAAACGCTAAGTAAAAGCTAAATTAAAAAGGTGGGTCTTGAGCCTGTTCTTAAAAACATGTACGTTCTCTGCGGCCCTGAGCTCCTCCGGCAGGCTGTTCCACAGACGAGGACCATACCACTGAAAAGCTGCTTCTCCGTGAGTATGTGTCCTGACTATCTGAAGCAGTTAGAACAAGACAAGGCTATTGACCGGACCTCATACCACCGGCTATACCCAGCGGAGTCTACACCAAGTCTGTATGGTTTACCGAAAATACATAACGCTACAACACAGAGCGAACACCATCCCCACTGACACAGCGGCCAGGGAGGCAGAAGAACGGCACATCAAGAAGGCCCTGAGTAAATGTGGTTATCCCAGCTGGACTTTTGTCAAAGCTGGAAAGGCACCTAAAGAAAGCTCCAGCCGATCCAGGAGAGAAGGACAACCGCTGCCTAAGCAAAAACCTGTAGTGATCCCATATGTGTCAGGAGTATCGGAGCAGTTGAGATGCATTTTTTCTAAACACCGGGTCTCTGTGGCTTTTAAACCCCAAAACACGCTGCGCCAAAAATTGGTCCACCCCAAGGATCGGGTCCCCCGACACAAACAGAGTAACATAGTGTACGCTGGTAAGTGCCAGGAGGATTGCCAGGATTTATACATCGGGGAAACCAAACAACCTCTGGCAAAGCGGATGGCACAACACAGAAGAGCTACCTCGCCAGGCCAGGACTCTGCAGTCTATTTACACCTACAGGCCAGTGGACACTCTTTCAAGGATGAGGATGTTCACATCCTGGACAGGGAGGAATGCTGGTTTGAGCGCAGAGTCAAGGAGGCCATTTACGTGAAAAGGGAAAGACCATCTCTGAATCGAGGAGGGGGCCTAAGGGTACATCTTTCGCCATCTTACATGCTGTGATTGCAGCCATTCCCCAACTCTCTGTGAATGGTACTCATGGTTTTGGTCAGTGGTTGTTGATCAATGGTCATGAGAATTTGCATAATTAAGATTAAGGAACTGACCCCCCAGCCCATTGTTCCTTCAGTGGGCTGGTTTCAGTCATTATGCAAATGTTCTGTTTATAAGATTGGGGAAACCTGCAGTCAGCTGAGACTGAAGAAGTCACTTGGATGAGTGACGAAACGTTCCTCCCACAAAACGCTACGTCCAGATGAACAGAATCAACCTTTGGAGAAGTCCATTTACCGTTTACCATGAGTGCCACCAGCAGTCTTTAATGGAGCAGTCAGTTTTTCCATGGAGTGTATTTGTTCTGCTAAATCCAGTCACTGAAATGTCTTTGGATGATCAGTCCTCATTATGTCCTTTTTACAATCATTAGTCAAAACTATTGGACATATATACCCTTGCTATACATACTATCTATTAATATTGAAAAAAGAGTGGGTAAGGCAGGAACCCAGGCAAGCACCTCAACCTGAATCTGTCCATCAGGTGGCCTTTGATCGTTATTCCAGCAGTTGGGTTGTGCTATAAACACTGAATATCATGAATAGCCATGTGATGCAAGCAGGAATAGGACCCAAACGCAGACTCACAGAGGTGAGAATTCACTCAGAAATCAGCTTTATTGCTGGACCAGAGATAACACAAACTAAAATTACTAAATACACAGGGAGACACACAGCCATGAGCGATTGAAGAAGATGGTAACAATGGACAGATGGAAACAGAGGGTTTAAATACACCAGGAATGACGAGGGAACAGGAAACACATGGGGAACCCAGCTGAGGCAAATTAGACACAACGAGACAAAAGAAGCGAAACTAAACACGTTGAACATGTAACGTAAGACTGTCAAAATAAAACAGGAAACACTAAGACACAGACTAACTCACAACATAGCATATAGGAACTGAGAGGAAAGAACACTCAGGAAAATGAGATGGATTCAGAAGATAACAGGATGAGATAACAAGGTGGAGAGAGCGAGAGAGCAACGAACTGAGAGAGACAAGAGAGTGAGAGGAGAGACATGACAGTTTGGGGAAACGTAGATAAACGTGATCAACAGAGGGGAACATGGGAACAGAACAAGACACAAGGACTCACACAAACACACATAAACACAGACACACAGAGGGGGATACAGAGGACAAAGACACACGCGCAGCCTAAATGTACAAGAAACTAACAGAGAACAGACTCAGGACGACAAAATGAACGTTAAATAATAAACCATAATACAAAATGAAATCAACTTACTAGAAACTCAAAAAACCATGACACTGAATGGATCTGGCAAATTGGTTGTCGATTTCTTGGCACTGTAGAACATTCAAGAGAAAAGGCCAGCTGATCCGTTCAGTGTCTTATCTGCCGTCCAGGGCTGTGCTTAAGTGTTTTTTATTAGCTTGTTCTATATTATGTAGACGAGACAAGCTTTTTCCTTCAGTTGTCCAAGCTTGAAAATTTGAACCTCATTTTCATGTTCTTATCTGACATGTGTGACACCCAGTGCGGTCTTCTGCTGCTGTATGCCATCTACTTCAAGGTTTGAAGTGCTGCACATTCAGAAACAACTCTTCGCAATACAGTGCAGTCTGGCTCAAGTCTGCCTATTCTCCTCTGATCTCTGGCATTAACAAGGAATGTTTCAGGGCAATTCAATTTGTCAATCCTCAGTTTGCATATTTATATGTAAATACTAAATAAAACATAGATAATTATTTCAGCCCTTTCAGACAAGAAGGCGTTTTTAAAAGAAAATCCTGAGACGAATATTAGAAAATCTCCTTTCCATCAAAAATCCAGCTCAGGTGATTCCTGCCAATATCACAGCATCAATGACTTATTGACTTATTCCTTCTTCCTGCTCCACAGCCCAGCGAGAATGTTTTCTTCTTGGGATAGCAGCTATAACTACTGAATTATTAAACTTGTTTACTGTACGTATTAGAAAGAGTTTAAGAGGAGGAAAGTTAGGTAAGCTGCCTCTCAGGTACAGACAAAAGCTGTTGTGTAGATTTTTTTGAGACTGAATATGAGAATTTATGAATCATGCTGAAGGTTGGATGTCCAGGCTGGAGGACAGGATGAAGTACCTAGTCCTATCTAAGACCACTTTTTGCTCTGCTAAAATTTGCAATGTTTTATTGATTCATACATTCATTATTTGACTTAAAATGCAAAACTGGGTAAACATGACTGGTTGTCATTGCATCATAGCGCCATCAGAAAATTCACAAGAAACCAAATAGTTGCCTTAAGATTTTGTAACGATATCACTGTTCTTTGAAGAAACCTTCCAAGCATCCATGTCGTCTTTAAATACATCTGAAATATATGTTTGCAAAAATGAAATTGAATCCCAATCCATTCTCTCCACTTTGTTGTTAGACATCTTTAAGACTGTTTTTGTTTCATTTTCACTGTAATAATGTCTCTTTTTTCCTAAATTTGCCTTCCATCCACTTACTCAGTTAAGGTCACAGGAGTGCCTATCCCAGCTTTCGTTAGGTGAGGAGCAAGTGACACCTTGGACAGGTTACCAATCTGTTGCAGGGCTAACACATAGAGACATGATACTCATATTCACACCTATGGCCACACCTATTTAGAGTCAAGAATAAACCTAACCTCATGCATGTCTTTGCACTGTGGGAGGAAGCTAAAGTACTTAGAGAGAACTCATCCACACGTGGGAAGAACATGCAAACTCTGATTCAAACTCGGGACCTTCTTACAGTGAGACAACAGTGCTAAGCATTTTCTTTTTCACTTTCTTTTGTTTTCTAGGAATTGTGTCTTGACTATTGTCATGGTAATGGTCATGGTTAAAAGTCTTCACAGTCCTCTCAGATTCCCAAGATCCTGTTTTGGAGCTTTGTGCATAGCTTGCAGAAGCATATAACCTGGTGTTAGTGACACCCGATAACATAAACAGCTCAGCCGGATGCAGCATTAGCATGTCATTCTGAGGAAGAATGGACTTCACTAGGCCATTTTAAGGAGGGATGAGAGGAGACATGTCACTGCTTAGGGCTAGGATAGGCCTGTTGTTCTCTCAATGCAGCATGAGCATGGAGGCAGCTGTGTGTCGCGATTCATTTCTGCTTTGCAGTTCTCTGTTTTGCCATAGCCAAACCAAAACCCTTCACCTCGTGCCCCGTCTTAGCAAGAAGAGCTTTTTGGGTGGCGGTAGCTTTCCCAGCGAGGCTGCGTGTGCCTTTCGACTGCCAAACGTTGTTGTTTGGCAAATTACTAAAACCTAACTTTAATATGATGCAACAAATTCTTTGGTCACACATAACTGCTTAAACCTACTGGCTGTGGCATGCACTAACCTTTTTTATACACTAGTTATTCTGAACCAAACGGTCTGGTCACAGATTAGTTCCATCTGTGACGATAAATCCCACAGTACGCAATAATTGATACTTTTCTAGTAATTTATAATCAATACACGATAACAAAGGAAATCACTGCATACTTTGTGGCCTTGATAACACTGAGGATACCATCATACTCATAAATAAGGCCATAACACGTGAGCAAATTTCCTTTTTTTCTTTTTTAATTTTCAAAGGATGATGCTCTAAGCTTTGTCACCACATCATAGAGCAAAATATGGACAGCTGAAGGCGTGTGTTGCATATTATGTGAAAAGTGCACACTGGCCACGTGTTTCCTCTGAATGTCTTCATCGGGTTGTGATGGATGGAGCTTTCCTGTTTCCCCTGCAAATTGTACTTTATTCGTGTTCCAATCAGCAGCCCTAAACTACAGTGTTGAGTTGACGCCTGCCGCCCACAGTTGGAAGGCTTCCCCAGCAGTCCTAGGATACCAGAAATCAGAGATTGACTTCAATGCTGCGCTCTGCAATTAAAATTTGACATTGTGTCACTAGAAAAAGTAAAATGTTGGAAAAGAGACTACAACAGTGTTCTTGATAGATGTTGTTCATGTCTGTTGAGCTTATGACTGCAGATTTCTCAGTTATTGCACCCTGATGGCTCTAGTTTATAGTTTCACTATAAACTGCCTAGTTGGGTTTTCAACTCTTCTTCCCAAACCCACATCTTCAGTAAAATGTTTTTAGTATTTGTTTGGACTGGCTCATCTTTTGATATCTGCTTGAAACGTTGGAGTTTAAAAAAGCCAAGACTTTTGTCTACTTTGCCTGTTTTCCTCCTCTCCAGAGCTGCAGCTATAATGACAGCGTCCAGTTTCCCCAGTGGGAAGAGTTATGAGCTCTAGGTTACGTCAATTAGTCCTATTGATAGTTGTCCTCAAGCTGCCTCGACTTTCCACCGGTTTCTGTACAGCAAGCAGATTTTGTTTACCCAGATTATTATTATGATTTTTCTTTTGTCTTGTTTTTTTTAATCCCAGCACAGAGTTCAGTCATTTTTACAGTCACTATAAAAGTTTGGAGTTTGCTTTGAGGCCTTTCTCGGTGCTCTCCTGCCAAAGCCACAGCAGATGTGCTGCTTTTGTTCTTCATTACTGATTGGCAGCTACGCGGCGCTCCGAGCTGCCCGAACATTTCAGAGACACGATGCGTGAGTGTAGGCTCATCCCTCTAATTAAGTGGCAAGGATTTTGTTCCTCATGTCGGCAATGGAAACAGAAATGATGTTTTGAGTAAGAATAATATAAATCTGATGTTGTGGTGATATCAACAGCAGAAAGCGTCAGCGACAGATTCAGGAACCCTGACTTGATTAAATCTTTGTTTTAAAAAACAAAAATATGTGCACACATGCACACACAGTAACAGACGTGGTGACTCTGTCATTGCCCTGTTCTCTCTTAAATTACGACTGTGTGTGTGAAGCTCAGACTGAGGTTGTAAGAGCTTGTCCCTCTTGTTTGTCCCCTTGATCCGCTTGGGAAATTCAGTCACCTGCCTTACTTTAATGTGATCGAGCCATTACACCAGAGGAACAGAAACATATTTACAGGAGCAGCAAAATAGTTTATATCACTAAGATCAATGTTAGCACCTAACATTGATCTTCAGATAAGTGATGTGAACTTTTAACCTTAACTTTCCCACTCTTATCACAGAGGAAGCAGTTTCATAGCTGTACGTAGTGTCAGATTCCACATGAGTTTCACAATGCATCTTTTGCAGTTTCTGCAATACAACAAGAAGACAGACTTGTTTGACAAGATATTGTCTTCACAATCAGTGGGGATTTACTGTCAAAGCATCAGGAGTGGTAAACAGACACGTGGCTCTGGTCCATTTGGCAGCGAAACAATGTAGTAGTGTTGTACGTCTGATGGTTTGGCACGTCATTGCTCTCTGTTGATTCTTTCTGAGTTTCTGCATCTCCACATGTGAGCACACACAGCCGACGGTATCCTCTGCATTTTTGTAAATGCTGACAAAGGGACACACTACCTGGGTCTGGGTGCAGTTTCCCCCTGCAGGGGCAAGGGTACCTAGACCTGGGGCTTAGAGTACGCTTGGGGAGTGTGATTGTGTGTACAGTGTCTCTTTATGTCTGTCTCCACGTTGGGTGAGTGCTGAGTAATTGCATATGAGAGCATGAGGGTGGGAATGGATGTTTGTATCTGTGTGTGCCTGTATGTCTGTGTCCATATGTCAGGTCGGGTATCAGACGCCACCTCTCTGGGGACATCTCGGCCTGGGGCTCGGTCACTCAGGCACGGCTGGCTGCCGGCGGAGCTCACGGGCACGTCACTGCAACTCCCCCTGGCTTCTGCTCCGCGGCTGCTGAGTGAGCCCTCATCTGGGACTCTCCTCAGCTCTTTCTGGGACAGTGGCGCGGCTGCCCCTCTGTTGGTCTTCCTTGGTCTCTTGTGTTCTGGGGGCCTCTGGATGTCTGGAGTTTTGATCTCCTCCATACCTGCTTCATGCCCTGGAGGACGGGGCTGTGGCCCCCCCACACCCACCCTCTAACAGATCATTACAGGAAGGAACCTTTTAAAAACAAGCGCGTCCATGCTCACAGGTGTACACACGGGTGATCACACCCACAAACTACACCCTTTTTGGCTCCTACCTCAAAGCACACTGTGCGCTGTCGATCTTATGTGCTGCACAATAATGTTTAATATTTAGTATTTACTGTCATATTCCCATAGATCATCATGATGTTGTTTATTATGTTGCTCTTTTTTTTTCTTCTGCTTGTTTTCTCTTTTTTCTTTCTCAACAGGTGATCCAGGTGATTGATATTTGTATTTTTTGTCTGCTTATTTTGTTGGTTTTTGTTTTTTGCCCTTTATCCCCGTCCCTCTTCCCCACTGTTTTTCTTTCCCTCTTTCTTTTCCCCAGTCAAGTCTGTCCCGTATTTAGCAAGTGAAAATAAAATAAAATAAACAATTAAAAAAAAAAAAAGTAAATGCTGACGATTCTGTTTTTTTCCATTGATCTCTTTAAAACATTTGAAACCCCTGTCACGTCATGCCTAGAGTACAAAAACTACAGTGCTGGGCCATTTCAGGAGCACACTTGAAATGCCTCCTCTCCACTGATGTACCTTGTGACCTCCTTCGTGCCATAAACTAGGCATCGGGCAGCCAAAATGCCAGGCAGCAGTTCTACCCTGTAATGGTCTCTTATTCTCTTTTTTTAAGCACACACATATGAGAGAGCTCATGTTTACTAGAGATTTTATTTTTGGCAGAAACTTCCCAGCCTGATGCTAAAGCAAGTTGAGATGAATTATTCAGGCAGCGTGGGGAGTCGTTACCCAAAATCTATTCCGAGCGCGCGTTGCGCTCAGCAACCACTTAAGGAGATGAAAGAAATCAGTGTTTTTTTGTATTTTTATAACATCTGTCTATTCAGGGAATGTTGACCAAGAGTATAAAAACAGTGAGCTCCTATGTACAACCACACTGTTTTGTTAGTTTAACTGGCAACCTGCTGGAAACAGGCCTGATCCTAAAGATGTAACGCTAAATGAATTTTATGAATATTATGGATATTTCGAGGTTATTAAAATATTCATCACAGAAGGTCACAACTCTACAGAACATGTTTCTCTCTCCCCTCTCCTGCTTTTTTAGTTTGTCTCATCAAATATTGAATCACATTAGCAGACCTGTCTTTGGAGTTCTGTATTTTTCTTTAAATTCCCAGTTTTCCATCCACAACATTCTCACTGAAGTTCTCAGTTCTCTTTGACGCAATCCCGCGGGTGAAGCGAAACCACTGATTCTGTCTGTTCTGCTCTGACTGAGCCACTTCCTGCAGTCCTCCATCACCGAAGAGACTGTATGAAGTTAGTCCGTTCCCTCTTGCTGAAAAGAACAACAAAAAACAAAAACAGGGCTTTTGCCTGTGCATCAAATAATACCAAAACTGGGGATGAAACCCAGCTAATCCCTTGTCTGTTTCCTTCCCATCATGAGCGTTTTGCTCAGTAATTGTTTACATCTGCCTCATTCCAAAAAAGCTGCTGGTAGGGGGAAAAAACCCTCCAAAAATGTCTCAAGTCCCCTCTGGCCCCTGGATCCGTTGGCAGAGGATAAGAGAGGCCTTCCAAAACTCCAGCCAAGCTGTACTGCACTGCAGCTACACCAGTATTCTCACTATAAATGAAGTTGTCTCAGTAAGGTCACTTTCTTTTTTAAAGTTAGAGCCTTTGATTTCACGATATCAATATTTATGTGCAGCAGTGTCCCCTCCTGACCCCACTCTATGTCATTCTTGAATTAATCCCACCTGTGCTGCGTTACTGTCAGCCTGTCACGCGGCTCAGTAAGACGAGGGTTGTTTATTACCCCATTTTAAATATACACTGTAAACATGTGGACACTGTGACCGTATGCACTTTAATTGAGGTGGCACGCTTGATTTACCCTTCATAGGTGTAACTGGCTCAGCGTCTCCTTGAAATCACTGACGGACCCAGAGTGGGAGTTTGATGGTTTTACAGTGCCTCACAACAGCGTTTAACACAGTTTATTCCTATGCAACCTTTTCAGTTTGCTTCAAAGTTTATTATGTCACGGCATAGTTTTAAGTTATGTATCGTACTAACACAGCAGTGTGACCGTACCACAATACATTAACAGCAAAAGCAGCCACAACAAAGGAAACAAGGACAAGGAAACAGGGATCTCACAAGAAGAGAGACGGGGCATGGATGCAGAGTAATACAGCTCTACATCACAGCATCCTCTGGGATTTACTAACTTTGATATAACTGACAATCAAAAAGAAGAAAAAGAAAAAAAATAGTGTTTAGATATGTGTGATTTTTGATCCCTGTTGGAGGAATAGATGGATAAAATGTAAAGGGCTGGAACGGTAAAGGCAAATATCCAGATGTCCAGTACAAATGTAGCTGAAACATTGTTACTTTTTGGTAGTTTTGGTAGTGTTTTAAAAAAGTTTTGTATCAGACAAAAGCTTTTAAATCACACTTTTAGTAAGATGGATACTGAGATGCAGTCAGATGACAACTGCTACCCCATGCAGTGATGTAGTGTCCTAAAGTGGAGTTGGGCGCTCTTGTCCGCTTTGGAAAAGCCCTTTTCTGTCTTCAGGGAATTGGTTTTAATGCCATTCGCACGCTGAGACATTTACAGCCCTTTTGATTTTCTCCTGGGTCGCTTGGAGCTGGATGAAAGGAGTCATATCAACTGGGGCATTTCAGCACGGACCGAGTGCTAAAAACGTGGGAGGGATGTAGGAGCAGGAAGGGATGTGGAAGACTTCCAACGCTTGCTGTTCAAATGTTTGTTACTCCACCTTTTATCCCTCCCACTTCTCTCTCTGCCTCGTTCTCTCTCAAGTCAATTAAAATTTACTTCATTGGCAACACATTAAAGGCCAGTGTGACCAAAACAGTAAGAGTACAGTTAATTTTTTGTTGTTTGCATCTGCACTTACCATAGTATCATTTCCTTTTCCAACCCCTGTTGTGGCAGGGAGTGTGGTTTACACTGAAGTTTGATGTTTATAAGTTTGGACCAAAGATGTGGCTTTCTGTTCTGTAGTCCAACTTTGTGGTGGTTGATAATGTGTTTTTGTAAAGATGAAATGTGGTTTTGGGTCTGTTATAGAAAGAATTTAGCTGCAGGCCGTTCATTTTTAGGAACCGAAGCTTCTTTGATTTGGAAAGCATATAGAATCAGCTCTTCAGATAAGTCTAAGTAGAACTTTGATTTCAGTTTTGAATTGCAGCACGTCTCCTCGGCTGTTCTTATATAATATCAATTGCGAGCACGAGGAATGTGTCCCCATTGCTTTTGTCATGTTGCATGTCCAGTTGCCGCATTGATTGCCTTCTGTTATCACTGTGCCATCTCACAATAGGCAAAGAGGGAGATTCTTTGACCCTGACTTGCAGCATTTTAAGAAGAAAAATCTTTTCTATTTTAACACGATGTTGATTTAGACTTGGCTACGTATAACACTGGAAAATTAGCCAAATGACAGTGTTTGCAGTTGTAGTTGATTTTCTGCTGACTTTTCAGAATCAGAATCGTGTTTATTGGCCAAGTATATGTGCAGACACATACAAGGAATTTGGTTCCGGTAAATGGTGGCTCTCAAGCACAGCAATGTAGATCACACACACACACACACACACACACACACACACACACACACACACACACACACACACACACACACACACACACACACACACGTGTCTATATATATATACACATTACACATACATACACATACATACACAACGCTGTGTAAACCAACTATAAATAACTAATCTAAACTTATATACATAAAATACAGAAATGAATGAGGTGGAATGAATACTACAGAATGTACATAAGGTTCAGCTGCAGTCTGGCAGTGGGAGCAGTGTGACAGATCAACTGTTAAGAAGGGAGATGGCGAGGGGAAAGAAACTGTTCCTATGTCGGGTGGTCCTGGTCTGCAGGCTTCTGTACCATCTGGCAGAGGGCAGCAGATCAAAAAGTCTGTGTCCAGGGTGTGAGGGGTCTGTGATGATTTTCCCTGCCCATTTCCTGGTCCTTGAGAGGAACAGATCCTGGATGGAGGGCAGGGGGGCGCCGATGATCCTTTCTGCTGCCCGTACAGTCCGCTGCAGTCTGCTCCTGTCCTGTTTAGTGGCTGCTCCATACCAGACTGTGATGGAGGAGCACAGGACAGACTCAATGACCGCAGTGTAGAACTGGAGTTGACAATTAAAGAAAAAAACGTTGCAAGACTTTTTCCAAATGGTGCCTGATCAACCAAGTTCATTTCAGATTTTTCTGCTAGAGTACTATCATGTGCTTGAACCATAGGATGGTGGTAGACCTCTGCTTTTGAACTTTAATATGTGTGTGGGGTTTTTTTTGCCAAAAGTGACCTTATATGGAATGGTGAAGCGGTAATTGGTGAGCTAACACTAGCAAGCCTCGTTAGCAAGCTATATTCATAAACTGTACAGGTGCAGTGCACAGACAAAGTATACTGGCGGTAAGCTATGGACTAGCATTGCACTCACCAAAACCGAAGCACAAAATAAACTTACCACGTATGAAGTTATAATATTACTCACGTAATCTGTAAAAATGCTCCAGCACATTCAGTAAACAGCTGCGATTCTTTTAATAATAGAAATTAGAAGATGAAGCGGACTGACATTTAGCAGCTAGCATACAGCCATTTGGAGTCAGCCTCAAGTGGCACCTGGAGAAACTGCAGTTTCTACCAGTTCTGGTTTCATTTTTCAGCTCGGTTAAAAAACATTTAATCATCAGTGTGTCATTTGCTGTAATTTTTGCCCCCTAACTCTTACAAATGTGCAACATGGGCTCTTTCTCTCTGGTCTCCTTTCATTTTTATACTACATCAAACTGACACTGAACCTATTTTTATTTCCCGTGTCTGCCATCCACCAAACCAAGCTCATCACTTGACATGTCACTCTGCCTCCAGCTGTGTTCGTGTCAGAGCTGTTGTTGGATTTTGCTTTATTTGAGGTTTAATTGTAACCTTTCCTCTATAATGTTGAACTCATTAGAGTGACAGGGAAGTTTCATTATGCATTAAAGCATGAAAGCTGAGCACATCACATGAGCCTGCTTTCTGGCTCGGTGACATGTTTTGCATGATTCAGTGTTTGTTACTGAAAATATCTCATAGTCTGAGATTAGACAGAGCTCTCTCCCCAAAGGCAATTCCTTGTTAGGAGATAGACACATAAACACACAAATGCACACACATACTCTTGCACACACACACACAAAGATGCATGTACACATATATAGTCATGATACACCAGCCTTCAGAAGTAGGTTATGCTTGTCACTTCAGATCTCTTTGTTTGTTTCGATGTATTAATTCTCCTTCCTCTTTCACGATCCTCGCTTTTGTTGAAATGACAGTTTAGACTTGAAGGCGCAGTCAATTGCAGTGTTTCCGTCACACCCCAGCAACACCGTGCCATGTGCAATGCCACGCTGAGACAGGGGATTAAGACATGAATTAAGTCAAAGCTTGGGCCATATCCTCACCAGAGTCACACAGAGACCAGCAGAGACGGCTGCCTGGTCACCACATATGGCCATGTTTCTCCCAGCTCGGCCATGAGCCTGAGCAGGACGCACACACTAATACACATCTACAGTTGGTTACAAACAGTCACACACTTTCCCCTCTATGTTTTGTCTGGGGGGAGTTTTTAGGAATGCTACTGTCCAGCCGCTTTCTAAAGCCCTCTGGGGGATTATCTTCTTGTTAAATCTAGTATGCACTGCTGTACTCATCCATAGGACTGCCTCTTTTAAAAAAGGACTTAGGGATCCTGTGGTTGTTTTGATATAGGCCCAGTCATATGGACTTAGAAACTCAGCGCAGGTGGCTAAACACGTATTCCATTTGCACCAAGTACCTGTCAGACAGAAGGATTCTCCTTGTTTCTTCAGGTTCTTCGGGATATTTTGCATACACAATAAGATTTTTGTGAAGTTTTAAATGACAATTATCTTTAAGGATATTTTGTCATTATGGCACAACGTTCAGTGTAACAGTCCAATGTTTGAACTTCTTTTTTGCCTATGAAGCGCTACTTAGGAATTACAGTATTGTGCAAAAGTCTTGAACCGTTCCTCATTTCTTGCTTCTAATGATCCAGACTTTTTTTTTGCATTTTTAAAAAAGTTGACTTTATTAACAGCTCTCCAGTGTTTTTGAAGTCTCTTTGGTTGTTGGCTGAATTTGGAATTTTTCACTCATTTCCAGTCCAGTGTTTTGGAGGAATGTTTTTTTAATGTTAATTGGACTGGTTCTTATATAGCGCTTTCATACCTGAGCACTCAAAGCGCTTTATATAACAAAGCATTGTTGTAAAGATTCTTCCACTTTATGTTTTTTTTTCACCCTATGTCTAAGTGTTTTCTATCTAACTTTCACACTCCAACAAATGCCTTGGAGAGCAACTTGGTGTTAGTATTTGGCAGCTGCCAGGCATCAAACCACCACCTTTCTCATTAGTAGATGACCTGCTTTACTTCCTGAGCTACGTGAATCATTCAGGCATAAAAAAGGCATCTAACACAAGAAATGAATCACGGTCTTGAATCTCCTGCAGGGAGCCAGGACCACCTTTTACAGACTACTTTAAGAAATTACCAGAAAGCTTGCCTAGGGCAGTTCAGGCTGTGTTGAAGAGTAAAGGTTATCAGATCGTGGCTCAAGAGTTGGGAGTTCGTCTTGTAATCGGAAGGTTGCCGGTTCGAGCCCCGGCTCGGACCGTCTCGGTCGTTGTGTCCTTGGGCAAGACGCTTCACCCGTTGCCTACTGATGGTGGTCAGAGGGGTCGGTGGCGCCAGTGTCCGGCAGCCTCGCCTCTGTCAGTGCGCCCCAGGGCAGCTGTGGCTACAATGTAGCTTGCCATCACCAGTGTGTGAATGGGTGGATGACTGGATGCGTAAAGCGCTTTGGGGTCCTTAGGGACTAGTGAAGCGCTATATAAATACAGGCCATTTATCATACTAATAATTGACTTTGAATCTCAATACTGTGTTTTGATGCTGCATTTCCATTTATGCTTTCACATATCAATGCATTGCTGCACATTTTCCGAGCAAAATATAGAGAAGTGGGGGCTGAAGACTTTTGCACAGTACTGTAGCCATACACACAAGCGCAACAATTTAACATTGCAAGATTTATACCAAAACTGGCGTTAGGTATTTTGAAATGAAACCCCATATGTTTGTAAGTGTCTGAGTGTAAGTCTGCAGTATACAATCTCTCAGCTGCTGGATTAATTGTCTCCATAATTCTGCTGGGAATCCATTGCTGGTTTGTATCTGATAGCCATGGAACCCAGCGGGAGCTCCGCGTGTGTGCGTGTGTTAGTGTTGAAGGCCAGTATCTAGCTAAGCTAATGTGTCTGGAGGACAAGGGGAGATGGGGAAAGTGACAGATGGCAGAAGAGTAATGGGGGAAGGATTGTGTGGCACAGGGGCCGTGGGGGGTAGGGGTGTATGAGCATCCATTTGTATGCATACATGTTGGATTAGTGTGTGTTTGTGTCATTGTATGCACTGTAAGTGTGTACTTGTTTTCCTGTTGGATCTGTGTCAGTGGGTAATGCTGTGTGTGTGGATCAGTAAGAGTGAATGGGTTGAATGTGAGGTAGTGGTCACACCCCTCGTCACAGTCTTTGATGCCACTGGTAAATTTAAAGCACAGTGGTTGGACATTTCTCAGCTCGGTTACTCCATGCACCTCTTTGCTTGAATGCCGTATTACCTGCTGGACACTTTTTCTAGGGCAAAAACTTTGTGCTGCACCATCATGAGGTGGCTGGCATCTGTGCACGCGATGTTGGTCGGGGGTAGCCGTAGCGCCCCTGTGACCCCAAGTACCAGTCCTAACTTGGCTTCTAAGGCAGATCTGCATGCAAAACAGGTAAGCTGCAAAACGGCAGGATGTGCCTTCCGAGAAGCAGAATGTGGAGGAGTTTTTACTCGTCTGCCTGCTCGAGGTTTTCCCAGTCAATTTTGTCAACTAAATGCTGATCTGATGAGTCTCGCAATGCTTTAAAGTCGTTTCTCCTAGTGTTTAAGCAAGTGTTTTATAATCCACGTAATTGCACTAGGAATTAGAGCTGTGCTGTAGTCGAGACAGGGCACTTTTGTACGTGTGTATGCAATCTGCAGAAAATCACTGCCCAGGAATGCATGCAAGATCGCTATGAATGAGAATGAGTGTATTTTGCTTGGAACACTTGATTGGCTTTAGCTTGAGAATGAGTTGTTGCTTGACTTTGCTGTTCTAGGGAAATGGCTTTGCACTCTTTCCAGTACCGAATTTCCTATTGTGATCTATGTCCAAAAATAATAATACAATTAAATAAACAATATGTTCTCAAGGTCTACTCATAAATGTGTGGATATATTATTGGAAAGGAAGTGCACTGTAGTTTCAGAGAATAATGGGTAATGTTTGTTTGTGTGTAAAACCACAGTAGTATTAATCTCTAACCCTGACTCCATGCTGCCCTGATCCTGCAGCTATTCTCTGCATCAACACAAACCTCTGCTGTTAGATCCTTTTTTCAAACTGAGGCCAAAACTGAAAAACAACTCTGGGTCAGCGTTATACACATCAGTTTGGAAGACGTGGTGCAGTAGCTGAGCAGAAGTGCAGCAGGAAATGATATTAACCTTCTTTCTACAGCATCCATGGGTGAAGAAGCCTCACTATTTGCAACGAATATTGATGAGTGAGGAACACTCCATTCTGAAAGCGACGGTACATTACAGCTCATTACAGAGCAACAAATGACCCTCTAAATATGTTGTGTGTGTGTGTGTGTGTGTGTGTGTGTGTGTGTGTGTGTGTGTGTGTGTGTGTGTGTGTGTGTGTGTTTTGACTGCAGGCTAGATCGTGTTGCAAAAGTCTAACATTTTCTTTCAAGTTATTCCAAGTGTTTACCCAACCAGGTACAAGTCTGTAGTGTATCATCTTTATAGCTATTTCTTTTCTGCATTCGGTTTCTTAGCTCCTTGTACCCCAGTTCAGATCATGTGATTTGAGCTGTTTGCTGAACACTGCTTTACATATCTTCAAGGAGTTTATCATATCCTGTAACTGACCTCTGGAGCATTTGGTGCACATTGTGACTGGATTGGCACACTAAAAGAACATGTATCTCAGGTATCTCTGTGATACGTTTTTTGGTTCTTTTTAAGGATGGCTGTGACTTTTTGTGGGGGGTACAGAGTTCAAACTGCACAGATTTATATGTTTACTGCTGTTTACATGATATCCCACAGATCCTTATGTTTGGAACGTTAAGCATAACAAACAGAATCGAGGACAAGCCTCAGTCTAAATCGATGATCCTGCAAATGTAGATTTTTCGTACGGAGCTTTTCACAGTGGTGTAGGAACAGCTGAAAGCAACTAGGCAAACTTTAATTACTTTACCCACTATGTGTTCCTTTTTATTATGGTGAATGTTTAGCGGTTAGCTGCCCTCACTTGTATTGAAAATGTTCAGACGATGTATTGGAGTGATTACTTCCTCATCTCAGACTAAGACAGGATTTGGAGGCCACAGAGGCAGGATCTCCATGTTCCCTCCTTGCCTAATAGCAGATAATGAGGGCATGGTAATATTGAATCACCTAATATTTACAGCTGGAATGTCTCTGACTGAGGCTTGGTGATTGATGAGCTGGTTGTACCCCAATCATGCAGTCTCAGGAAATCACTGAGAGCCAGTGAGTCGGATTGCAAGGTTGTTTCTTTTCTCAAACAACCACAGACAGCGACAACGCTAGCAGTGGAGATGAAGGGCGAATGCCAAATAGAAGCTTAGCAACCTCAGGCACAACGTAAAATGCATGCAGCAGGGCAACGTTGCTATTTTAAGGTAGTGAAAATACATGAATGGAAATTGTGAAGGGAAGAGAGAAAACAAAAATCAAGAGTGAGAAATGCAGTATTCAGAGTGCAGGACTACATGGCTCGAAGACAGGAACGGGATTTCTGAAGATTCTTTGTAATGTTAATAAAAACCACAGAAATTTAGTGGAAACAAATGAAAAGCACCCAATGGGCAGCAGGGCAAAGTTAGCAAAGACTGACGAGAGAGACGGTCTTTAGATGAAGAGTAGCAGGGGAAAGAGGAAACAACCGTCTGACCTTGAGTTACCCCTTTGATTTCTTTATCAGGTCAGATAAGTGGAGAAGTGTTCCCAACAGCTGTGTGCTACTGTGAGAGAGCGGTACTATAAATCACCTGCACCATTTACACATTTTCCAGTCATATATTCCTACCCTCACTTAATCCTCTGGTCAACTGTCTCCATAAACGGCAAAGATCAATAAGTAACCCCTCACTAAAAGTTGGATCACAGGAAGTGACTGAAAGTTGAGAGAAGACCGGGTGTGATGCCAACCCAAATAATTTGTTTGATTTACAAAGATCAATGTTTTTGGTGGAATATCATATATAGCATATACCATCCAAAATCAGTCGTGTAGTATATCCCTTGTTCTTCGTATACTTATAGCTTCTAGTCAAAGCAAACCACATTTTTGACTTTTCTCTGTGCACTATTCTCTTTGCTCCTGCTCTCACAGACTTATTGCCTTTCTTAAGTGCTATAAAGGTAGCAGATCGTTAACTGTCAAACACTTTTTCTCACTCTCCCTCAAGTGTTACAGCGATAAACCTCCACCGACAGACTCTCTCTT
This sequence comes from Copadichromis virginalis, assembly GCF_057382275.1. NCBI lineage: Eukaryota > Metazoa > Chordata > Actinopteri > Cichliformes > Cichlidae > Copadichromis > Copadichromis virginalis. Next base: position 3,591,833 of record NC_140634.1, read on the forward strand.
GGTCTGACGTGACTCTGTTGGCACTATAAAGCCTCGTTGACTTGTTTATTAACATTTTTCTTTCTCTCTTTATATCAACGCTTTCTTCTGGATTGTCCTCTTTTCTTTTTCAGTACATCCCTCTCATGATGGTTGCTCTTTAAGCCTCCTCCCACAGTCACATCAGTCTGACTTCCTCTGTGTTAATCAGTGTTGGTGCGACTACACCACACTTTGAACCCCTAAACACACTTAAACAAATGAATTTACCAGCTTATCACAGCACTAGTGTGAAAAAGCTTTAAAGGAGAGAGTCATATTGGTGTAAAGAAATCCTGAAACCTGCACAGGGGTGTAACAGGGGTGTATCTTCTCCTCCTTTGTGAAGCTGTAAATACATACATAGCAACACTGAGGAAAAGTTTCTGCTCCATCACTGTAATATAGACCTCACGATGACTCACCTAACCTTTGCAGCTCCTCTTTTCAGACATATTCTGTGTCTGATTTTTATCGATGATCTTATGACTGCCCAGCAGCGCAGATAAATTGCCAGTTGATATTGTCTGTTCAGATATTATTGATTTTTTTCTAGGTATGTAGGTGCTCATGATTTTCTATTTTTGTTTTTTTTTTCTTATCTATATGTCTGTCTCAGAGAGAAATGCATAAAAAAGATGGGGTATATGGAGAAAAGCAGTAGGAGGGAGAAAAAGCAGCTATAATCAGGACTGTTGATCAAAATTGTTATGTCTGTGCTTTTTTAAAAAAATGCATTCAGTATGCAGACTGAATCATCCAGTGCGTTTATTTACAGTGAATGATTTAGCAATAAAGAGAATGGAAACTTCAGATGGTTAGCAGTAGCAAAAGCGTTAAGCTGTCTGATCCACAACTGCCAAGTTTGTAGAAACGCCCATCAAACAGAATCAATTCCTCCTTTCACTTAATCGCTCACTCTCAGGTCAGTCACACCCATCAACATGTCCAGGTGTTGACAGATGGGAGCAGGAGGAAAGTCCACCTCTGCAACACAAGGTGTGGTTAGTGAGGACACACCCACACACACTGGGGGTGGGGCAAACCAAAGTGAGAGAGAAAGACATGAGTGAGCAGGGAGGACTAGAGCAGCAGTCCCCAACCTTTTTTTGCACACGGTCCAGTTTATGTCTGATAATATTTTCAAGGTGTCGCAGATAAATACAACAACAACACAAAAACAGTACCGGTACCAAAAAAAAGAAGATTTATTTATAACACACAGGAAACGACCCAGGGAAACCAAGTTAGCGATAAAAACGATTTAAAATAACAACAACGATAAAAACCAATAAAAACCCTTAAAGCCATAAATTTCACACCCGAGCCACAACTCTCGCAGCCTGGTACCAAACGACTCACGGACCGGTGCCGGCCCGTGGCCTGGGGGTTGTGGACCGCTGGACCAGAGGACCATGACAAAAAGTGCCTCGCTGTGCTTGTGAAATAACTGTATGTGTGCTAGATATCTCAGTCTGTGTTGACTGTTAGACCAACAAAGATGTGTGGGTGTTTGTAAGAGAATGGCAGGTCCCTCTTTCACTGCTGAATCACATCACTCCCTATTCCCCTTCTGTGCTCAGTTTAATTTGCTCCTCACCTTGACAAACATTATACTTCATTCATTCATTCATTGAAGTCTTCAGAGGTTGAAGTGAATCTCTTTTTTTACTTCTGTACCTGCTACTGTGAAACCTTCTGATATTGGACTTTATTTATTCAAAGTAGCCCTTTATTTTAAAGTTGAAGTGAGTTCAGTGGCATTCCTGCCTGGCTTAGTGATGCCAGGAGCACAAAGACTGTTGTCTGTCTAAGCATGGCCTTAAATCTTCTTTAATCTATTAGCTCATATGCCTTATTGCAGGGCACACTGAGAGACCTTTTAGCTAAATAATCAAAATGGAAATGGAAAAGGGGATAAAAAAGACACACATCAGTCATCCCGAGCCTGAAAGGCTGGACTTATTCATGCAGAGTTATTCAACCAGAGTGGACATTATTTGAGCTGGCACACAGGTTTGGCTGGGGAAAACGGCAAAACACAGAGCACCATATTCAGAATCGTATACAAGCTAACCAGCCTGTCATTATAAGATACTCAAAGCTGTGCATCCCAAATGAAGCCAAAGAACACGTTTTCTTTTGTGCTGACAAATTACTGAGGAGCAGAAGTGAATTGTCTCACATTTAAAAGCACGTTTAATTTTGTTTGTATGACATGTAAACCCTTCTTATGACCTTTTTGATAAATGGTTGTAGCACTTTAAAAGTGACAGCATGATTATGTTAAAAGAAAATGTCAATTTTGATCCCTTTGATTTTACGCCTGTTTAAGTGTGTCTCAGTGACTTTTTGATTTGGAGCGAATCTATCCACACTCAGCGTGTTTATCGTTCCATGCAAATTCAGAATCAATTGAGCACAATGTAAATTAGGATTTGGAAATCATTTCCATAATTTAACTCTGGTCACCAGGCTGCTTATTTCCTTGTCTAAAAACATATTCCAGTCTTTGAAGGAATCCCGAGTCAAGATCCAAACCACTGCAACTCACATTTACAGCATGTTCACATTCACACACACGCTGTCCTCATGCATGCAGTAATGAGTTTTATGGCTGAGTGATTTATTCATTTAAATAATGCCCTGTTGTCCTTTAACTGTCCACAATGACATAACAGAGAGCACATCAGTTGCCTGACAGAAGGAGATGGTGAAACGCGGACCTATTTTGCACCACTAAAGGAAGGTCATTTGCCTCATCTCCTCCCAGTCAATTTGTAATTACGTTATGTAGAGAACAAGAAAAAACCCACATTTTTAGTACGTGATAGAAATGTAATGACAGGAGTATGCAGAAAGGCACCACAATTACTCCCTGATCGTCGTTCCTCCTCAACATGCACATTCTGTACCTCGACTAGATTAGAGAGGATATTTGTAGCCAGTGAACCAGTACATAGGCTATAATCACAGTTAGACATTCTGGAGGATAAATGACAAATATGATCTCTTTTCCTTCATCAGAATAGTTTCCATGATAATGGATTATTTGCTAATCCTAAAGCATGCAATTAACCCTAATCCATTTACTCCTACCTAATCCATTTACAACTGTCTCATCCAGGCTGAGGAAGAAAAAAGACAAAGAACAGAGGATTTATATTTATATACATTTACATTTTTCAAGAGAGCCTGCTGGAGTTGAAGCCGAGCATCAGAAGGTGATTTAAGTGACTGCATCAGGATATTCAGTCGTGTTTTATAAAAGAAACTTTTCTCAGTATTTAAATGGGTGGTGACATCTGTGTCACTGTGGGTTCTTATGGGTTAATTATCCTTCTTCTCACTTACAAATCCCTCAACGCCCTGATCCTGCAGTTGCGGTCTGACCTGCTGCACCCAGTCTCGGACACTACGGTCCTCAGTCCATCAACCTCCATACCTTTGGAGGTTCTGGGCCTTCAGTGTCCTGGCCCCGCCCTCTAGAACTCTGTCCCATCCAAGGTACGCAAGCCCCGTCGCTCGACTCTTTTAATAAACTTGTTAAAACTCACCTCTTCAACAAAGCCTTCAACATCTAGCCTTTGCTTATTTATATACTGTTAGTAATATTATTATCCTGTCGCTCATCCGAGTGACTTCTTCAATCTCAGCTGACTGCAGGTTTCCCCAACCTTATAAACAGTAGATTTACACAATGAGTGACACTAGCACCACTGAATGAACAATGGGCTGTGAGGTCAGTTCCTTGATGATTAATATGCAAATTCTCATAACCATTGATCAACAACTACTGATCAAAGACCGTTGATCAGTGGCCTGAGTACCATTCACAGAGAGTTGGGGAATGGCTGCAATCACAGCATTGTAAGATGGTGATAGATATACCCTTAGGGCCCCTCTTTAATTCAGAGATGATCTTTCCCTTTTCTGAAGAAGTCACTTGGATGAGTGAGAAACGTTTCTCCTACTGACAACACTACGTCCAGATGAACAGAATCAACCTTTTGGGATTTACTTACCTGGATGATCGAGCATGCATCAGGACAGCTGGACGATTCATTTTCCCAAACAACTGTCCCACAACAGAAAATCCCCTACGAGCAGTAGATTTATGTGTGAAAATACATAATAGATAAATTGTATTTATCATTTACAAAAACAATCTTGGTCTAAATGTTCCAGAGGCAAACTTGCACTTCTATGCTGATGATGCAGTTATTTACAGCTGTGGTTCAACTCTTGTCCAAGCCACTGACTCCTTGCAGAAAGCCTTTTTTGCTGTCCAGCACTCATTACTTCAGCTTAAACTTGTTCTCAACGCAGACAAAACAAAGCTCATGTTGTTTTCTAAATCGAGGAAATGGGCCCAAACAATCCCATCAGTAACCACTCTTGAAGGTAATAGAATAGAGTTGGTTCACACCTATAAATATCTGGGAATCTTAATTGATGACTCGCTCACCTTCAAACCACATGTAGAGAATCTTGTGAAAAATCTGAAGTTAAAAAGTTGTGTTTCTCGTTTAACACAAAGAAGCGGCTTGTTGCAACATTTTTGCCTGTGCTGGATTATGGAGATATTCTATATATGAATGCTTCTGCTCAATGTCTTCGAATGGTTGATACTGTGTATCATGCTTCTCTGAGGTTCATCACTAACCGTAGATTTCAGACTCACCACTGTGAGTTATGTTCTCTTTAAGTTGTGTTATGTCTGTGAAGGTTCTCAGTCATCCAGGTCATCGTAGTCAAAGGAGCTTGCAAAGAAAAGCGTCTGGACTTCTTTAAGTTGCTTGAAGACGTTTCACCTCTCATCCGAGAAGCTTCTTCAGTTCTAAGGTCAAATGGTGGAGAGTCCCAGATATAAACCTAGTGGGAGTAACCCCCACGGAGGGACAAAAGGACCCCCTGATGATCCTCTAATCGCCTGAGCCAAGGTGTGAAACTGGGTGTGGGTCCCCATCAGCCAGAGTTTCGGGTGTGTTCATTGTGAAACCTGGCCCCACCTTATCATGCGAATTCCTGAGGTCAGATGGCCCAGGATGTGAGTGGGCATTAAGGCGTTTGAAAGAGGAGTGAAAGAAGCCATCTATGTCCACTGTGAGCAACCATCTTTGAACAGAGGCGGGGTTTTACGACACCAACTCTCTGCCATCTATAATCCAGTTTTGAGATCACTTCCCAGATGCCTTAACGCCCACTCACATCCTGGGCCATCTGACCTCAGGAATTCGCATGATAAGGTGGGGCCAGGTTTCACAATGAACACACCCGAAACTCTGGCTGATGGGGACCCACACCCAGTTACACACCTTGGCTCAGGCGATTAGAGGATCATCAGGGGGTCCTTTTGTCCCTCCGTGGGGGTTACTCCCACTAGGTTTATATCTGGGACTCTCCACCATTTGACCTTAGAACTGAAGAAGCTTCTCGGATGAGAGGTGAAACGTCGTCAAGCAACTTAAAGAAGTCCAGTCGCTTTTCTTTGCAAGCTCCTTTGACTATGTTATGTTCTTTTTAAGAAGCAACAACTCAGTGAGAATTGGTGGGCATTTTCTTTCTGGTAATGGAGAATGGACACTGAGAGAAACTAATTATAAATATGCAGATATTTACAAAACTATGCATAAACACTTTCCCTATCAAGCGGGTCTGCTTGTAGTAACGTGTACATTTACAGTTTTGCCATTAATTTTTTCTCCTGATCTGTCTCCTCTTCTTCATGTTTGGGCCAAATGAAAAGTAATCTAAACTAAGTGAGAGGAAGAAAGGCAGTAGAGGAGAGCAAACCTACACAGCCCACGGATCAGGACAGTGTACACACAGGGAGACGTGGAAAAATGACAAAGAGAGTTACAGCAGCTCTACTTTGATTTGCTGACTTCGTTGTTGGTCCCACCAGACAGCCTGTGGCTTTGAGCCCCCCCGGCAACAGCTCTCACTTTTCTGGCAAGTCACTGAGAGAAGCTAACATGGACCCACGAGACTTGCCTTTCTCTGCAGTCTACACCTCGTGCCCGGTGTTGCAGCACTGATTGTTGTTTCTGGTCAGCTGAGCTTGTGCCTGACTTATACCTTCTGGATTGTGGAATCAGAATCAGAATACTTTGCTATACAGTGCTCCAGTGCAAACAGTAAAACAGACAGACAATACACTAAGTAAGGAATATATATATATATATATATATATATATATATATATATATATATATATATATATATATATATATAGTCACCTATTGATAAAGCTGAATGAGAAAGAAGAGCATGTGCAAAAAGGGTGCCGCTATTGCAGTGTTCACAGTGTGTTAAGTGGATGTGTTGTACAGAGAGATGGCCACAGGCAGGAATGATTTGCTGTGTCGTTCACTGGTGCTTTTTGGTAATCTCAGTCTCTCACTGAACGTGCTCCTGTGACTGACCAGCATGTCGTGGAGTGGGTGGGAGGTATTATCCAACATTGTCTTTATCTTGGACAACATCCGCCTCTCCAACACCACCTTAAGGGAGTCCAGCTCCATCCCCACAACATTACTGGCCTTACAGATCAGTTTATTGAGTCTGTTGGAAGAGTCTCAGACTGCGCTCATTCTCAACTTCTGTGTGAGATTTTATACTGAAGCTGCTGTCACAATGTCTGATGTTTGGTGGTTTATTTTTGAATGCGAATGCCACAGGATTTGCTTTGATTTGGTTTCGTTAAACATTTTTGTAAAGAAGATCGGGTATAGTTAGAGTCTTCAGTGAACTTCTTTCTCTGATGCACACATTAAAATACATTTTCAGTGCACAAAAATTTTCAAGGGAAATCCTAATTTGACCACACCATCCTGTTTGCTGAAACAATTGTAATCTTTAGAGCGCTGCAAAGTCCACTTTTATGTTTTAATTAACAGTTCACAAGTGGAAATATCCATCATTTGTTACTTTTTTGTTGCTCCCCCCCCTCCCCCGGCCTTAAAAGAAATTGGATTTTGAACTGGAGATCAAAGAAAACAGGATGTTTGAATTCATCTTCGGCACTAGAACATGTTGACTGGGATTCTGGTGTTCATCACATAAGTACATGAGCACCATTGTTGTTTCTTGTTGCAACAGTATTTAAGAAATTTCAGTGATACCAAAATTGGTTCCAGTTTCCCAAAGGCAATTTCTTGCTCCTGTTTTCAACAGTCTGTTGTAGTTTAGAATATTTGGGGCTTTTAGACCATTTGGGGTTTCTCTGAGAACTGGCAATCAGCTGTGCTTCGAATTAAGCCATGTCATCATTTATTATTATGAGTCTTTTGGTATTACAGAGAGAGAGAGAGAGAAGACACCGACTTATTTATCACCTAAGATGTATTGCCAGGCTCAGTTCACTTAGGTAAATGAAATTAGATGAAATGTAATCCTTGTGAACTCAATGATTTATAAAATTGTTATATTGGACAAATGAAATCAAACGGATCCGAGGGAAACCAAAGCTCGCTACGGAATAAAGAGGTCATGCCAGGACACACAGAGAATTCTTTGATACTGTTGATGTACTCTGTGACCTTCACCCATCCCGGCTCTGTTTTACCACAGCCATTTGTCCATACGTCAGATTTTAAGAGCTGCCTATTACCATAATGAGTAGGTGTGCTTCAAAGTCATTTTTGCAAATATTCAGCAGCCTATCGCATGATGCTTCAGGCCAATAGCATCTGTTGTTCTTATCCACATGCCCCCACCTCCACCCTCATCAGAGCTATTAGGTCCATTTTATAGTTGCTGTGCACAGTGGCTCCACTGGGTATTAACCACGAGGAGAGACATGGTTTCCCCGCTGCGAACACTCAGCCAAACCTGGCCTCTTTCACCGCCTGACCTCAAGCTCAAGTGGGCGTGCAAAGAATATGTCTTGGAGCAGGAAGAAAAAATAACAGCGTTAAAAAACTCAAAAGGGGAGCAAAAAAACCTTATGTGCATTTAGTTACAGCTGGTTTGTCAGATTTTTTAAATCTCTGCTGAATGACAAATTGCATTACCCAGTTTTTGTTATCTTCTGTATTTTTATTCTGATGGACAGCTCCAGACCGTACTGCTCTGCCACCTGCATCAAACTCAAGTTTTTAAAATTACTCTTTTTGGCTCCTTTTCCCCCTAAGGGCAGCCAGTTTATTTGTTTTCTACCCAGTAACCACAGAAAAAGCTAATGCTCAAGTCTCTCCACTACAGTATCTGGTGGGAAGTTTGTTTGTGAAATTAACATTCCTGGCTCTTTGCATTGAGGCAGTGAAGATGTGTTTTATTCTTTTTTCTCCCATCGTGTTTGTGGTAATTTCACAGTCCAGTAGTTGTGGGAGCGCTTTCCAGCTGGGTGGGTGGGACGTTTCAGACTCGGCTTACTTTCCATAGTGGGACGTCACCCTATCCTTTGGAAGTTTTTTGGCCAATTGCACAACTTGTTGAAAGGTTAGTCAAATGCTTGTATCTAATGAGAGAAAATTCCAATTTAGGTCAGCTTCCTGTTTTGCCACTGACTGCACTCTCCGCAGCTGCTTCTTTAAAAATATTCATGAATAAATAACTCATGAAAGAATAAAGTTACATTGAAACCAAGCACACCATTGTTCTTCACGTGACTTTACCAATAAGTTTGATGTGTCACATGGCCCTCTTCCTATTGAAAAAACAAAAGTTGTATCCAAGATGGTCGACTTCTAAATGGCCACCATGGTCACCACCCATCTTGAGGAGTTTGCCCCCTCACATATACTAATGTGCCACAAACAGGACTTTAATATCACCAACCATTCCCATGTTGTTACGGTGTATCCATATAAATAGCCCACCCTGTACATCTTGCTGTGTGTTTTCCACCACATTCTTCTCCTTAACAGTTTGTATGTTTTCGGCTTGAGTAAACAGTGGAAACACAAGGCAGAACTGCTGTACATTTGTTTGGTTATATGAAATCATGGTGGTAGAAAAGTAAAACTGGCCTTTACAGTACCCTGCTTCTGTTCAAGTGTCTAAATTGCTTAACTTAATACAGAACAAGGAGGCAGTGAACTGATGATTGAGGAACCTGTCAGGCGCAGTGGCCCGTGGACATGGGATGGACTCAAGTGCAGATTCAAAACCGGAGGCCAGGGGTGAGGTGTAACGAAAAGAGATTTTATTTTACAATGCTCAGAGGCTAACAGAAAGTGCAGACTAGAATCAATGAACATAAACTAGGTGTCTGAGGCGAGAGAAAAATACTGTGGTGATAACTAGATGGCAGGGAGAACTGGGTGCAGGTACTGGGCAGGGGAAACTGTGGCGGGCCAGGGCACTGAAACAGAGGACAGAGCAGTCAGGGGAATCCCACAGAGGTTTGCGAGTGAATCTAAGTACACTGAGCTGTCTTACAAGCTTGCAGGTGGGGGTTGCGTGGAGGGGGGAGGCAGGAGAGGTCCAGGTGGGTGCTGCATGCAATGCAGGGAGGCAGGCAGCAAACTGGTATCCAGGAGAGCTTGGTAGGTGGGTTTCAGAGGCTGACGAGAAAAACAGAGATTCAGTTAATACACACGATTAGTCACCAAGGAACGGACGCGAGGCCGAGAACTGACTAAAGTTGGCAGATAATCTGGCGAAGACCAGTTGAGTGCGCCGGTCATAAATACTGCTGGTACGATTGCCATCAGGTGAGGAGCAACAAAGACTCCACCCAGTGGGGAGGAGCTGATGCTGTGGAAAACCACCCAGACCACGACAGAACCAAACTTTTATCCAGTTAAAGAGGCCTGATTATTCTCCTCATCTTGAATCATACCTGAAGTAACGGCACTATTTAGGCCACAGTGTCTCTCTTCATTTAGTAAAATTGTAAAGTTAGGCCTCACTGCTCTCTGTGCTATTTGTTCTCACAGGTGCTGTGACGTTATTTATTTGAGTGGAAAAATGGAACTCAGCTCTGGAACAGTGAAGCACTGGGTTAGTTAGTTAGTCACCACCAGTCCATTGCAGCTCATCGCAACCTAGTCACCTACCAACAGTCTACAACCCATCAACTACTTTTTAACATTACATTTAGAAGAAAATCTGAAAGACAAACCTGTTCCATGCAAAGATGAAATCACCAGCCTGTGATTGATAAGATTTAGCTGGCAGTCTAATAAGGACTTTATATATATATATTACATATTTGGAGTTGGAGCATGTTTTTGATGGAATACTTGATAATACTAATATCTGTATATGCATTCAGATGTGAATACATGTACTTACCATCTCTACTCTCTCTCTTACTGCATATTCATTGTAGGAAACCCAACTGTGACTTAGCAGTAACCCCTGTCACTTGTAAAAAGCATTTTCCTGCCGTGCACTGCCTTTCCCTTGCTCGATACAAGATGACAGCGGTAACTGGGAAGTTTGAGAAAAGAGCCTGTGGCTGACCATCATCATGTTTGTCTTCTCCAGATCTGTCTTGGCCCCTACAGCTAGCTTCTGGTTTAGGAAACTTTGCAAATTAAAAAGGCAATGATGATTCTGACAGCAAGTTTTACAGCAAGAGGATGAGATAATGGAGCATGATGCTTAGTGTGTTTGTCATGCTTCTTTGAAGTAGCCAAGCCTGGAGTAATTGTAGTGGCCGAACCAAAAGAATATGGCTTCTTGCAGTTCATCCTATATAGACTAGAAAATATATTTTTACACATCATTGTGATTAAACTTAGAACAAACTGACCAATCCTTTGTAAGTGTAACCATACAGTCTTGTCAGGATATACGTGAACTGAGTTGTTGATGTATTCAGTTGGGGTCAGAAGTTTACATACATTCACCGTAGGCATGAATATCATGGCAATTTGGGGGCTTTTAATTGTTTTTGAACTGTCCTTTTTCCTGGGTTGAATTATTATATAGTTTGGAACCCACACAGGCTCAAATATATACATACACTCATTTAAATCCTTTAATAAGTGGTGATGAAGGTTCTACGATTTTAACTTGACAAGGCCAGGGCCTGTTAACTTCCCATTAGTGATCATGAGTGATTACAACTGCTAGTTTCTCCTTGCCAGCATTTGACAGCACTCATTGGATTGACCAATACTCAGAACAGTGGGAAAGTCTAAGGAACTCAGTGATGATCTAAGACAAAGAATTGTAGATTTACACAAGTTGGGAAGGTCTTTGGACCTGGATATGTCACCACTTTGCCAAGGACTAGAAAAACCCTCAGATGAGAGGAAAGTGGTTTGGATGTTTAGGACAATGCTGGAACCACCAAGGCTCAATTCTGCCATGAACTGGAATCTGCTAGAATACCAGTGTCAGTGTCCACAGTGAAGCAAGTTTTACATTGCCATGGACTGAGAAAAAGAAGCCCCTGCTCCACTGTTAATACCTTCAGTCTCTGAAATTTGTAGCTGCCCACATGGACAAACCAAATGCTCTGGGGAAAACGTTCATAGTCAGACGAGATTGAGTTATTTGACCACAATAAAAACAGATATGTTGGAACCAGCTATCGAGTATTTCGGTATTAGCATCATGCTCTGGTACTCTTGCTGCCAGTGTAACTGCACAAAGTAGATGGAATAATGAAGGAGGAGAACTATCTACAAATGCTCGCTTCTGTCAGTCTGCCACAGGGCACCTGTGGCTACAACTGTAGCTGCCTCCACCAGTGTGTGAATGTGAGAGTGAATGAATAGGCAAGGCAAATGGCAAGGCAAATTTATTTGTATAGCACAATTCAACAACAAGGTGATTCAAAGTGCTTTACAGAGACATTAGAAACAAAAACAAATAAAAAGCATGATTTAAAATTGATTAAAACAAGCAAACAAACAAACTAACTAAACACACACATTTCACACTTGTTCGCGCGATCTGAACCCTTATCGTAAGGGGAGCTACCAGTCCTTCTGTGGACGAGCTACTTTCTATTTTAAATTCCCTGAATTTAAAATACTCTCTAGACCCAGTCTAGACCCAGCTGGGGAGCTACCCAGAGCTCTAAACCCACTTAACAAACAAACAAACAAACAAACAAACAAAACAGTATATAAAATCAAAACAGATAAAATCAGAAATAGATAAGATCAGTAGTTAGTGTAAGTTTTGAAATTTAAGCTTAAAAGTGTGGATTTGGTGCTTTATTCAAATGCAGCTGAGAACAGGTGAGTCTTCAATCTGGATTTAATTAAACTGAGTGTTTCAGCTGATCTGAGGCTTTCTGGGAGTTTGTTCCAGATATAAGGAGCATAAAAGCTGAATGCAGCTTCTCCGTGTCTGGTTCTGACTCTGGGAACTGATAAAAGACCGGATCCAGATGACCTGAGGGATCTGGAAGGTTCATACTGGGTCAGGAGGTCACTGATGTATTTTGGTCCTAAACCATTCAGAGCTTTATAGGCCAGCATCAGAACTTTAAAGTCTATCCTCTGACGGACAGGCAGCCAGTGTAAAGACCTCAGAGCTGGACTGATGTGGTCCACTTTTTTGGTCTTAGTGAGGACTCGAGCAGCAGAGTTCTGAATGAGCTGTAGTTGTCTGACTGATTTTTTAGGTAGACCTGTAAAGATGCTGTTACAGTAATCAAGCCTACTAAAAATGAATGCATGGACTAGTTTTTCCAGGTCCTGTTGAGACATCAGATCTTTTATCCTTGAAATATTCTTGAGGTGATAGTAAGCTGATTTTGTTATTGTCTTAATGTGTTTTTCTAAGTTTAGGTCTGCATCCATCACTACACCCAAATTTCTCACCTGGTTTGTGGTTTTTAGGTGTATAGATTGAAGTTCTCTGGTGACCTGTAATCGTTTTTCTTTGGCGCCAAAGACTATTACCTCAGTTTTGTTTTTGTTTAGCTGGAGAAAATTGTGGCACAGCCAGTCATTAATTTCCTCAATGCATTTACCAAGAGCCTGTACAGGGCCTCGGTCTCCTGGTGACATTGTGATATATATTTGTGTGTCATCTGCATAGCTGTGGTAGTTTATTTTGTTGTTCTTTATAATCTGTGCCAGTGGGAGCATGTAAATGTTAAACAGAGGGGGTCCCAAGATGGAACCTTGGGGAACTCCACATGTGATACTTGTCTGCTCGGATGTGAAGTTACCTATTGATACAAAGTATTTCCTGTTTTCTAAGTATGTTTTGAACCAGTTTAGTACAGTTCCTGAAAGACCTGCCCAGTTCTCCAGTCGTTTGAGTAATATGTTGTGGTCAACTGTATCAAATGCTGCACTGAGATCCAGTAAAACTAGGACTGACATTTTTCCACTGTCTGTATTCAGACATATGTCATTAAACACTTTGGTCAGAGCGGTTTCAGTGCTGTGGTTCTGTCTAAAACCTGACTGGAAGGCATCGTAGCAATTATTCTGTTTTAAGAAGTAATTGAGCTGTTGACAAACTGCTTTTTCAATGATCTTACTTAAAAATATGAGATTTGAGATCGGCCTGTAGTTGTTCATTTGTGTCTTGTCAAGATTGTCCTTTTTCAGTATAGGTTTGATTACAGCAGTTTTTAGTGGTTCTGGAAACACACCTGACATTAAGGAAAAGTTGACGATCTGTAACAGGTCTGACTCTAAAGTCTTTGAGACCTTTTTGAAAAAACTTGTTGGCAGGACATCTAAACAGCAGGAGGAGAAGTTCAGTTGACCTAAGATGTCCTCCAGGTCTTTGCTGTTAATCGGGTGAAACTGTTTGATGGTGTTTAAACAGTTTTTCGGTGGACACAGTACATATCCTGGATCTGCTGTTGATGTACCAACTGCTTGTCTAATCTTTTGGATTTTGTCTGTGAAGAATTTGGCAAAGTCATTGCAGGCCATGGTCGAATGAAGTTCAGCTGCCACTGACACAGGAGGGTTTGTTAGCCTGTCAACTGTAGAAAATAAGACCCGAGCATTATGGCTGTTTTCAGTGATGATGTCAGAGAAATAGGACCTTCTTTCACTCCTCAGTTGTAAATTATAATTGTGAAGTTTCTCTTTATAGATGTCATAATGAACCTGGAGGTTTGTTTTTCTCCATCTGCGCTCAGCTTTCCTACACTCTCTTTTTTCATTTTTCACCAGTGTGGAGTTTCTCCATGGAGACTTTTTCCTTCCAGAGATAACCTTCACCTTAATGGGGGCAATAGTATCCATTACATTTAACATTTTTGCATTAAAGCTATTGACGAGCTCATTGACTGAACCTTTGGACAGGTCAGGTGTTAATGGGAAGACCTGGTTAAAGATCTCACTACTGTCTTCAGTTATACACCGTTTTGTGATCACTGCTGTTGATATATTTGTGTGGGCTGAGATTTTACTTTCAAAGAAAACACAGTAATGATCAGATAAGCCCACATCAGACACAGTAATGTTTGAAATGCTCAGGCTCTTGGAGATCAGTAGGTCGAGAGTGTGTCCTCTATTATGTGTGTCCTCTGTTACATGCTGAGTCAGCCCAAAGTTGCCCAGAGTGTTACTCAGGTCTTTAGTCCCTTTGTCCTGAGGGTTTTCCACATGAATGTTAAAATCCCCAACAATAATTACACAGTCAAAATCAACACAGATCACAGACAGCAGTTCACTGAGGTCATTAAAAAAGTCTGTGCAGTATTTGGGAGGCCTGTAAACATTAAGAAACACAACTTTGGATGGGGCCTTCAGCTGTAAAGCCACATATTCAAAAGACTGAAAACTTCCAGGAGATAGCTGCTTACATTGAATAAGACAGCAACCCCTCCTCCTCTCCTGCTCACCCTGGCCTCACTGATAAAACTGTAGTTAGGAGGGGTCGAATAGTGGAATTGTAAAGCGCTTTGAAGGCCCTGAACAGCGCTATATAAATGCAATCCATTATTATTATTATTATTATCCTAATTTTACCTCAAGTCAACAGCTAAATAGTTACCACTTGGACACAGGTATTCTTACAGGGCAATGATCCCAAACTTACATCAAGCACACTGTTAACACTAAGCTTGTAGAATGGCCCTGACCTAAACCCTATTGGAAGTGTTTGGATTACACTTAAAAGCAGTGTCATGCCAGGAACCAAACTAATGTACATGAACTATACCAAGAGTAGTCAGATATCCAGCCAGTATTATGCCAGATGCTATTGATGGACACCAAAAACATGTGGTTGAGGTGCAACTTTCTAAGGCACGTTAAATCAGTTTACATTTACACATTTCAGCCTTTTGACAAAGTGTGGATTAGAGACTTGCGGACCCAGCTCTTCCTCTTTTAAAGCCAATCCAATTACCATGACATTCATGTACATGATGATTGTATTTAAACTTTTGGCCACTGCTGTATGTGCGCTGGCAAACAGGTTAATGTGTTTTCTCATTGAAGTCATTCAAACCTTATGATCCAGATATTTACACAATGTGGTTTTCTGCATAGTTGCAAAGTCACCTGCTATTTGTGCTTTTTGTCTGGGTCCTCAGCCACTGATGATTGGATGACGTGCAACTCTAGTTGAAACTGAATCTGTTGAAGAGAAATTATGCATAAAACGTGTTTAACACTGAGTGTTTGATCTAAGCTAAGAATTATTTCTTCTTTATGTATTCTTTCTTTTTTTTGAGGAAGCATTTTTTACCTTTATTTTTTATTTATTTTATAAATTTTTTATTTTTATTTATAAAAATATTTATTTTATTATTTTTTATTCTTAGCCTGCACATTGATGCTGATGTGCAAAGTATCTTCTTAGCTGACCTCTGGTACTTTCCTTACCTGTAACTGAACTGCATTTAAACCACCCAGATCTCTATGAGACGCGTTCACCCACATTTTCATACAGCACCTTTAACTGTTACACACCTGCCTGGGGATATTTGGTGTCATTTTGACATTTTGAAAAAGTGTATAGTTGAGTTGACTTACTTGTGGTTTTGTGGTTCTTCTTGTAAAATCTTTTTTGGTACACTTAAAAGCTGCCACCAGCCTGTTAGCAGTGACACAGCCATTTTCACTGCAGGACGAGATTATATTTAAAGTGAAGTTTCGGTTCAGCGTTATGAGTCAGTGGGAGGAGTCTGCTATATGTTACAACACCACTCACAATTCTGCAGAAAACGTAAGGTCTATCCACTTTGCTCCAGGGCACACAAACATATCTATACCGTCAACACACTGGCAGTTGGTCCAAATGCACTGGGGTGTTGGGATTGGACTCCTCCAGACCTTTTATAGCCTTGTGCCCACGCGCCAGTGCCCACCCACTGATGAAGTGTCAGAGCAGGCAGCATCACACACCATGGCCTTTCAGAGAATAAGAATAAGTCTTCTGACTAGATTGTTCGTGTTTTGGCAGCCAGTGGCAGTCTGCCTGGGCGCAAAGCTGGGAGTTGAAGACCTTAATTGGAAAATGTGTATACGCTGTTAAGAGGGGTTGTGGTAACTGGCTGGCTAGCCTGCCGTTGGCCTCTTAGCCCTCTTTTATTTGGTTTTCATCAGAGCACTTTAAGCAGGAGAAATAGGTACAGTGACCTGTCAAAAGAATTTGTGTATGATTCTTCTACCAGAAACTTCCAAAATCAAAGATTAAAAAATCAGTTTCCCACAGGGAATGCTGTAGATGTGATTTAAAGTTTATTACAGGTTAAGATTATAGTGTTAAAAAGAAATAAGCGAACATGTGTCATTATTGCTGTAAAGTCAGTGATCTAGTTGGAAATCATATCCAAATTTCACGATGAAGCAACAGTCTTATTATTCACAGCAAAGCCATGAGTTCCTGTTAGTTTTGATAATCAAGCCTTTGGAGATTGCTCCATGTGGCTGTGGTCCACAAAAACCATTATTACATGTCAAGCTGATGGTAGAGCAGATTCTGCTATCTTTCCCTCTGACTCCCATCTGCTACAAGATCACTTACCATTACCATCAGTTACCATTCCCTCACTCTGTAACTGTGGTTTGAAAATGTGCAGTTTTTAAAGTGTTGTTGGCTTTTTTTGTTGTTAAAAAGTGACTAAAGTCTGTTTGTCTTAATTTAGATGCGCTGGTATTTTTTGTTAACAAGAATCTGACAGTGGATTTGAGCCAGCTGACTGCACACTCCCCCTGATATGTTCTCCGTGAAAAAACTGTGTGCCCTGCCAGAGGCAACCCGACAGATCTCCACACGGCAATTTCTGTTTTAACGGTTTGTCTGGAGGCAATAAGCCAATAAAGGCATGTAGGAAGGAATTACAATTTTTTGGCAGCATTGCAAATCACTATTTCCTCCTCAATTTGATTTACTTCCGCTGCTTCAATCCAAAAAAAATAAAGCCTATGTTGCTCTGGGTAGCATTTTAAAGTTAATTAAGCCTGCTAATCACATCATGGTAGCAGTAACTGGACTGCGCATTACTTTTACATGGAGGTGGCTGCCGGATCTGCGTAAAGGAAGTGTGATTAGTGAGTTTTGCCAGTAGTATTGGGTAAGATATTACAGCTGCTACTCTGCAACTAAATCACAAGTTTCCCACTGCAAGATCACTCACTAAATTACTTTCCACTGCAGCTGTTCCACTGCTACCCCAATAGAGTTCAGTTCAGTTTTCTTTTCACTAATTACTAGCCTTTATAGACTTATTTAAGGGATAGTAATTTTGGGGTACATAAGAAGGCAAATTGCTTCTGAGACTGGATAAACCAACAGACAGAGATAAGGAAGGTCAAATATTTTACTTTATGCAATACAATGCTAACTTTACCACTTTACCAGTAGTACCTTGACCTCACTCAATCCATTCACATCTGGGAGAATGTTAGAGATTAAAGACAGCCACTTCTTTGACTCTGCCACAGCTCTGTGCCTGTGCTTTGTGTGGTGATTCATATGAGAAATCAAAACACTACATTAATTTCCCTGCTTCATCCTAAATTTCAGCTGCTTTAACCTTGAGAACACAAATGCCTCGTGTTTGCCTACAATACAAAAGCATATGGCATGCTTTTATCAGGTGATTTGTCTTGTTTTGTAGTAGTAACCTATGGTTACTAGCACCTATAAAGAATCTGATTATTCTTCTGAGATAGAGGTTGTGTCCAAATTCATGGGCTGCATCCTCCTGAGGACCCGGCCTTCGCAGTCTACGTGGGCCGGGTCCTCAGAAGGTCGGGTAGGCCGGAAGTAAACGGCTGTGAAATTGGACGGTCTAGCCTTGTGATTAGCGTCACCGCTGTCTCGGTGGAGTTCAATAAACTCAGCCGTCTGCTCCTTGCTATCTAAAATATAACAGGACACTGGCGTAAATTCTCGACCGTCTCACACTTCTGTTTAATCAGTTTTCTGTTTGACGTTTAGTCAGCTGTGTAAAAACCAAGGAGGAGGGGGATTAATAAAGTTTTATTTTATCTAATCTAATCTAATAACTTTAATCTCAACCAAACCGATTTACTCACAAACAAATAAAACACTGAAAAAAGCCCAACAATAACATTTTAAGGTTGTCTAAGTGACTTATATATTATGTTTAACCTGAGCAGCGAAAGTCCGCGGTGATCTGAAAATGATGTGCCGGGAGTTGTGCCGTTCTCGGCCGCATCAGTAACCCTCGAGCTCCCGGCTAGCTATCGAGCTGGTGGGTAGCAGACGTCTCCGAAAACGTCGAAGCACTTTTGCAAATATGCGATATCTTGATAAACCAAGCAGATATTTGATGTTTACACAGCTACTTTCTCGCCTGAAAATATGTTAAACATTTTGTGACCCAGAAAGATTAGTATGAGTAATTTTAAAACTTAGTAGCAGCCGCCATTGTTGGAAACTGGAGTTTGGCTGGGCCGTGCTATGAATTCTGGGATATGGTAGGCCACGAAGGACACGCCCGACCCATCCTTCAAATTCGGGGAAAAGGAGGATGGCTTTGTCGGCTGCATTCGGAGGAGTGCACGAATTTGGACAGCCTTCAGCGCGTCGCTGTGACGTAATCGGTCTACAAATGTGACTTCAGGAGGATGCAGCCCATGAATTTGGACACGACAAGAGATTGATGAGTGAAAAGCATTTTTCTGCCAGTTGCCTGGGCAACAGAAATCTGATAGCTGACAGTAAGTCTCAGGCTGTCAACAGCTGCATGTTAAAAACACAGCCAAGACTCACAAAGAAACAATAGATGTAAAAGTACATTAAACTGGCTCCACTTCACAGCATAATAATAATAAAAAATAAATTACTGAGTTAAACAACACAATGGTTGCAGGAGGGAGGTAAGACTTCCGTAATTTGAATTGTCACATAACAATCAAAGATTTTAGTTAAAGTTAGTTAAAGTTAGTTAGTTTTGCAAGGTCTGCAGTAGAAAACAAGAACATTTAACTGTGATCCACTCCAAAGCTTCTCTGAATGATCCCGCTGCAAAAAATTCCAATCAAATTTGCACCCTTTCCACCTTTTTGCAACCAAAAAAGCTGTTAAGGTTTTAGTCCATGCTGATCCCCAATCAGTGAATGCTCGCTGGCAATGATCAATTAGTAAAGTGATGAGTATCAACAAGCTCTGACATCCCTTGCCTCTTTGAGGTTTGCATGTGTGGTTGTACTTTGCTAGAGTCAATGCCAACACTGCTTGTTGCTAAAAAGAGCAACAGGTCTTTTGCTTGTAAAGCCTGAAACATTGGTGGTTGTTTTAATTCTTGCATACTGGATACAGAGTAGATGGACTTCTTTTGTACTGGTTGGATAATATGAATCATATTTTAGTATGTTTTGAAAAGAACCCAGTATAAACTAGACGAAGTGGCACTAGATAAAACCTTGTACTACTGGTTAGTCGCATCATTTGTGAATTTTCAGCTATAAAACAGAGCAGTGCTCTTTCACCCTAAGAAAATGTTATAATCACCAAGAGAGCATGCTTAAGCTTTCAGCAGTAACATCATAACACGATGGAAACACTGAGAAGAGCCTAAGTCTAAACACACTTGCTGGACCCCCTATGCTGCCATCACGCTGAACCCACCATCACTATCATCCATATGTATACACAAAGATAAACCCACAAGGTACTTGTCATTCTGTCAGGCAAACACACACACATTATACACTATTATAGTATCATCTTTAGGATCGATTGACTGATTGAGACAGCTGGGGAAGAAAGATAACGCAGGAAAGAAGAGCAGCAGAAATTCATTCAGAGAATTTGTGGATTCAGTGATTGCAGACATCTGTAATGACTCCTCTCTGTTTTGCAGACACACACACACATTAGTAGTTATTTCAGATCTACAATATAGAAGAGAATCATTTGTTTCAAATAGACCTCCATTATCTCCATCAATAAAATGCCAATTTCATCTAAACCTGACGTCCAGATCTTTAATCATTAAAACAGTATTTATTATTTATTTATTTAAAATAATTATGTATCTGACCTCAATCAAATCCACAGTTATCCTCTTACCTTTACAGATCACATGGAACAATGCTATAGCAACCATGAACTAGGGGCTCACTGACTGCTTCTACTCGCTACATGTCAACAGGATGTATAGCCGACACATGTGTGTCAGAGGAGAGGAACTCAGTCGCAGTCAACACGGTCTTGTCACGCACATAGAGTCATAGGTACACCCTTCCTGCTTATTCTGATTCCATGTTAGACTTAAACCTCCGTCAGTCAGTGTACCAATTAGATGACTGTCCTCACTCACTTCTCCCCCTTCTCAGCATAATCATAAATCAAAACAGAGCAAAGACAGCTCCCGGCTGTTTTTGTCTTAGAAACGTATGTAATGATTGTGTGTAGTTTACAAGACAGCGAACATGTAAAGTACAGCGCTATGGGCTGTTTAAAGGTATCTTTAACAAGGTTTTGCTGTTGAATAGACATTCTACACTGAACTGTACTTTTTTGGATGTGTGCTATAAGGCATGTGTCTTTCCATGATAGTTAACACATTTCTGTACATAGGTATGCTTGCACAGTATCACTCTCACATCTGGTTTCTGCTGACACCATGCTGACTTCCAGGGGTACAGCTGAAGTTTTTTTTACTCTTTTTCCTTAGACAGCGCTCTCGGTCATCATAAAAACAGTCGTTATGAGCCACAGTGTTAATGAGGCCGAGTCAAAGCAACCCCAGGCCAGCCACAGATGACACCAATATGTGTTTATCAGTTGAGCAAACAACAAGCTTTTCCTATTTACAGCCTAGGGGATGGAGGTCATAAGCTGTGTGTGCTTTAGCAGAAGTAATGAGGCTTAAGCTAGTTAATAAGGGATTCAGAACATTTGTCTGTTGTTTAGCAAGCACTTATCAGGTTCAAATAAGCTCTCTTTATTGATATTATAAAGACATTGACTGTAGTGATGATATGGTGCTGAATGCTTATACTATGATCCCTAAACCAAAGTTTTTGGAAGAATTTATGGTACTAGGTGTGCACAGGGAATTTATCTGCATTTTACCCATATTAACATAATCCAGTGAGGAATGAGGATACTAAGGAGCTTGAAAGTGCTGTAGAAGTGGACTCCCTGCTGCTGATTCAGACCTTCGTCTATATCCTGGGGAGCAGAATACCCATCATGTCTGGCTTGAGTTTTTCTTATATTGATGCCTCTGCTGTATGGAAATCTCGGGCCAGCTTAAAGGAAAGTTTTTCTATGCTGCTAAGTAGAGTGTGATGGCTGTAAATCGGCCATAATTGCAGACAATATAAAATATGGCCATCACTATGTAATTTTTTAATTTTGGATTTTTTTCATTTTTGTAGCACACAAAGGACACAAAGGACACGATACACAC
Organism: Copadichromis virginalis; assembly: GCF_057382275.1. Classification (NCBI taxonomy): domain Eukaryota; kingdom Metazoa; phylum Chordata; class Actinopteri; order Cichliformes; family Cichlidae; genus Copadichromis; species Copadichromis virginalis. Next base: position 3,613,581 of record NC_140634.1, read on the forward strand.
TGTGTTGCAAGAAGTTTTCTGCTGATGTAGACCACAGGGCGGTCAACCCCCCTTACCTGTTGGAACAAACGTGCCCCCAGTCCTCTGTTTAAGGCATCAATCTGCAGAATAAAAGAGAGGGGAAAGTTAGGAGTGTAGAGCAGGGGTTCCCCACAGAGAGTCTTCTGCACCTGCACGAACACTGCCTGGCATTGCTCTGTCCACTGGACCAGATCTGGGGCACCCTTTCAAGTGAGATCAGTCAAAGGACTGGTCAGCAAAGCTGGGCACGAACCGGTGGTAGTAACCAGCCAGCCCCAAGAACTGCCTCACCTCTTATTTTGTCTTGGGGGCAGGATGGAGTTGTTTCTGTTTTATCCGAGGGTGCGCCTGTCTGCTTTCCAAGTAGTAGCCCAGGTAATGTACATCCCTCCATCTAACCGGACACTTCTCCAGGTTAGCACTGAGCCCCACCTGGCTCAGGGACTCCAGGACATCGGCTACCTGCTGCAAATGCTCCGGCAAGGTGTCACTGTGGACAATCAAAACAGGCAGCAGCAATATCTGTGAATACCTGTTAGCTAGGGAGCACTAAAAAGCATCAAAGAAAGTGCTTGTGTGAATGGATGAATGTGGGATATTGTATAAAGCGCTTTGAGTGCTCCAGGAGAGTGGAAAAGTGCTATATAAGAATCCATCCATTTACCATTTGCCATCTTTCTTCACTACACAATCTATGGGGCTACACCATGCACTCTGTGACTCTTCTGTTACTCCCAGCTTTAGCATTTCAGCCAATTCCTTCTGAACAATTTGTCTTTTATGTTCAGGTAACCTGTAGGGCCGTGAACGCACCTTCACACCAGGGCGTGTTTCCAAATGATCCTCTATGAGTGTTGTACAACCAGGCAGGGAACATATCTGCAAAAAGGTGTTGCAGATGTGGGGCTGAGTCTAGCCCCTCTCTTGTACAAGTGCTGCCGATGTTGCTGGGCCTGGAGCAGATTCTCTTGTGAAAACCTCCCCGACGTGTGTAACTTTGCTCTCAGGTCCAGAACATATTGAACTTAATTTTTAGCTGGGATTGGACCTTCCTCCCAGTTTTATTTAATTAGGTACAACACCCCCCGCTTCTTTCTGCCAAACAGCAACTCAAAGGGAGAAAATCATGTGGCGGCCTGGAACACCTCTCATACTGCAAACAGCAGAGAGTCTAACCAGCGATCCCAATTGCGTTCATCCTTGTAAAACTTACGAATCGTGGACATGAAGGTGTTATTCAGTGACTCCATCAACCAGTCTGAGGGTGGTAGTCACTGGGACGAATAGATTTAATGCCCAGTAATTCGTACAGGTCTTTTAGCGTGCGAGACATAAACGACTTGGGAGATGACCTGTGTGTCTGCACCACACTCTTTGCAGAGGTACTGTTTCGGGGTATCACCGAGCATAATCCATCAGAAATAATGCAAAGCGATATCTGTGGGCACTCCGGTGAGATGGCCGAAAGAGATCCATGTCGATGCACTCAAATAGGACGTCCATTAATGGTAGTGAGCGCAAAGTCACTTTTGGAATGGCCGGCTGGTTCACCAGCTGACATTCCAGCCAGGATGCACACCATTGGCTTATAGTGAGCTGCCTGGAAAATAATTTCCCGGCGGCTTTTTGGCATCAACAACTAGGTGTGTTCTGCTTGCATACGAGTGTCAAGGCTCACTTGATATGCCTATCTTTATTTAATACAAAATGCAGGTAGGTCAGCGCTGTGTCAGGAGGGTGCACCATGTGACCATCAGTTCAATCACTTGGTTCAAGGCTAAGCATAGGGTGTCGTCACAAAACTGCTCTAGTGGGAAATGGCCCAGGCTGAACCAGGGTTTGATGGATCACCATAGCCTGGTGTATACCCCCTTGGCACCTTACCTACCAGTAAGGTGTGGGTCCCTCTCAGACCGAGGGAGGGACGGCAACACGGAACTCCTGAGCTACAAACTTACAGTGGTAATGCCGACTAGCTTCGTTGGCAAGTGTAACAGACAGACATACACATTTGCTACTTAGTGCTAGGTAACAGAACAGTGAATACAACAAGCCCTAATGTTAGTTAGGTAATCCATTAGGAATGCTACAAGAGACACCAAACACATAGACATTCACACACACACCCAGTGAAGATGTCCAGTTTACTGTCTTGACATAATGAATATGGTCTGGCAGATTCCAGCTGGCTTCCATTGCCTGTATCAATCAACAAATCAACATCTCTATTACAGTTCAGTGTAACTACAGTCCCATAACTGTGCTCATCTGCATACATTATTCCATCCGAAGAACGTGCAAATAGGGGTTTTTACCCTCTGCAGACATGGTTGACAAGAGGGAACAGGAAAAGAACCAACAGCAGATTTTACTGTGAGCGACAGAACCACAAAGAAAACACTGAAAACCATAAACAGTGGCTGCTGTGGACACTTTTTGTTGTTTGTAACATTCTGTTTCATTATAGCTCTTTTTGTGTTAGAACTTTCCTCAAGAGTGGCCCACAGACTTTGTACACTGCCCTCATCTGACAGCAGAGCTCTCTACATGTAGGCTGGACTGCCAGTGGACTATGAATGTGCTTCCACTGCTAGACTATAAATTCTAAATTTATCCTGAGCTATTATGAAAAGTTAAGCTCTCCACAGAGGTCAAATTTTTTTGTACCAAGCTACAAATATGCCTTTTAATGCTGCAAAGTCGGCCCCTTAATAACAGTCATGTGGAACCATTTCCTATTTCTGATGATTGATGCTACAATGGGAGATCTAGTCTTGTCACACATTATGGGATGTTTTTAATGAGATAGTTAGCAGGAAACCAGTTACAAAAGTGGATTTACTGTCAAGGTTTGTGACACCTGGTCACCGTGGGTTCATGTGGTTTAGAAATAGCTGAGATCTTGAGCAGGAAAAGACACTTGAGCTTGTGTTTTATCAACAACCTGAATAACAGTAAAATCATTTGTGAAAGACAGTGAAGAGCCAAGTTTCTCTACATTCCATTTATTATGTCAACCATGATCAAGATAAGACACGAAGCATTCATACTGTTGTCAGTGTACTGTAATGTGCTGAGAGATGCACCAAGGTGAGGCGTTTTAATGTTCGATGCTGAAGTATTCCCTGATTCTTCTTGTATCATGTTGGTGTTGTATTAGTCGAATTTCCTCTGGCCTTTTTATTGCATTTCCCCAGAGCAGTCTTGTAGCTTGATTAGATAAATTAGATTTGCTAGTAGCCACCTATTTTAATTCTGGACTGGCTTCCTTAGCTCTGGTTGTTCTAGCTCTGATGTAGCTTAAGTAAAAAAAAACAAAAAAACAAATTAACTGTTTAGTTATTCTTTTTTTTCTTTTTTTTACTTTATTGCGCTTCATGCATCTCTGTATGCTGGTGCCATCGATCAGGCAGCACCATCGTCACTCCAGCATAATCCAGAAATTAGAGCACATCCACGTTCCCTTAGCTGCTTGTTGTTTTAGAGGGAAGAGCCCCTTTCAGCACTTTATCATCCCCAGCTGTGAAATCCAAGATTCAGTGAGGATACAAGTCTTTGACAAGAGTGGAAACATCAAGATGTGGGGTGGATGTGGGGAAAACCATAACAAATCTCTAGGGAAAGGAATGTGATGTTCATCAGTGGGATTGATTTACACCAACCTGGCAACAAAAATGAAAGTTTTTACTAAAGAGAAGTGAGGAACGTGTTCTACAATAAGGACAAGAAAGTGGATGGGTTTTTTTTATAAACGGGAGGTGGGTGAAGCTTAGTGGGAAGGTTGGAGTATTTGCGTTTGACAGGACAAAGAGCACATGCCATAATATGACACTGCGGACGCTATACTATTAAAAATGTCACCCAAAAGAGCTTTTTATATGGTAAATTTTCTCTTCATAGTATAAGCTTGTCTTTGAAAAATGACATAGCAGTTATGGGCCACTGTAAATATCCCAGCATGTAGAACAAGCTGTGTTAAAGTGATGCATTGTTATTGCCTCCTTCCTCAGTTTCTCTGTGTCATAGGAGAAGAATGATGTTTTGCTTTCACTCATACAACACAATGAGAAAGAATTCAAGACTGGTGTCAGTGACTCTTTTCACATTCACCAACATTCTCGCCATTAATCTGAATCCAAACACTGACCTCAGAAAGTGTGTGTTACAGGACCAGTGCAATCCATTCAGTAACATTACCAAGGGGACTTTGATATCGTTGCATCAGAGGACGATGGAGCAACAGAGGGAACGATCCAACAGAGCGAGAGAATGATTGTGAGTCAATGTGAATGCCAGCGAAAGCATTCAGCATATTAAATTAATAACTGAGCAAGTGCATATTTAAGTAAAGCACAGTGGTTCCCAAAATTAACAGAATAAACTACATTCATCTGTTGAAAGTCAGATATTGAGTAGTGAGTAAGGAAAGGTTGAGTAAGTCAGTAAGGGAGAGATACATGTGACTAAATATGAAAAAATGCATATGAGGGAATAAAGTGATGAGTGTTGCCCCTGATAATGAAAAAGTAAATAAATGAATGTCCAAGTGAGAAATGAAGAAGTGAAAAAAAAGCCACAGTGGCCCCTTTAACTAGAGGAACAGGAAGAGCCAGAATTGTCCCGACTGGAGTGCTGGGGAAATCCTGCTGCTCCACATGCCTGCTTTCACTCTAGTCCTCATTGTAGTAGAGCTCTTAGCCCACCACATGGCAATTCAAGCAGCATGACTGAGAGAGGAATTCAGGAAGCCTTAATTACTTTTAATTAATCAAACCTACACTTAATGTCTTGTTTATAACTGCAGTCCTGAAAGAGGACATTTTTCAAATTCCACCATCCCTCAAACATGCCTTACTCCCTGCCCCAAACCTAAAAAGCTAAATTGGCTTTATGCTTTACAGACGAGCTGCTGAGGATGCAAACATTCAGTGGATGGCCCCAGCGTAACATGCATAAAGAAAACAGAATTGGTTCAAGGATTGAGCTCTGGGGAATCCACATACGAGGCGTGCAGATGAGGACATGCATTGATTAATGAATTCTGAAGTATCTGTTACATAAGTATAAAGAAAACCCAGATTTGCTGTCTGCTAATAAAACTTGCATGATCATCGATATCGAAGGCTGCAGATATTTCAAGCAGGGCTAAAATGGAAGGTTCACCCTTACCCAAGTTCATAAGAATATCAGTAGTAATAATTATAACCGCTAAGCTATTTTAGTGCTATGGTTTTGACTGAAATTCATCAAAGATGTTGTTTCCTTGAACAACCAGAAGGAGCTGACGAGCAACAAAATGCAGGTCTTTGCCATCCAGTATCCAAGAAAAGTAGTTTTCTATTCTATAGAACATTAAGTGTATTTCTAAGATACGTTTTGCATTTGAAGAGGAAAGATTTTCATGAATACATCTCACAGCTGTAGTTGCAAATGACTCTTTTTCACTCAAAAGCAAGTGAAATAAGATGCACTGTCAAAGCGACACTAATGATACGTTGTTTTGTTCTTCCTCCCCTCACCGCCAACCGCTCACAGCAGAGCCTGGTTCTGTCAGAGGTTTCTTCCTGTTAAAGAGGAGTTTTTCCTTTCCACTATCACCAAGTGCTTGGCAAAGGTGTTGGGGTTTTCATTGTATTATTATACGGTCTTTACCTTCCAATAATTGGCGCCTATAAATAAAATTGAATTGAATTACATTCTGTTTATTTTGAGTACGTAGGTTCAATACAATTAAAAAAAATGTTCACATGATAATGAAGGTCATACATTTGGACTCACAATCTAGTTGAGAGCTGTTTGGCACATAGTCGCAGAGCCACTTCGTTTACATCTGGGGTTCATATTCAAAACTTATTGAAAACATTATATCCAAGCAGCAATTCACAACTGAATATGAAGACCTGTGGGAAACAAGTTTTCCCATGATGCTCGATTGTTTTTAGTTGAATGCATGCTTTTTTTGCTTGGATGGTTGCCTGCGGAGAAGCCAAAGGTTGATTGAGGAGCAGGAATCTATTTGTAAATGTTTAAGCAGTGAGAGAAAGCAAATGCGTGTTTATTTCTACCTGGCTGACCCTTGATGTACATTAATGGCACATGCCGTTCATTAAGACACTATGGATGCCACCATATGTTCAGCGACATACTTTGTTGTGTGTGTGTGTGTGTGTGTGCCAGCATGTGTTTGTTTTATTTTCCATGTTGTCTCATGTGCGGTTGACTGATAGCATTGAGAGTGCTGACAGCACCAAGTGCGTGACTATCTATCTAGCCTCCCTGGGGGAGTTGTATTTAAACTGTGTGTGCGTGTATGCTGGGTTGGTAGGAAGGTGTTTGACCCCTCTTATCTCTAGTGCCCCGCCGTGTTTGTTTTCACAGCTATAGCACAACTTCAGTGCTGACGTTATGTGACCGTGGGTGGTATCTTTCCTCTAAACCACGTACAACAATCAGTATTGGTTAGCCATCCACCCATTTCCTCAAAGAGATAATAAACACATGTCATTAATTATTCCATAACTCAGAACTATATATTATCCTTACTGACTAAAATGCTGCCACCCTTATTTTGTTTTCCAGCAGTAGTCAGTTCACTCAAATTTTGACCTGAATGTTGACAAGATCAGCATCAATCTCCAGCTAGAAGTGTAGGTCTAAACATCAACTGTTAAAAAAGTGAATTTTTATGTAAAAGAACAGTTATTGCCAAGAGGGGCTGAGTGCACCCAACTGCACACAGCACCAGGTTATTGCCTGTTTGAGAGCAACGAGTGTGGGATAATAGCATGATACTGCTTTTAGCTGTCGCATGCACTGTGTAGAGATGGTTGGTACAGTCAACCTCCAAGCTTTCATCACTCCCTCCTTGTCTGCGACCTCCACCGTCTGCCTCCTCTCTGGAGATTTCGCGTGACACCTTGAGTAGACGAGCGTACACGATAGTCTGTGAATCTTGCATTTGGGACATTGTCAGCTATACTAGTCATTCATATTTGGTGCTAAGGGGCCAAATGTGTGCCAAGTACAGAGATGCTACAGCACCAGCTGCCTGGACTTTTGATACACATCAGGATGGACACATGGTTTTATGTTGTTGTTTGGCTTATTTTCTGGGAGTTATTGAAGCGGGGGCTTCTCAGAAAAGCCCATGGAGCTTAAATGTTGAGGAATTTGTGCGGTCATCTAACATGTGGAAAAGGATCTTTCTTTGATACCATGTTTTGGTCCTGATAAATAATGGGTATTGTGGTGTGGGTTCTTTGAGTTTGGACTTGGCATTTAAAATTCGGATGAATGTGGTCTTTAAATAAAGTTAAGAAACACCAAGTCATCAAAGGTTTAGCACATAAATTGCAGCATAAGAAAACTCATCTTTTTAATAATATTAATCATTCATCACTTTAGATTCCCCTCTTCCCCTTTCAACCTTGACAAAGTTGGCTGTTACACTGTTTTTACAGAAGTGGTTGCCACTGGTACCCAAACATAAGGATGCTGACCTTCCTGGATGGGTTTGTGTTAACCTGAGATCTGCTTTGCTCATGTTGACTTTGGGAGCTTTCACGTTTGGTAAACACGGAACATTCAGCACTACAGCAGCAGTTCTTTTACCTGTAGGAACCTGAATAGCTTTCTCTCACTGGGAAATGATTTTGCAGTGCAAGGTGATTACCTCCAGAAACCAACAAGAACCAGAAGGAAGTGAGAGGTTTTCTTAAGACTTGACCGAGGTTTCATTTGGGCTTGTTTCAGCACCCCTGTGAAGAAACCTCATCAGATACGGATTCCCTGACAGTTCCAGTCTGTCCTGGAGAGTTGGATACCTGCCAGATGCGCTCCGATTCGTGCAACCTGGCAGGCAGCAGCAGTTGGAGTCTAGACTTGGACTTACGCCACTCATTCACGTGGTATCCTGTTGTTTCAGGCTTGTCATGACAGCCCCTGGTGCATGATTAAAAACATGTTGGAGTAGCTGGTGCTATTCTGAGCTGGGGGAAGCAGCGTCCCTATTAGGCAAGGCGATTGACTGTCAAAAGTACTGAAGAGGAAAAAAGGGTGTGTAAAAATAATCAGGCCATTTTTAGTAAATTCCTACCCTCAAATTCGCTATTGTTCACCAAGCAAAAAGGGAGTGTATGGAGTCTGCAGCTCTGCTGGAGAAAGGTAGCTTTTGACATGTTGTAATTTTTGTGACAAGGTCACATTTGTGGCCTGTGTTTGCATTTCCTCACTTTCCCGGCCCTTTTTATTGGACGATGCCGTGTTAAAAAGTTCCGGTTAGCCATGACACCGCAATGTGCCCCTCTGACTGCAGCGCATCTCCTCGCCTCTCTAAACTGAACCAGACGCAGCCTTTCCACATAAAACTTTCACTCCCTTTTATGTGTCTCACAGAGCAGAGATCCTTCAGCAACAAGGGGAGAAAAAAACTCCATGTCATATTGTGTCACGCAGTCCAAATGGAGGCACATACAGACCAAAACTACATGCGTTCGTAGTCTTTGAAGAATTTCTCTCACACAGATTTATGTCTGTCCTGCATTAACCCTGCCCTTACTCATTTCTGTAATGTTACAGACTAAATCAACGGTAACACTAAAGTGTGGCTGAAATCCATTTCGCAAGAGGACAATGGTCATAGTAAAGCGCTTTGAGGGCCCCGAAAAGCGCTATATAAATGCAATCCATTATTATTATTATTATTATTATTATTATTATTATTATTATTATTATAGAGAAACACACACCAAATACAGTAAAAACATTAGTTTTTCTAAATGGTGGAGTCAGTCGTTCTCCACCACACTGGACACTGAAGGAGCCTGTTTCTTGTTTCACAGTGCTTAAAACCAGCTGTGTGGCATCTGGAGCAGCATTGCAACTTTTCTGTTGCCGTCCTACATCAGTTTTATTTGATCTGTTTTTACAAAAGAGTAATAATAATATTAACTTTAAATCTGTTTCTGTAGAGCCATCATCAGTTATTTTAGTCAGGTTTGTTTCATGTAGTTGACATGTACTGGCCCAACACTCATAATCATATGTTTTGCATTGTGGCAGATAATATCTGCCAATCAGTGACTGAATAAAAGGGCAGAAATAACCAAGTTTTCAAAGCTGTTCTGAACTGCAAGGAGATTGGTGCTGTTTTAAAGGCAAAGACTGGCCCTGCTGTTCGTTGTCCTCTATTTTAAGTGCCTAAAACAGTTACCCGGTACCTAACACTGTTTAGCGCAGCCCACATGTCAGTGTCTGTTTCTGCTTGTAACCAAAGGTTTCTTGCCACTGCTGACAAATGTCTCACACCTTGTAAAATGAGTACACTCAGATAGCCCAAAGAGAAAGGGAAACAGTGAATGTGGCTGAGCAGCTGTGGGAGAAAGAGAGTCCACTTCTTTCTCAGTATAAAGCAGCTGAGTAGCAACAGTTAAGTGGTACCTGGCCAAAAATCTGTTTTAAAAAAATTTGTTTTTTTTCTTACAACTGTTAGTACAGAAATAATCAATTTCTTTCTCTCTGTTGGATTTCCTCATTGTGTATAACTCTTTTTATTCCACCAAAAAATCATAACGTTTGTTTGTTTTACTAATTTTCTCATCAAAGGAAGGGCCAGCTCCACATGTTGACAGAGAGAAAGTCTATTTATTGGCTTCAGAAAGTCAGAGGATGGTGGGGGGGACAGAGCGAGAGAGAGCTGTCTTGACAGTTCTCTCTGGGAGCGCACATGCACGCTCAGCCAGGTCTCTGTAATCACCATTTTGCTGAGTGGTGGTTATATCTTCCAGAGGAGTTCACGCCCCCTTGAACAGTTTTGGCTGACTTTGTGGTACACTTCTGACAGAGAGAGAGAGAGTGCAGGGGAAGAGGAGGGAATGTAGTTGCTTGTGGGAGGAGAAGGAGGAGGGAGTGAACGAGAGGAAGGAGAAGCCTTCTCAGTTTCTGTGAGTCCTGCTGGCTGTAGGCTACAGAATGAGCGCAGTTGCTTTCCTCTCGGTCTGAGAGGCAACTGCTGTTTTTTTTTATTTTTTATTTTCTTTTTTTTGTTTGTCCTTCCCGTCGTGGGCCACACATCAGAAGGAGACACTGCAGATTTGCTTCCCTTTCATCTTCTTCTTCTTTTTTAACCTGTCTTCTACTTGTCTGTTATTATTTTTGTTGCCATGCCGGTAGTTGGCGTAGCTTCCAAGCTTAGGCAACCCTCTGCAGTGGGCACGAAGCCAGTGCACACCGCTCTCCCCATCCCTAGCGCGGTCAGAGCAGCCACCTCGCAGGGCTACATGGCCCGACAGCAGGAACTCAGGACAAACGAAGGTGCCCCGGGGCTCTCATGCCAGCTGTCAGTCAAGTCTGATTACAAGCGAGAGAAGAGCCCAGAAGGGAAGTCCAAAGCCGAGACGGAGGAGAGCAAGATCTGCAAGGTTAGTGGAGATGGACAGACTGTTAGCAGCTATGTGTGCAGGTTGTAGTGACACTCGGAGACACAGGTGTCAGAGAAGAGACTGTCTCTCTGTGGCTGCTTTGCTCTCTGAGCAGGTGTCATTCAAGCCTTGAAACAGAGCTCAAGCACACAGCAGTGAATCATGTGTGCGCTGGTGGGATGATTTTGCCGGCTTTGGGTCATCAACTAAGAAGGGAAACTGGATGAGTAATGTATTGCCGGCAGTGTATTACCTCATTCTGCTGCCCATTTAGTTTCCATACGCTTTAAAAATGTGTGTGTGTGTGTGTGTGTGTGTGTGTGTGTGTGTGTGTGTGTGTGTGTGTGTGTGTGTGTGTGTGTGTGTGTAAGGTGTGTTAGTAGCGGACGAGAAATGTAGGTATTCAGGCATTTGTATGTGCATTTTGTCGAGAAATATGAAATTCCTGATCAGCTCGTCTATGGAGACATAAGCTACTGTAGTAGGCCAGAGGATTAGAGGAACATGGTTTGTGTGTACACGCTCATGCAGGATAATAATTCAGATAGATTACTGGTGCTGTCCCCCTGTTCTCAGAGCATATTCTTAATACGTCCAGCTGCATCAAAGTGCTGTAGATGAATAATAGGTTCAGATAGTCTTGTTAAGTGCTTCACCCTGCAAGATCAAGGCTGTTCCAAGTTCTTTCCCTTTTGCAAAAATGTTTGGCTCAAACTGGAACAGTGAAGGTGGGGCTGGTGTATCCTGAGAAGGAAGCAGTTTTCAAAACTCCCCGCCAAATAGCTTCAGCAGAGCCTCAGCCCATCCCACATCCAGAGCCGTGTGAGCGCAAAGTGAAACTTTCCTGTTTAGCTAGTTGATCTCTCTCCCTCCCTGCACCGGCTTTTGATTCTTTTTACCGCTACATGATTTCCTGACAGACAAAAAAGTGACTCCTTAAGTGTGAATCTTTTTTTCTCTGATACTGAACAAAACTGCTGATCTTCCTCGTGATCTTGAAGAAATGTGGGCAAAAGGCATTAAAGCAGGGGTCAGTGCGCCTTCTGCATTTAAATCCTCCCAGTGTGTCTGTGATTGAGTTGAAGTCACCTGCAGGGTGACTGTGAAACAGGTAGGGAGGGGGGTGTTTCATCATTAACCTGCTTCTGAACCGGCAACTTCAGCTTGACTTTCAGCTCGTTAACACAGCTTGACTCCCGCTTGCTCCAATAAGTGACTGTTTGTTTTTGACTGGAGATTGAAGAAGATGAATTTAGAAGTTGATTTTAATTTGTGCCAATGTCCATTACTTTTTATGCTTTGGAAATTTCTCCAGGTTTCCCACATCTTTCTATCTATATTTTCACATGTTCTTTTCTTGTTCATGTTTATTCAGTGTTCCATAAACAACAAGGTCTACTGTGACAGATTTGTTGCAAGTGCACTGCAGTTCTGACCCTCGTCCTTCATATCACTAGAGGTTTGCAAGACTAATGGACAGAGCATCAGCTAAACTGCCTGAAATGAAGTGCAATCAGCGCACAATATTATAGTCCTTGTCCCTGAGAAGCCTGTAGGCAGGCAGAAATCACTTGCCTGCCCCAGCCTGTCAGTGTGTGTAAGGAATGGGTGGTATGGAGGGGGTAATTAGTCTGTCTAATTGTGTTGTGTAGTCACTAAAGAGCTTTACTTTCAGGACTTCCAGAGGGAAAAATAATGGAGAGAAAGTGGAGTAAATGCTGTCATTATTCCTTCACATCAACCAACACCCCCTGTTTAATTTAGAGTCCTCTTATCAAACAGGATCAACAGGATCAAGCACAGGTCTATGTATGCACGTGCACATGTGTACCGCGCATGCTTGTTTGTGCACATGCAGCTCCCACCTCCATATATACAGTGGTGCCAGCATGTGTTAGCTTGTTTGCCTGAGATTAAGCACATCCTAACATGATTGGCGTTTCCCAAAGACGAAAGTATTTTTTCGATGTTTAAGATTTCACCTGCCTGTGGTGGAAAATTCCACTTGTCTGCTTAATAAATGTTAATGAAACATTAATAACAACGTGTGTTACATGTCATTGTGAAAGCACAATCGTGAACCCAAGAGTCCCCAAGAGTCCAGCATATCCCATTGGTATTGTTACTCCTGGAGCAGAATGACCATGACAAAAGTGGAAGAAAAATAAATATTTTATGTAAGTATTAAACACAGTAAGTGCTCCAGTGCTGGTTTTGACAGAGCCAAGAAGGAAGTCCAAGTGAATCTTAATACAAGCTCCTCTAAAAACAAATCATAGTCCGAGTCCAAAGCTGAAGGTACTTTGTAGCTATGGCAGAGAAAGGCCGCCGCACTCACGCTCCATCTGTGATAAGCAGTGGACAAAAGTGTTGCAGGCTGTTACTTGGGTGTCTAATGGTGTGCAAAGGGCACAATTAAACTTCTCAGACAAGGTTAATTTTAGTTCATCCAGTTTCTGTTGTGGCCACTGTCAGCTGGATTAATTCGGTCTGCATTTATTGTGAGGTGGATAATCCCCCATGGATCTACAACACAATAGACTACACTTATTTCACAGGAGTGTCTGCAAGTCTGTGCGTACAGTATGTGTGTGTTACTTTCCACTGTGTTTCCGAACTTCTGATTTTGCCACTAAATTTAAATTAACAATTAGTATAACTCTTTGTACATATATTACAGATACCAGGAATTAAGTTAGATTCACTGTAGATGATACTGCTGGTGGGCTTTTTACAGCTAACTTTGCAAAAGCGAGAACCTGAAAGACATTTGCTGTGAGTGGCAGAAATTGCTGTCTACTGAAACAGATTCTGATTGCATCAGATGATCAGCCTTTCTTTCTGAAGTACTTTCACTGCTTGCAATGCTATGAATTTCCAGGTTACCTTAGCTCTTAGCTAAAGTTAATTTCAGTTCTCACAAATGCAAGCAGGCGGAAGTGCAAACCTTGTGTGTCTTTAGCAGTGTTGTGCAACACCTTACCTCTTCATATATCTCCCATGTCAATCTATGGTTCTGGGCTGTCAAAAAGTACTTCCATATAACCCTCCACAATTGAGATTAGAATACAGCTCTTCCTGTTGTACTCTCTGCCGACAGTTCACATCAATCCTTGCCTACGGCGCTGCTAGATGAATGGGTTCAGTGAAGAGTTTATGCGAGTCGACTGAGCCTTAATGAAGTGTCAGCATTGGTACCACTGATGGGGAATTATCTTGTACATCTAGAGTTTTGGCAGCTGTCCAAATCACACAGCCCAGAGACTTATTTAGCTGGTATTTTACGGTTCTCTTTGAGGTAGCGCTTTAAATTGCATCACACTCTTGTTATTGATTCTATGGTAGGGTGAAAAATAAATAATGCTGATGGGGTTTCTGTTTATTCATCCTTGAAGAAATATGTGGGTGCTAAAGCTATGCCTGTTCATGCCTTTATGCTTTGCTTGCGCTTGAATTTGTTTGTTTGCGGACAACTTTAAGTACCTGTTACCTTAAAGCTGAAACGTTGCTACTCTGCCATGCGCTCTCTTAGTGAATACTCACACTGAATAGGGGTGTGAGGGTGTCTTTGTCTCAGAAATGCAGCTCATTGTATATACAAGCGGTGACTGTTGCATGTTGCTATTTTTGATGTCCTGTGATGTTAGTTGTGTTATCCTAGGATGTAAGTGTTTCTGGTGCTAGAGAGCACCACACACACGCACCCACTTAAAGAACAAAAAAACATCCTGTTGATCCTCAGTGTGTTTGCTTTGCACAGCTAATAATCAGGTTCTGTTGTATATTTTTCTTGTTTGGTGCGTCTCCTCTCGTGCTCTGACCTGATAAACCTCTAAGCAATAATATGGGTGAAAGTAAGATGGAATGCTTTAGGGAATAAGGTCAGAGTCCGGTGAGTTTGAGTGAGCAGAATGTAAACAAACCTCCCTTTTTCTGTGGGTGGCCCTGATACTGTCACTTTCTCTTGTCTTCTTTTTCCGTTTTCTACCATTGCCTCTCTTACCATCAGTTTTTGGCTCATGTCTGTGTGCAGTAGGTTTCAGTAGCATGCCAGTCATCTGCAAAGCAATCGAGCCATTGATGGTTTTTTGGGGTTTTTTAAGTTGATGTCTCGTGTGCAGCACAAATTCATTTGGCACTTTCACACCAGCTTCTTCCATGCAGGCAAAATAATAAAATTAACCTTATACAACAGTTACCTTTAACTGGGTTTAATATTCATTATCACCATTAAATGTATCTACTATAACCCTTATTTTTATGTAAAAGAAAACTTTGTCTTCATGTCATTTGATTTTTTACAGTTTACAGATTTGGTAGCTGTGCACTGGCCTATTTAACCTCTGACAAACCCTGGCAGGTTCTGCCTGGATGTCAGCGGTCAAGGCATGCTCTTTTTGGCTTTCCAGCTTTCACTCAGTTCTCACTCAACCCCTCAAGTGGCTCTGACGCTGCTGAAACAACAGAGAAAACAGAGGGAATGAGAGGGAGGCCAGCTTGTTCCAGTAGAGGGGAGGGAGGTTGGCTGAGATCGGTTCTGCAGGGTGTCTGAACGTGTTCTAGTCATTGGGTGGTCTGACTCGTTGTGTGCCGAACTCCATATCTGGAAAAGAAGGGGGTGCGGATACTAACAAACAGGATGAGCACTTCTTCCAGTAACAAAGACCAAGAGAGGTGATTCTTTAAAACACTGTGACAAGATTAAAGTATTGTTTTAGGCTGCACTGATTCTAAACTGCTTTTTTAAAGGAACCCACAAAATATTCAATTTCTGAGTAAAGTGGGGTGAGAGATGACATGAAATGACCACTTACATGTGTAACAAGAGATTGCAGCCCATGTTTGTTACAGCAGTTTTTGTCATACTCAGTGTTTTAGCTGCAGCTCTGCAGTAGATTGTCCCTGCAGTTGTGGCAGCAGTGCAGTTGAAGGTCAACGAGCCTGTGGTCTGTTCAGCCAATCTGAAGTAATGTGTTAACAGGGGAGTCCACCCCAGCTCACTAGGCCTGATCCAAGCTGGAAACATGGCAGTGATTTTTAGTCTAACAAATTATTTTGAACCATAAGATTATCAAATTAAACCATGAAATGTGAAAAAAATCAGATTACCCTAACATATGCTGCTGCTGAATAACTACCACTGATGTGATTCACTCACATTTTTTACATTAGTCCACTTTTGCAACATTCCCCCACGCTGCTGAGATTTCTGATGACCCTTGGGTTGAAATTGGGAAAATATTTGAAACAATATTATGCTTTCCAGTGCTGTCCTTCCCTCCCTCTTTCTGTGCTTTTTTGTCTTGCACACTGTATTTCATTGCCTTCTGTGCTGCTGGGAGCCTGCTGTCGGCCGTTGTGTTTAAATCTTGGAGTGAGAACACACAGAGAGGCTGGTGTTTACAGTACAGCCACACCGGTTAAAAATACCTTCCCCTGGAAGTGCAGCCATCCTGCTCCCTCCAAAACACCAAGAAAAACAAGAATCGCTGCACAACTTTTTGGAAGAAAGCAATGAAAAACCGCATGAGGGTTTGAGCTTCTTTTCTTCACTGGAGCCAGGATTAAGCAAATTATGTTGCTTTTTATTGTGAGTCTTAAACAATTTTATGAAAATAAAATGTGTTAGAGCTGTTAGGAATTCATTGCTTTATTCAAAGAAAAAGGCTTGACATCATACATTATACCCACCTGAGGCTCCATGATTATATAACCTGTTGTTGTTTCCCCACATTTTGAGGTTTCTCTGGTGTTTAACTAGGGTTTTGTGTGCAGAAAATCAGGGCACTAATTGTATGCATGAAACGGTGCATGCATGTCTACATGACAAAGTAATGCCTTGTTGTCATGCATGTATGCATGTACATACACACTTGCATACGTGCACACGCTGCCATGCATGCTCCAGGCCTTCTGCTAGTTCAAAGGTAACCTTAAATGTTCCAAGAGAATCAAATGTTCCATGAATTGTTCATCTTCATCTCTTGTTTGTTGTGTCATCAAAAAGAAAAACAAACACAGAATTGTGCATTTGAGGATTTTTATATATATATATGTATATGTATATGTATATGTATGTATATATATATGTATGTATATATATATCTATATATATATATATATATATATATATATATATATATATATAATCTCCTTGCATCTGTCCACACATACCGACATACATTTTTATTATTCCTGTGTCTGTTTGTGCATGCTTGCTTGTATTTCTTGTCTTTGGTCGTGAATTGGCTTAGCTGACCATTTGCTGTCTGTATGTAATCAGTATACTGCTATCCTATGTTTGAGGGAGGCCCTCTTGAAAAGCAATTTATGAACTGAGTTTCACATGACAAGAGTGTCTGAACCATCAATACTTCAAGGTTACTTTCAGTCAGCAGAGAGATATTTGCAGTCACAGACAGAGGAAGTTTGGAGTGTGTGGTGGAGGTAGATCCTCTTTACCTCTTTCAACTCAGCTGTCTGTCAGCAGTCTCTCTGTCTGCCCTGTTTTTGTTAGCATGCTCTTTTCTCTTCTCCTCCTCGAGCGCTTCTTTTTACATCTTCCCAGCAATTCTGTTTTCCACTCTGTCTTCTGCCACTGTCTTTCTGCTCCTACCCATTCCCAGCATTCCTCTCTGAGTCCTTTTTTCTGTCTCTCCTGACTGGAGCCTGTCTCTAATTCCAACCCTGCTACTCACTTACTGGTATTTTCATTTGACCTTTACACCCATCCCTTCTCTCTTTGTCATGTTTTTTTAATCCTTTCCCTAACTTTTCCTTCACCTTTCCTTCTTATTTTCCTCCTTTATCTGACCATCTTTTCCTCCTTGATATTTTAAGGAGAAAAGCAGCGGGAGAAAGTTAAAACACACCTGGACTAGTTTTGTCTCCAGCTGTCACAGAAAGCTTCTCTTCTCTTCTCTTTACTTGTTCCTTTTATTTCTTGATTCATTTTGGTTAATCTGCACTATATCACCACAGCTTGTCAAACAGTGAGTCAGGCAGCTCTTTGGAAACACCTGGGAAAGCCACAACAACCAGTGTCAGAAGCATCCAACCAAGCGTTGACAGGGAATGAACATGCTAACACATCCAATAACACATGCTAAAAATAGCCACAAAGCATGTGCTTTTAGACGTCCAGGGAGAAAGATTGGTGATGAGGTATTGAGTCAGGGTTTACGCCGCCGCAGCACTAACTATGAACAGAAATAAAGGATTCTTGCCACCTAAAAGTGGTGCAAGGGTGACTGTACATACTATCAAGTCAAAGGCACAGTCTGATAACATGTCTGCGGGCTAAATGCGTCAAATGTTTTCCAATTTTTACCATTTTATCTAGATTTTCAGTAGCTCTAAAAAAATGATGCACATCTTCTTTTGGAACATTTTCATACAAAGCTAATAAACCCAAAGTACTCCTCTAGGGCACAAGTCAGCTCAGTCATAAATATTAAAATGTTCCAGTTCTAAAGTTTATATCAGACAATTTTCTTTTTATACATGTTGCTTTAGACTTTATATAGTTTGGAAACAATGCCACTCGCCAATATGTGTGTTTTATTTTTAATGCTAAATTTCACTGGGTCTTCCTCTGTTATGACAAATGGCAGGTAGCTGTGTTTTTATAGGGACGTGGCAGTACGCATTGAAAAAGCTTGGAGCAAAGTTCATCTCCTGGCTCCAAAGGTACATTTGCAAGACTATATTTCCAGTTGCCCACTGATATTTATCACTATAAAACACTGGTTGCAGATTGCACCTCAGAGGTGTGCATGTTTAGCAATATGAAATGAGACCGAATGCTGCATAAAAAAGGACACCAATCATTCATCCTTGGATAACATTTAAGGGCTTACTGTTGACTGTTTTTGATAAATAGAAAATACAAACCAATCCTCAGATGCAGCCAGCTGGATGAAAAGCTTGTTCTGGTGGGATACTGGGTGGTGGTTTGGTGCAGTACCCTCCCTTGGCTCGAGCTTTTACGGGGCATTTAACAGACGGATCACACATGTTTTTGTGGAGCGGTTAGCCCTCACATTTAGATTCATCATTACCCACAACCAGCATCTGTGTTCTCATTATTTTTTTTTCCTTTTTTTCAGTCCAGACATGTCGGTTTTTCTTATTTTGTGTATTTTTTGTGTCTGCAGAAGCCTTATGTAAAAGCCAGTAAAACGTCAACTGGAAATCATTACTGTTACTCATATTTCAGCATGTTTGCTTTGAGAAGCATTTGTTGTACCTTGATTCATATTGGCTAACAGTACCACGTGTGGCTGCATGTTTAAGATGGTAGCCTCAGTTTAATGGAAGGCCCGATTACGTGCCGCAGCATCTTTTATATTGTGGACGTTGTCTTGTTCTAATGTAATTTATATAGACTGTAACTCGGAACGCGAAACAAACAGTCTGCTTGGCTGTTCTAGTTTATTCTGACATTGTGTGATGCGGACATGCATAGCCACAACTTCTGTAGATTTACAGTTGTGGAAAGATAATGCAGGTCGAGGCAGCCTCGTGAATCATAATGCAGTCATGAGGTCATGCACTGGCTCAGTGACGCGTGACCCCTCTAACCTCTGGCCAGTTTTTTTCGAGCACTGTGGCATCATTTGATGTGTCCGTGGCCTTTTGGTAAAAGTAAATGGACTGTAAAACTGCATGCTGCAAAGCTGCAACTGGAGCCTTGTGGGTGCATGTCTCTGTCTGTGCGCCTCTGTCAATAAAAATGAAATGAATTTTTACAGTAATATAAGTTATAAAGTCATTTTAATGAAGTGGGAGGGTTGGTATTTTCTGACGCTGCTTACAAGCAGGAAGAAGAAGAAGTGTGTGGTTGAAATAGTTGAAATCTAATAAGTGATTACACTGTGTACAATCTGCTGTAAGCTCTGCAGTAATTTGATGCATAGATCAACCAGAATCTGTAGAAAATATATGTAAAGAAAAACTAATTTTCTTTTTTTTAAATTGAAACTCACTCATATCTTTGGTCCATTTTTGGAAAGCTGGGTCTAAATGTATCCCACATCTATCCCACTTCCCTGTGAGATTGTTTTATTGCTAGTCTTTTGTGTGGGCTACAGATGGGCCTTTCCATTAAAGCACCTCTCCAGTATAAAATAAAATTATTTCCAACTCAACATCACAACCTTATTTCCTCTATTGGCTGTATTATGTTTGCCCATAAAGTGTTAACACTGCTATTAATGAGTGTTAAACATGAACTACATGCCCTGGCGCCGTCATGGGAAGCTGAAGTCTAATTCCTCCCCTTTCACTTTCTTTCCTCTCTGCTGGCCTCCCCACATGGTCAGCAGAGCTCTGCTTTTTGGATCAGAGTGAATTTTCTCACAGGATACGTCTCCTGACACACATTGCAGTTTGGTTTTATTTACTGGCTGCTGTTGTTGTTGCTCCCATGTGAAAGCTCATACTAGCTTTTAACAACCTTGGGTTTTTTGGTGATGCGTGCTCTAAGAGTTTTTTAAAACTCTTCTGATTTCCTCTCCCAACCCAGCGGCCTTGGGTGTTGTTGTCACTTAAATAAACAATGTTTTTGTAGAGTTCCATCTGCCAGGGGGACAGTAGCATCACCAAGCTTCCACCCACCCACACACCCCCACCTATTTTATCCCTACCTCTAAAACAAAGAATCTGATTAATAGCACTAAACTGTAAGGCTTGTTTTTAAAAATAATCTTCTTGATGGTTATGCGTTGCCCTCATATTGCAGAAGTAAATTACAGTGAGTCTATGTCTGTGTCAACACTGGAAGGTCATTAACTCAGTGATTCATTATTTAAGCGTTTGTATCTGACATCAACTGATATGGGAAAAAAGCAAAGATTCGCCTTTAAAATCCTGTTATGATGAAGAGCCACAGAGACTCATTTTATGTTGTATTCCTGCTTTTAAAACTGAAAAGACTGAAGTCTTAATGAAAGGGCATGAGGTTCCTTGTAGCAGCTATCATGCTGACTGTTGTTTGCCAGTAGGTTGTCCAACCAAACTGCCCCGTTGGAGATGAGACAAGAGGCTTTTGTATTGCTTCTTTCAAATGCAGATACCTATAGGTGTTGCCAAAAGTTTGACTAGAAAGGTTTCAAAGTAAACTTTTGGCAACACCTATAGGTAATCATTATCTGGCTTCACTGTACTTTGACTAGAAAGGTTTCAAAGTAAAGTACAGTGAAGCCAGATAATGATTTTGAAAGAACTGTGCAGGAGACTACAGCCAGGGAAACGGATAGAAAAGATTATTTGAGGGTGAGTGGAGAGGATATGATTCATGTGGAAAAGCTGATACAAGGTACTTCACAAAAAGATGAGTTGCTCAGTGCAGAGTGTGACTCTGCTATCTTCACCGGAGAAACACATTCGGTAGATGGCAGGATTTAGGACATTTGAGCTGCTGGATTGGAAGGAGATGCAGGCACCTCATTCAGGTTTAAAACCTTAATCTTTCTCTGCATCTGGTTCACTTTTTGGCCTTGTGGAGGGAACAGCTAAATGGCCTGTAAATGGCCTGTATTTGTGTAGCGCTTTACTAGTCCCTAAGGACCCCAAAGCGCTTTACACATCCAGTCATCCACCCATTCACACACACGGTCACACACTGGTGATGGCAGCTACATTGTAGCCACAGCCACCCTGGGGCGCACTGACAGAGGGGAGGTGAAGGTAAGGTAACTACAGGGTGGAGGTTGGAAGGAAATGTGAGCCTGAAGAGAGAGGGAAAATTGTAGTAGCTGGTTCAGGGACACTGCTTTGCACCACAGGTTAAGGAACCAAATTCGAATCTGTAGATTCAAGCCAACTTTTCTAAGAGTAGGCGAGGACAGAAGGAGAGGAAGTGAAATGAGGTTGTCTGGCTGAAGCTGTGGGATTGGGAGGTGGGTGCTGTATGGACCAGGTGCCTTACGTTAAGGATACCCAAGATGGAAGAAGTCTGAGCCAACAACTCAAACCTAATTCAAGTTCCACTGGCTAAGGTGCCACTCATTTGGAGCACATTTCTTTTTGAGCTACACGGCACTCCCTCCCTTCTCACCCCTCACTTAGTTGTGGCATTTAGACGGTTTGAAGCCACAGTATGTACAATACAATGTTCTATCATGCCCAGACCATAGGAGTTGGAGATGCTGTTCAACAGACAGTATTGTAAGTTTAGAAAAGATGGGATCTCTTTTTGAGCCAGTCCTCAGTGAATGCTGCTAGACCTTTTGTGTTTAAATTGGAACCATTATTTACATTTTATTATTATTATTCATTGTTCTTTGAACATGTTGGAGGTGATGGCTTTATGGTGATGCTTTGTGACAAACAATAGGAGGAAAACCTCTTTGTGCCAGCAGATGTGAAGCAAACGGATAAACAAAACAAACAACAACAAACAGTTTGTGTCCGAGCTGCGGACACAAACTTTTGACTTTTGTCAAACTTTTTTCATTTGTATTTGGGGTAAGCAAAATCTGCTGGAACGCACCACACTCCTGTCTTTGTGATAAGATATGCGCCATGAGAGGCCGTCCGTTTGTTAACCCTCAGATTCAGAAGGAACAATGCGGTTTTCATCTTTTTAATAGAACGCTTGACCAAAAATTAGATTACAAAGGTGGGAAATGAGCTTGTTCCAAAGGGTGGCTGGGTTCAGCCTTAAAGATAGGTGATACTTTCACACCTCTGGGAGCAACTCAGAGTAGACCTGCTATTCTTCCACATTGAAAGGAGCCAGTTGAGGTGGTTTGGGCTTCTCCTGAGTGAGGCATGTCCAGAGGCCCAGGTGGACAAGGAGGAGTAGGCCCAGGACATGCCAGAGAGGTTATCTTCACCATTTCCTGGGCAAGAGTACATTCTCCCCGATGAAACAGAAAGTAAGAGTTTAAAGCTACATCATAACACTCTTACTGTTCCTTCACCCTCCATTGAACTATTTCCCTTTGTTGGCAAACAAAAGCTACTTAGAAGACTAAATACAATATCTTAATAGTTCACAGATGAATAGTACAGGAAGATTGCTGAAACACCATGCCCAATATGACCCAAAAAAGAAACAAGTGGCATCTAATAACTAGCTCTAGTCACAGGTGAGTCTGTGACTGCTGAGCAAGAGCACAGAGACAAGATCAAAATGACTGTTTTGGCCTTCTCTTAGGAAACTTTTTTATCTTGTAAAGCCATAAAACTCTATTATTATCGTATTACTGTTTCAGTGAGGCCTTATTATAGTTGAAGCAAACACTACATTTGTTTCAAAACAGGCGGGGAAGTTCAAGCTTGTGGTTGCTGCACATTTTCTTGCCTGTAAAATATCTTAGAAGGAACTTGGCGCGCAGCTTTTTTCTTTATATAGTCTACGATATCAGTTAGTGTGAATATACACAATTCATGTTTGCAATTGTGTGAAATTAAAGCATGTCCTGGGGTTTGGGGGGGTCTACAAATCTTTTGTAGACTGGGAATGTGTGCATGCCTTTATGTATGTGCGAGCCTCATTTTCCCAGATCTCAGTTCCAGAGAAGCACTTGGCACTAACAACCTGAGCTGTAACACTTAACAGCAAAGTTGTTTACTCTTTACCGGCCCACTTTACCCTCATTTTGGGAGGGTTTCTCTGCCTTTGGCATAGCAGCATGTAGACATTTTTACAGCTTACTATGCTCAACACCATCTTACTAGCAGCTCTAATGGTCTGATGTGTGTTTTGTATGTGTGTTTTTGCAAGAACTCCGGGTTATGGATTAAATTTTGAGAAAGCCAATAAAGGCAAATGCTTGATCATAATACTCAGATTCTTCTGTGTTATTGAAAATGTGCACTTACTATGTAAATATGTTGCTGTGTTTCCTATGGGTGCAAGAAAATTATAGATGGGGAGGAAGTAAAGCCTCCTCACTGAAATAATCTGTCATCTTAACAGTGTCTTCAATAAGTGGTTATGCACCATCCCTCTAATGTCCAGTAAGCCAGTCATTATTACAAAATAAGTTGTGATTTGGCAAATGATATAAGGACCAGCTTGCTGTATATTAGCCCACATATATACAGTAAGTGCTGCAAACAACCCCATAAAGTATTAACAGGAACCACAGCTCCCCTTCAAATGACTAAGTGCAAACATTCCAGGGTATTTTGAGATTATCCCTTTTAACACCTGATGTTTTCACAGATGTTGCAGTGAAAATGTCAAAGCAGCACCTTGCAGCACTGTAGGAGTGAGCTGTAGCAAGCATGGGTAGCAGCGTGCAAATGGGACCCAAAACCTTGGCTTGGAATTTGCGTTATCTAGATAGCAACACATGACAGGTTGCCTGCGAGACTGTGTCTGTATCAGTCCTTTAAAACCCAACCAGCGCTACAATTATTCTGCACTAGTCTGTGGGGAAAAGGGTCATTAAAATTATTTGATGAATAAAAATTATCATGACTTGCCAAGAAGTTGATACATTCAAAGTTTGGCTGAAGCAGCTGGCTGTAGATCACACACACACTTTGTCTTTTCATCTTGTAAAGGGGTAACTGTTCCAAATGGAGCGGTAGGAGTGTGACTCAAGTCCGTGATGGGAGACAAAATTATGATTTTAATAATGTGTGTGCAGTGAAGCATGGTGTTTACAACTGCACTATTCTTGAAGTTTAACCCACGGCCTTGTGCTTTAGTCCTTGTAAAGAAAAATACATTACCTAGTTTGCATGGAAGAATTATATTATCCTTGTAGTGCTGATTGGATCCATTTAAAACGAGGAATGTAAAATAAAAGGGTTTTGCTGTCTGCAGGAGTGTTTCCTTCTGAATGAATCTGCACACCCAGGATGAGTTGTTGCCCATTTGTTACTGCTTCAGAAAAGCTGAGGAAATCTTGATAAAAGAAGAAAAAAAGATTCATTTTTAATCTTATTAATTATTAGCAGTAGAGTTCACTGTCAGGAGACAAAGTGGTAAGGTTAAATAGAGACACTTTAGCCTGAATGAGTCATTGTGTCAGTAGACGCTTGGTATACAGGGAGGTGGGGTGGGGGACGTTAGGAGGGAATTACGGGTACATTTTCCGCCACTGTCCTCAAACCTGCCAAGCCCAGACACCAAGCTTAGACAGCAACCAGCTTACTTAGTGGCTGCACTCTGTCTGTCCTCAGCATTAGACACTTCAGCTAATGTTTTGGGCTGGAGCATTAGCCGCAATGGGTAGAAGTATGTTTGCCTTGGAAGTAGTAGCCTAGCCGGTGAGTGCTGCCATCCATGTCAAGTGGTACGCAGCATTATACCGTCTCAGGCAAACTTGGACGCCTAACGTGAGGAATTAATTTGCGGTTGTTTCAACACGAGCCTGAAGTGGTCGGCCCAGAGGCAGTATCGCATCCAAGGGTCAGTAGGGGTGTAATTATAGGGAAATCTGTTTAAATATTTGAACATATTTGTTGACGCTCTGTGACATGTGGAATTGTGCCCCTCTTGCGTCAGGACTGCACAATCCTTTCCCAGTTAGGGTGTTTTTTTAGCGGCAGTCCTCCATCTGTCCTCACTGGAAAAATTGCACGAAGGCCTCTCAGCAAAGCGGCCTCTTTGCACGTTTTCCTGTATCAATCCTCTTTGCAGGGTTTGATAAGTCACACTCACCCTAAGGCAGTTGGGAGTTGGCGTTTTTCCCTGAATTTTTTTTTCCCCCCCAGTCAGCAGACGCCCATTTTGCTTTAAACTTGGAAATTTGAGTGCAAAAAAGCCGGCTTTTTTCTTTCTTCACTCTTTCTGACTGTGCTTGTCCTCCCCTCCACCTTTAGTTTCCACCACACAACTATCATCGTGCATGCACACACTTTCCACAGCTAGTGCCTTCGCTGAGTGACTGACACTTTGAGAAGACGGCAGTCCAGGGGTCACACAGTCACTGCGGTTAAATCTGGGATCCAGAACTTGAATAAAAAGGTTCTGCCTACGTTTTCATTAGTGCCCTTAAGCAAGGCGCTCACTGGCTGTCTATTGTAAGTCCTTGGCTGGAGGAGCTCGGCAGCCAGCAGGTGAAGGCTTCCAGACGTGAGAGCGTGGAACATTATGAGTAAGTAAAGCACCGCTGAAAATGCGTGCATGCTAAGTCAGTCTTCCCCCGGATGAATAAAAGCTTTCTAAAAATCCTGATTTTGGGCCAATCTTCCACACGACCCACTGCAAATACATCAAGGCCCAAGAGGCACTTTTTATGGTGCAACATTGTGCTGTCGTAAATCACCAAAAATTCAAAAGGCCTGTCTTTTTCACCAATGTTTTTTGAATTTATCTGTCGTGTCAGAGACACAAACACAAAACACTAAGCTTTTCCAAATGTCTGGAACTTGGGAAGCTCAGAGCATCATAAAAAAACTCCGAGGTGGTTTCCAGATCTGTAGGCTGACAGGCTGAGGTCAGCTGATGAGGCTGTTTGCATCGATCGGCTGCTGCTCGCCTCTGACCTTTGTGCGCTGCCTCGTTAAAAGACTGCACGTATATCTGAATGCTATCTGCCAGTTTGCATTAGTTATTAGCAAAGTGTCTGTTTTGTGTCATTCACTTTGAGAAGAAATCTGGATATTTTCAGTTAACGTTGTGTAATTGGAGTCTCTGCATCTCCTGTAAGGATTTTGTTTACCAACACCAGGAACACTGGCCAAAGCTGAATAAACTACACAGTGTCGTAAATATTTGACATGGCATGAATAATGCTGCTGTTTTGCCTTTACATGTGGTGAAGTTAGGGTGGAGAAAGTTTCCTCCTTGGAGGGCTTTTCTGCTGTATTATTTGCTGGCTGAATTTCCAGCAGTCTGATGTACCTCACAAGTGGACAAGATACTGACTTTGAGGCTTTACATAGAGCATTAGCAGCATGCTGGGTTCCTTCAGCTCAGCACAACATTTAAGCTGTAAATGTTCACCAGATACAGTGAAGTGCTGAAAGAATGAGCGAGAGATGATCAAAGAGAGCGAGGTGGTCTGCCCAGGATTGGCTTCATGTCTTGCCACTGAACACATGCTGTAAACACCCAAGTTCAATATGTAGATGCTGCTCTTTTTCTAGAAAAAAAGAGATAGGTGGGAGCATCAGAGAAGAAGTGAGGTCAAGAGATGTCGATCATATACAAGAGAAAAAGGCAAAAATTGTTGCTTTGGATGAAAAAAATAACAATGAAAAACCATACACTTACAGTGGCTAAGAAGTAACTCGCACCACAAGAACACAAGAATATTTCACAAGAACTCGATGGCTTGGATGTGCCGATGTAGCTTTCTAACAAAGATCCCGACCTTTCCACCGTAACCACCAGCATGTCAGCATTTTCCACAACTGGCTCCACCAACATGTTGTTGTTTTTGGTTTTAGTGATGGGATAAGTCGCTTATTATATGTAATACACACTTCTATGGAGTTGCCATAATGATCCTCTGACTTTCCAGCTGTCAACAAATTGCATAATCTTCTCCTTTGTTTTGTGTTTTATGCCAATTATTGTGATCATGGCTAAACATCAACGCATTGCCACTGCACCTGCTTGCATAGTTGTATTGTATCAGCTTCCATGGAACTTATGTTGCTATTAGTTTAAAGGACATTTTTATGTTTAGTAATTTCAAAACAGCGAGAGCAGCTCAGACAACATCCTTGAGTATAAACCTTGGAGTCCATATCATAAAGCTGATAAGGTTAAACATATTTGGACATCTGCTGACTGTGTGCAAGAATGCAGAGGGAGTTTTTCCGAGGGCCTCTTGTAAAATTAGAAGGAGACAAGGGCATTGATTTGTGCAGTTTTAATTGAAATATTTTGGAATATTTGGGGAGATTGCACAAAGCAAAGTGACCTCAGTTTGATAGCCTTTTCTGATTTTTTTTTTCCTCGAGTAGCTGGAGCTGTTTGACTGTATCCAGGCATTTCATTAAGCAGTGAGGAAACGCAGACCGCAGCTCTCCCTCACATTTCTTGATGGATTGTGTTTTTAGGGAGGGTGCAGTGGGGCCAATTTAGATGCGGTCATAATTGTTTCAGTGGTCAGTTTTTATAGTGGGAATGTAGAGAGGACTTTGATTTCCAGTTAGCAGTTATTTTGCATGGATAGAGATCAACTTTTTACTTGGCTCTCTGATTAGAGCTGATCCACTTCACAGCTCAGTTCACTTCTCAATAACCAAGGGTAGATTGCAGAGGATTTTTTTATTAGTAAAAGCTTAAAGTGAAAAATCTCAGCAGAAATAATTGACAAAATGGCATACAATCATAAGATAACAAAACCAAACAGAGAACAAATAGCTTCTAACAACAGTGTAATATTCACACATGAGGCTGTAATGTGAAAATAAGGAAGTCGGGCTTTACAATACTTGCTTTAAAAGTGCATTGACGTTGCCTGACATTAAATGGGATATTTCTGCTTTAATAAAATATGGCATTGATGTCTATTAATAGCTATATATCATTGAATAGACCACAACATCGCTAAAAAGATGGAGCAAGACACGTAAGCAGTCAGACAATGACACCGATGGCCAACTACATCTACAAAAATGTGATCCAGGTTGTAAGAAATTGCCCCCTAATCCTGAAGGGAAAGAAAACATTCATCAACCGTGAAGCTGAACTTGATGGTGATGGGGAAAAAGGTGGCAGATATGAACAGAAGCTCTTTTTCCCGTTAGTGGAAAATAAGAACGTTAATGGACCGATTAAAATGCAGGTCACTGATGATCGCTTTTAGAGCTTTTCTTGTCTTCTGTGTCACTCGTCTGTTCGGTTTCAGGTAATGAAATGAAATTCAGGGAGTTTTTTATAGGCTTTTCATATCATTCAACAAATACTGACCGGCAGCATCAAGATGCAGTAGCAGCTAAGACACAGGATTTATTCTGGCCAGCAAGGCTGTGGCAACAAAACACTCCCTAAAACTGTCTCTGTCACGGAGGAGCAGGGAGGACTCGGCGCAGACTGAAATCTCAGAAAAACAGGTTTACTTACACACTCCAGGTGCACTATATACAGGTGAAGGAGAAGGGGGCCAGGGTTCCCAGGGGTGCAGAGCGGGGTCGGGAAAAGCGTCCAGTCTCCAAACCAAACACGAGAAATCTGCATACAGAGAACAAGGGTTAGCACGGAACTTTCACGGACAGAGCTCAAAACTGGCTGAGGCTAAAGTAGCACTGACGAGCGTTATTCAATAGTCCAGCGGCGAGGTGCTCTCAGTCACTGCCTTAAGTAGCGGGAGCAAACAAGGTGAGGAGCCACAGGTGATTGCCTACAGGTGGTGGAGGCCGGGAGCTCACAATGAGCTCCGCCCAGGCAGCGAGCAGAGAGAGAGGAGAGAGAGAAAAGACAAAACATAACATGTAGCCACACAGGGTCAGCCGAGCAGGCACGGGGACCATGACAGTCTCAGTGAGGGATAAAATGTATAATTAAGCTCATTTTTCCCCCCTTCTCAATATCTGTGCTGTTTGGTGGTTTGATATTTGCACATGCTTATGGGATTCACAAGCTCAGCATTTCATCATGGTAATAGCAGCCTATTTTGTTTTAAGTTACTGCATGGCCGGAGAAGTCTGCTGTTTAATGTAGTGCTTTCATGTTTTTCTTTCTGTTGAAATTGCACTCTTGTGTCTTATATCCTCCTCTGCTCGTTGCTCTAATGAAAAAGGCACTTTCTTTGCTTCTCGCTCTTTTTTCCTTTATTAGTGCGCGTGTTTTTCTTCAGCAGTTCCACTTTCAGTGATTACAGACACATATGTCAGTCTTACTTTTAGTTGCTCGTATTGCAGCTTAGTATTTTAGATTGAATCAGTGAGGCGTTTGTCCCTAGCTTGTACAGGCTAGCATAATTTTATCTTCTTTGTCATTTTAAAGGCAAAAAACCCCACAACATGACTAAAGGACTTATTTCTAAAACTTATTTATTACAGATAAGCAAAAAGCTTTCCCAAAACCAACTACTGTAAAACTTTTTGGGCCACTGCTGCTGATTGTGCTGCTCCATCATCCCACTTCATCTGCTACTAACACCACTGAACAATAAGGACTCGGGTTGTGTGTGTCTTTCAGTATCAGTCTGTATCTAAGTTTTATCACGCGTGCGTCTGGAAGCTGGAGGATTAGCTTCAGTGACTTTCCCAAGGCGATGGAGGCGCTTTGCTCTGCTTTGATGTTGCAAGGTGGAGGCCCTTCCCAGCAGGAAACGACAGGAATAACTTGGCTGTCAGGAGGACTTCGTCTAAGGTCTGTCTGGACTCACACGTAACAGAGGCAACTAGAAGTGAGCAGTGTTCAAGTTAGATCTGGCTGAAAGATAACCTCCTAATCGCTCCCTTATCAGTGCAGGAGGAAAGGAGGGGAGAAATGTAAACTGCTGTTGCTCTGCAGCCAATGCATTCAGCGATGATAAATGTAGGCCACAACACCAAGAAAAGCACAGTGGGGGGGACTGTGGAGAAGGCAAACGAACTCAACAACTTCTTCAACAGGTTTGACCAGCCCACAACCCCCCCCCCCACCCTCACCCTCACCTTCACTACAGAGTCCTCTCCCCACTCTCCTGCCTCCCTCGCTTCCCCCCCTTCCTGACACCATGACACCCCCCTCCTCCAATCCCTCTCTCAGCAGCAAGACAT
Organism: Copadichromis virginalis; assembly: GCF_057382275.1. Lineage (NCBI taxonomy): Eukaryota > Metazoa > Chordata > Actinopteri > Cichliformes > Cichlidae > Copadichromis > Copadichromis virginalis. Next base: position 3,643,649 of record NC_140634.1, read on the forward strand.
CTCCCCCCCTCCCCTCCTCCCAAACATCTCCCAGTGTCACAGTGGATCAGGTCAGGAGGCAACTGAGGAAGCTTCGCCCCAGAAAGGCAGCAGGCCCAGACAAGGTGTGTCCTAGGATGCTAAAGGCTTGTGCTGCTGAACTTGGGGAGCCGCTACAACGAGTCTTCAACCTCAGTCTGCGACTGGGGAGAGTGCCCGCCCTCTGGAAGACATCCTGCAAAAAGAACCGGCCCAATGAGCTGAATGACTTCCGACCGGTGGCACTGACGTCACATCTTATGAAGACTCTAGAGCGGCTCTTCCTCAACCTCCTCCGACCACAGGTACAACATGCCCAGGACCCACTACAGTTTGCATACAAGGCGGGTGTCGGAGTGGAGGATGCCATCCTGTACCTCCTACACAGAGCCCACTCACACCTGGATGGGGGAAAAGGCACGGTCAGGATCCTGTTTCTTGACTTTTCCAGTGCCTTTAATACCATCCGGCCCTGTATGCTTCAGGAAAAACTGAACAGGATGGAGGTGGACCCCTGCCTGGTGGCTTGGATCTCCGACTACCTCACCGACAGACCACAGTACGTCAGGCTGAAGGACATCACGTCTGACACTGTGGTCAGCAGCACAGGAGCACCACAGGGAACTGTGCTGTCCCCTCTTCTCTTCACCCTGTACACCTCTGACTTCTGCTACAACTCTGAATTATGCCACATTCAGAAGTTTGCAGACGACACAGCCATCATGGGGTGTATCTGGGATGATCAGGAAGAGGAGTACAGAAGTCTGGTGAGGAACTTTGTCGCATGGAGTCACACAAACCACCTGCAACTCAACACCTCAAAGACTAAGGAACTGGTTGTGGACTTCGGGAGGTCCAGAGAAGGTCCACTGCCGGTTCAGATAGAGGGGGAGGAGGTGGAGGTGGTCAACAAGTACAAGTACCTCGGGCTGTGGGTGGACAATAAACTGGACTGGTCATGCAACACAGAGCACCTGTATAAAAAAGCCCAAAGCCGACTGTACTTCCTCAGGAGGCTGAGGTCTTTTAACATCTGCAGGAAGCTCCTGAGGATGTTTTACCGGTCGGTGGTTGCTGGAGTACTTTTCTATGCTGTGGTGTGCTGGGGGAGCAGCACAGCAAAGAGGGACTCATCCAGGCTGGAGAAACTGATCAGGAGGGCTAGCTCTGTGGTCGGCATGAAGCTGGACACTCTGGTGACAGTGGCAGAGAAAAGGACATTAAAGAAACTGATGGACATTATGAACAATGCTGGGCATCCTCTGCACACGGCCATAAACAATCAGAAGAGTCTGTTCAGTGACAGGTTGCTTCTCCCCAAGACAAGAACTAACAGACTTAAAAACTCCTTTGTTCCACACGCCATCAGACTGTTTAACTCCTCTCTGGAGGGGAGAGGGAGGGGAAACAGGAGGACAAAGGAGGGGGGAACAACTAAGCTGCAGTGCCTCTTCACCTCACTGTGCAATACCTTGTGCAATACTTTTTGTAAATAGTCAACAGACTCAATACTTGAAATGTGCAATTCACTTGTATTTTTATTTTTTATTCCTATTTATTCTATTTATCCCCTTTGTATATTTTATTTATATTTGTCTCTGTATTTATATATGTGTGTGTGTGTGTGTGTGTGTGTGTGTGTGTGTGTGTGTGTGTGTGTGTGTGTGTGTGTGTGTATATATATATAACAATTCTGTAACTGTAACTTCGGTCGTTGCTGTGCTTTTTTTGGAAGTCGAATTTCCCAGAGGAACCCACCCGAGGGATTAATAAAGTTCTATCTTATCTTATCTTATCTTATCTTATCTTATCTTATCTTATCTTATCTTATCTTATCTTAGAAGGCAAATTCACTTTATGGTCTTATGTTTGGATTTAGAGTGTGTTTAGGAGATTTGTAACACACTGTGTGGCTGGGTCTTTTTTAGCTCCAGATGTTTTGAAACTTTCAGTAAATCTGAATATATTTTTAAGGTAAAGATTAAAAGCCTAAAAGGAAACTGGGACAGCTTCCCCACTGCTTTATACTTATCATGTATTTACCTGTATGTAGGTGCATTTGCAGTATAGTGTTGCTGAATATCTTTCCTCTGGAGTTTGAGTCTGAGCACTGCTTCTTCTTTTGTCAGTTTGAAGCAACTGTGATGCTAGCTGAGATCACAGGCTGCCATTCTCAAACCCAGACTCCCCTAAAACACTTCTTGTTTTGTTCTTTTGAGGTGTATCTCAAAGACCGCCATAGCTTCTGGACTATATATGTGTGCTTGGGCATTACGGTTGTAGATGAAATACTGCCATAAGCCTCTAAGACATCTCTTGATGTGTGCGTGTTTGTATGTGTGTGTATCTCTGTATGTGCTAGCAGATGAAATAAGATATGCCATAAAGGCAAACAGAACAGTTGAAGCTGTGTGTGCGCTAACAGGTGAAATAAGATATTCCACCAAGACAACCATGTCACCTAGATTTATTGTGTGTGCGCACACGCACACACAAGCGTGCGCGTGTGTGTCCTAGCAGACGAAATAACATGCACCACAAAGACAATCCCAGCACTTAGAGTTATGGTTAGTGTTTGACTGTGATGGCAGCAAAAGAACCCTCTTAAACCTCAAAGGCAAACATTTGTGTTTATCACATGTCTGTGCGTGTTTGTGTGTGTCTGTGCATGTGTGTGTGTTACTCAGAAGCTGTCGATGTTGACATTCTTGTTGGAACCTCCTTTGAAGTCTCCTTCACTGGGTGGCTTGGGTTCCTCAGAATCCCACCTGCACACTTGATACAACCCCCATCCTTACCTGTCACTGTGTTTCAGACACCCCAGACTACATCACTGCGTTACCTCCCTCCTAGCTTGAAGTGTGTGTGTTTGAGCATGTGTCTTTCCTGTCCAGATTAACTTCTGCCAACATGCACTGTGGCAATGTTATTTTTTGCCTAAGTATTCTCTCATCCTTTGTTTTACTTTCAGATTCAAATTGTGCATTTAAAAAAACATATTAAATTCACCAGAAAATTAAATAACAGACCAAATATTGTGAAAGGTTTTTACTGACTTTGAGAAAAACTTGGCATGTCAAAATGGAAAAGACACAGAAGCCCTGAGGGAATGAAACTTAAGCTAAATGCTTGTAGTGTTGGTATGTCAGTCCATCTGGCATTTGGATCCAGCTTCATTCTGAACTATTAGATATATTTCAATGAAGTTCTGTATGACCATTAATGTTGACTTTGTTGGTTTCTTAACTTTTCAAGCCAATGGCAGGTTAATAATTCCTTTTGAGTGAAATATATTCATCATGTACCATCAGTGGGTGATAATACTTCTCTAGTACTTTCCAGGGGGCGATCTTGGCTCAAGAGTGTAATTGGAAGGTTGCCGGTTCGAGCCCCGGCTCCGACAGTCTCAGTCGTTGTGTCCTTGGGCAAGACACTTCATCCGTTGCCTACTGGTGGTGGTCGGAGGGCCCGGTGGCGCCAGTGTCCGGCAGCCTCGCCTCTGTCAGTGCGCCCCAGGGCAGCTGTGGCTACATTGTAGCTGCCATCACCAGTGTGTGAATGGGTGGATGACTGAATGTAGTGTAAAGCGCTTTGGGATCCTTAGGGACTAAGTAAAGCGCTATACAAATACAGGCCATTTACTTCAGTGTGTGACCAAAATATCCACAATCAACTTCATATGTATTTTATATGTATTATACCTTTTAATTATTTACTATGGTGTTATATGAATTGCCATAGGGGAGGTCTTTATAAAAAAGAATGGAAATGCAGTTAAAACTCAAACATTTCTGTCCTCCTTCAGATTCTCCGAAGATGTTCATTGGGCCAACTGGAATCTTTGGCAGGCTGATTCTGGCCTTGCTTGACTCCTCTAACTCCTGTTGTGAATCTGAGGCAAGGCTTGAATGTTACTGTTCACAGACACCTGCCATCCAATCTGCTGAACTGTAGCAATTTTTCAAAGAAGAACAGGAAAAGTTGTAGTCTGTAGATGTGCAGAGCTGGTAGAGACATGCCCCAAAAGCCAGTTAGACAAAGTATTGACTGGCTGAAAATAAATGAATGCCATATTTTTCAGATTTTTATTTCTAAAAAAAAAAAAAAAAAAACTTTGAATGCCACATATATTTTTCCTTCTAGTTCACAATTATACACTACTTTGTGTTGGTCTATCACATAAAATCCCAATAAAATATATTGTTTGTGGTTGTAACACAACAAAAATGTGGACAAGATCACGGGGTTTGAATACTTTTTCAAGGCACTGCATGCAGTCGAGCTCCTCCAGTGTATGCTTGTGTTCTATTTAAAAAAACAACACAAATATCAGGTGCATGTATACCTGCAGTGTCCCGCTATGACTCCAGATATGAATTGTAGTTGCATGTCATTGCTCTTTCACGGTAGCAGCTGATAAAGCATGTGCAGATTACATGAAATGAAGAGAAATGAGGGGAAAAATCTGCCGCAGTCCAGTGCTATTTTCTTTCTCATCTAATGCACAAAGTAACACACAGTCATTTTGGCTAGACAACATTATCTCTTCAATTCTGGCCCATCTCTTCCCCCAAAGCAGGAAGCAGCAGATCAGGACCAGTTCCCAGGAGGATAAGATAATACAATAACCATAAAAACCTCCTTCCAGCACCCACCACACACACAAACCTACACTGTCTGCCTTGCCTACAGCCTCCTGTTGAGACGACAGCTCAGCAGCACCTGTTTGGAAGAACTCCAGCTCCACCCGGCTCATTTCAAAATTTGAAATCACCTCCACAACCTTTTCATTTATTTTGCTTATATCCAGATCAGTAGAGAGAAAATTATTGCCTACTTGTTCTTGCACCTGGTGGCTCAGCATGTCAGCTGATTGTAGATAGTATTCAACGAGGAATCACTGAAAGCACTCAGTGCACGCTTGTTATAGCTGCACATGCAAGCGAAATTTTAACAAAAAAATTCTGAAAAGAACAGTTTTAAACACGAGTTCTACAAACCGCCCTTTTCCTGCACGCCCCCTCTAAACCTCTAGATTCAGCTTGCGAAAACGTTCCCAAGATACGCTTTCACTTTGGAGCGCATGCTGGCACTTAGATGAAATCCAGCAAGGGATTGCCTCGTCCAGCATGCGTTCCTGTGTTGCAACTCCTTCTGTGAGCATGCAAAAGCGTATTTTTCACAAGACAAAGTAGAAACAGGAAGAAGTGGAAGATGCTCCAGGGAAAAGCGAGAGTTGACACTGTTAGAGTTCATGAGAAAGGAAATGCTGGGAAAAGAGAAAATGGCAAAGATCAGTGCATTACTGATCAACTCTGTTGTTTTTGTGATTTGTAGATTTGTCAGAACAGCCAAGGATCCAGAATCAAACTGCAATGAATTGTGGAGTTACTGAAACGTGTTTAAAGCGCAATATATTCCCACATTTCTCTGAAATTCTCATATGTGCATATTCTTTGCTACATTGTTTCTTGTGCCATTTAAATTGTCAATTTCTGACAAGAAGCTGACATGTTCTCTACATTTCCACTGTGGAATATGGATAAGTTGTGTCAGGGTGCTTACAGAATGAATAAGAACAACCAACAGGAAAAAGAAAAAAAAAAAAGCCTTCACAGACAGTCACCAAATAAGACACGGACACACTTCTCTTCATGGCACAGGTTGTTGACAGTCTCCAGTCTACAGACTATATGTTGGTGTTGAGGTTAGTTAAGGCCAACACCCCAGACAAAACCGCTGTTCTTCTTGGGCCAAGAAGTTTTTGAGAGTGGTTAACACGCCACAGCTCCTGATCTCAGCAGGCTGCATGACTTTGTGTCAAAGTTACTCTCCCCACATCTCAAGGTCTTCAGCAAGCTGAGGCTTCAAGAGCTTGCCGCTGAGAGGCGGACGCTTTGCTTTTACATCAACTGATCCACACTGGATAGTGACTAAACAGAAGGAAGAAATAAAAAAGGAAGGGGGAGATCGGTTTGCAATATCAATGGTGGGAATAGAATAAAGAGGAAATGAGGAACCCATGGATAGCTCCCTTTTTTCCAATTAAAAGTTTTCACGTTAATCAGATATGCCAGATGACAATGGCCTGGAAACAACGAGGTCTCAAGTCAGTGAACAGTCATGTTTTACATCTGCTCTCATTTCCTGTTTGACACAGATTGAGAGACATGAAGGATCGCAGCACAGATTCACTCGCCTCAGGAAGAGCACGTTATCGGGCGGATATTGAGTGAGAATGCTCTGCAGTGTCATTTGCAAGCAACAAACCCCAGCAAGCAACTTCAGTGCTCCTCCTTCTCATGGGTTACCGTGGTGACAGGCTCTACTAATCCACTGACACACTCACTAGATTTCTATCTAGCTCTGGATTCAATTAGCTGGGTCTGGTTAGGAAGAGATAAGTGTCCTTTGTTAAGACTTTGATATCCTAATGAGTGGGGATTCAAGGCCCACAGTACATTTGATTTTACTTAGGAGTCAAGAGATAGAGCGAGCTTATCAGTGACATTGGGGGAAAGAAGATTAGTCTCAGAGTATTAGTAGCAATGTGACATGATATAGTGGTTAATGATGTGTAACAAACATGCTTATCCTTGTCTCTGCTTTGTTCAATATGCATAGAAAGGAGAAAAAGGGGATGACTATTGTTGAACCGTAATTTGTTTGACAGCTTTGCTTTTGCAAAGATGAAATTTCTCCAGCTTGTTCTCAGCACATAATTCCTTTTGACAATTACACAGACACGCCATTCGTCTTTCATGCCATGCTAATTGAGTTTACAGACAGTCACAGAGGCTTGTTTGCAGACTCTCATACATAGACATGTTTGTCTTTCTCTGAGGAAGCACCATCCCAGTGTCCCTATACTCCAGCAGGCCAGCTCGTGGTAAATCAACCAGTAAATGTAGAATTTTCAGCATCTCTGTTTCAGCATCTCATTATGCGTCTGATCTTATGACTAATATTAGCACCGTGATGCTGGCTGTAAGTCACTTTTTATGACTATAGATACTATAGATACTCTAAAACAACTCTATCCCCCTGTTTCAGTCACAAGCTCGCCTTTCGTCTCAGTCTTTAGGGGTTTTAGAAGTAATTGACCATATCGACATTTGATGCACTCCATTGCTGCACAACCTTCCGACATGCTGGCCGTCCTTCAGATCAGGTGAAGGTACTTTTTCAGGGTTAGCTTTGGATTACTACTTGTTTGGTTAAAGCAAAACATCTGGCTTGACTGCAATGAGATGATGAGCAGAGAGGTTAATTCATCAAAGTAACAGCAGATTATTTGTTTCTCCAACAAAGAATTGACAGACTTACACAGGAAAAACTGTTTATATGCATTGACCTTTTTTAGGTGTCTGATTAGGTACTGTACATTGTTCAATTCATATATAAAAGGTGCATTTTCTTTAGCTGGTAAAACACATTTATTGTATTCTAATTCAATTCCATTTTTGGGGTGGCTGTAGCTCAGGTGGCAGAGCAGGTCAGCCCCTAATCAGAAGGTCGGTGGTTCGATCCCAGGCTGCATCCTGGCTGCATGCCAAATGTCCTTGGGCAAGATACTAACCCCGTGTTTGCCTACTGGTGGTGGTCAGAGGGCCCGGTGGCGCCTGTGTCCGGCAGCCTCGCCTCTGTCAGTGCGCCCCAGGGCAGCTGTGGCTACAATGTAGCTTGCTATCACCAGTGTGTGAATGTGTGGGTGAATGACTGAATGTAGTGTAAAGCGCTTTGGGGTCCTATGGACTAGAAAAGCGCTATACAAATGCAGGCCATTTACCATTACCATTTTTTCACTCAATAGTCAAAGACACACTTTGGGAGCTGATCTCGTGCATTTCTTTGCAGTGAGACACGGTCTCTTAAAGGATGCTTACTGACGGGTCTTGTGTTCACAAAATAAGTGGCTTTGTTTACTGAAGGTCACTCAGTGTTTACCTGAGCAATCTAAGGTCACCAAGCTCCAGGAAGTACATTCACCTCTAGTTAGGTATTGTTGAAGCTGGAGGTGACGCACATTCCTGACAGTGTGATTGTCTGACAGCATGCTGGTGTGTGGCGCAGTGTGAGCGGAGGTGCAGTCTTATCCAGAATGTTAAGACAGGCCAAATGGTTTTCTCACACTGATGTAACATACCTAATGCCTCACAGGCTGATGCTGACACAAATCTACACTGATGCTCACGGCACCAACTCTTTCGTGTGAAGTATTTGTGAGGAATTCCCGAGTAAATGTGATGTATGAGCTGGTTTGGCTGTTTTACAATGATCCACATAACACTGAACAGTTTACAGATGTGGTGCTTAAAGCTGACACACTGTACTGTACACTATTCAAAGTTACTTAGAATGGCATTGTCATTAACTTTCCCTGCTTTTATTTTTCTGCTTTATGCTCCTAGTATTAAAAACATTTAGACTACTGCAGTACTCCAGTATTTGTGTCACACAACTAACACAGGAACATAAATAGGTTGATAAAGGGCTGATAATGGAGAATTACATATACAATAGTGCAATATCTATATGAATTGTTAAGGATAAATAATACACAGCCTGAGAATACCTAGTGATAAACTGTAGTCTTCACTGTGTGTATGTGCACTGTAGTGTAGCAGTTGTATTAGTAGTAATTAGTTGTATTGGAACCAAAGTTTTTCTGTAAAATAAAATGATATGGGAAATAGGGTGCAAACTGAAGTGGTATCAGTACTAATAGAAGGGTAACTAAAGGAGAGGAAGTCGTGGACGTGATCATCTCTGGAAGTCATGACTCCAGACGTATTATTTTACGTATTGAGTAGACAGGGAGCAAAGAGCATGCAAGGTTAAAGCCAATCCTACCAGATGTTGCCTTCAGCGAGGATACAATTCCTCTTTAGGGCCACTGACCTTCCTGGAAAAGAACGATGCGACCGTAGATCAGAATTAGAGGTCCACGTTCTAAGGTGCGTGGCTGCATGTGTGCACGTGCACCAGCTCGCTGTGTTCCTTCTCTGTCTTTATAAACCGATCTGTCTTTTTGGAAATTAAAAGAAAGAGAAAAAATGTTTTCATTCTATATAACTGAATTGTTGCCCCCTCCAACCCCCCAACCCCTTCTTGGAAAATCCTCTGTATATAAGGGTAGTAAGATGAGGTTTGCGGTGTTCGGGCAATTCCCCTGTGGCTGCAAAATATCACTTTCTCCCTGTTAGGCAGAGGAATTACTGACACGCACCACAAAAACCAAGTGGCCTGAGGTCTAGGGTTTCAGGGACCTGCACATTCAAAACCCTCCATTTGAAAGGATCGTATCGTTTACAAAGCCTTCCCCGGGACAGCAGTTTTTATCGGCGAAAATGACTCACTGTTTTTTTTTTTTGGGTTTTTTTGATGATTTAGTCTCATTGTGAGCAGAGAGCCATCTCATCGTCACGTGGCCGCAAAGCCATGTGGAACTTTCTGGGTTTTAGTGATAATTAGGGGGTTGCCCACTTTCTTCAAAAAAGGAGATTTTTCCCCCCATCCTTTATATCTTCACCGAAGCCAGTTTATTATTATTTTTTCCCCTAATGATTACTTTTAGCAACGTCAAGAATATTTCAGTTTAAAGGTTGCGGTGACCTCAGCCAATGATGGATGGCATGGAAAAGCTAAAGAGATGACTCAAAGGGCAAGGACAGTAAAGTAGCTTTTTAAAGGCTCTGCACTTTTTTAATATGTAGTCAAAGTTTGCACTATTGCAGAATTTCTTCTACTATAAATTCCATTGATTTGATTTGTGATAATCTATGAAAAAAGACTTTAGCATCAAAATAAAACAGTATTCTCTGTGACTGTACCTGAAGCCAATGTCTGCAAACTGAAAGTGAACAGCACACACACCTTGCTTCTGATGCTGCCATTGGCTTCTCATTTCTGCACTCTAAAAACTAAAACTGACATTTACTTAAAAAATTTTTGAGGCAACACTTTTACACTTGAAAATATTGAGTAGATTGGAAACCAGTCAAATCTGTTCAATATACTTGATCATTTGAATAACTAAGGCTTAAACATATTAAGTTGAAATGAATAATTGTAGTTGTTACACAAACATGAAAAATAACTAAAAAAAATAACACTGACACGCTTGGTCAATGTAACTGAAATATAGATGGTCAGTTAATCCAAAATTGTGTTCCATTTACTTAATATTGTAAACTGAACGTAATCAAAATTGTACTTAATATTCAATTTTGTAAATGGCCTGTATTTGTATAGCGCTTTACTTAGTCCCCATGGACCCCAAAGCACTTTACACTACATTCAGTCATCCATCCATTCACACACTGGTGATGGCAGCTACATTGCAGCCACAGCTGCCCTGCGGCGCACTGACAGAAGTGAGGCTGCTGGACACTGGCGCCACGGGCCCTCCGACCACCACCAGTAGGCAGTAGGCAACCGAGACTGTCGGTGCCAGGGCTCGAACCGGCAACCTTCCGATTACAAGACGAATAATATTGATTTGAATAATTAATGATTTTAGTACAAGATTCTGAGCAGTATAGATACCTATTTCTCAAATATTTTGATTCAATTTCAAACAAAAATATTAAGTTCATGCAAAGAAGGTATTCTGTGAACCACATACTGAATTTTATGTCTGAGATAAATGTAAATAAATACCTTAATTTAACACAAACACATACGTTAACATTTTAGACATTTATTTCAACTTATCAAACTCAAATAATTACTAAAAGGATATTCACAGATTTTATCAGGCTCATCTAACTTATATTTATAGTGATATTTATTAGTGTCAAACCACATAAATGTAAGAGAGGTGGATGGATGTAAGCAGCGTACTTGCTGTAGATCAGGCTAGAAAAAAACCTTGCAACACTTTCTCTTTCTTGGAATTCTGAACCTTTTGCCACAGTTATATCTACATATAATTAATCAACTATCAGTTAAATTATTTTAGCTTAGCCTAAAGAGAAATGAGGAAACACCTGGCTGTACTCTGTCCAAGGGGAAGTCTCTGTATATTAAGGATCATTCAATTAAGATATATCTTGTTAGCTTAGTAACAAGTTACAATACAGTCATGTATTTCTTTGGAGAAGCAAACAAGACTAAGTGTGGTATTTAGTGAGCTGCAGAGGTACCAGAATTACAACAAGCTATTGTTAAAGAAATGTCCACAAAGTTTGTCATCTTTTATCTGAAATGAATCAGTAAACTTTGCTTTACTGCTCTACAAAACCTTTCTGAGCACAAATGTGCTGACCTCATCATAATGACCCCAATCAGCCCCTTTGTTCCTTCTTGCCCTTTAAAACAAACAGAGCAAGCCTGGAGGGGGTGTGAGAAAGGTGGTTTTCATTTTGAGAAATCCAAACTGCTTGCTGGTTTACAGGATCGGGGATTTAATTCCCACAGGATCCCCACCTACCCCTTATATTGAAAAGCGCTTTGGATTATGTTCTTTGAGAAATGGCACAAGTTACACTATTTTTTTGCTAAATCTACAGCTGCATCGGGGGGAGCTCGAGGTGTCAGTTGACAATCCATCCATGAATGCAGTAAATTTCTATCTGTTCCTAGGAACGTTGCTTTGTTGGCCTCTGGGGCAGCCACATTATATTGAAGTGGTAAATCAGAAACACGGCCTGAGATCTCCATTACTGCTTCTTGTGCTCTTTAAGCTGTTGAAACCAAACCCAGCTATCAATTTGTTTTTTCTTTCACATTAGCGAGAACTTTTTTCTTCATTTTTTTTGTCTCCTTTTTCCCCATTTTAAGGTTACAGCTTTACTTATTCATTAGGTCATCCAGACATAGCACCTGATTCTCTCATCATCTCTCTCTGTCTCATAGGCGAGACTAGACTTCTCTTCCTCCCTCCTTCTATATCCGAGGGTGCACGCATGGCTTTGTGATCACTTGTCTAAGGAAAGATGAGGAGGAGGAGTAAAAGGAGGTGATAAAGAGAAGATGTAATAGTAAGGAAAGATGAATGGGTGAGAAAATATGAAGATTAAGGTGAAAATGGTGGAGAAACGGGAGGACAGATAGAGGCAGAAGAATGAGTGGGAGAGGGGTGAGATAAGGGGGGAGCGGCTGAGAATATTAACAGGCAGCAGTGGATGTTGGGAGCACAGAGGAGGGAAGATGGAGTTGGTGTTGTAATGCTGCAAGATCAAAGCTTGCTCTTGCAGCATTTTGCAACAGCACAGATTTCAAGCTGCGGTATATTGTAGGATCATTCTGTACATTGTGTCCGCTCAGAGCTCAGTGTGAGGCGCAAAAGTCCATTTGTTAGTGTTTTTAATATGCTAAAGTGGATTTTCCTGGATTTTTTATGTATTTCACTGCACTATGCCATGGTTTGCACCACATATTTCATAAATCCTTTAGCTCCACAGTGCATCCGCTATTTGCAGTGTTACTTCAACTGCTGCTCGGTTAACCCACTACTGGGTTACTGAAGAAAATGTTTTCAGAATGGGTTCCATCCTTTTTGTTTGAAAGGCACGAGCAACGTTGCACCTCCTCTGTTAACTACCAATCTGCTGAGTCGTTAACCCTGGCTGTTCCAGTACCTCCTGGGCTTTCAGTTTGGTTTTCGTAAAACTATGTAAAAAATTGTATGTCTCCAAAAGTTGATTCTGTTCATCTGGATGTAGCTTTGTCAGCGGGAGTAACGTTTCGTCACTCATCCAAGTGACTTCTTCAGTCTCAGCTGACTGCAGGTTTCACCAATCTTATCTGCATAATGACTGAAACTTGTACCACTGAAGGAACAATGGGCTGGGAGGTCAGTTCCTTCATCAAAATTATGCAAATTCTCATGACCATTGATCAACAACCACTGATCAAAGTGAGCTTTGAAAAAAATGTATGAAAATCCTGATCTGTATTAGAAAAAAAAAAGGGAAATAACTACAGTTTATCAAGTCTGAAACTCAAAGGCCAATGGCAGTCATCCACAGCACTTGAAAACAAACTTAGGTGTTGAATCCTAAACAAGTCTACTGCTATACGCATTTACGTGTTGGTTTCTGCCCATCACCCAGGCCTGTGAGCCAAGAAAAGTGCCACTTTGGAGTTTTTTAGCTGACAGCAGAATGTGCTGTTCTGTTGAGACTGCAGGGAAAAGGTCAATTCTCAAATCGAAGCAGTCATCCAGGACTTGTTGTTATCAGAGCGAGATTAAGTTCCTACTTGGCAGGTTCACTTGATAAACTAATTCACTCATGTATTTGTAGTGCTCCTCTTCATTTGAAGCCTTCTGGACATGAAAAAACTAACAAGCAACTTTTCTCCAGTGTAGACAAAATCATATCACATGCACCAGCTGGATATTTCTCACTTTTTGAGTAGCAAATGATTTTTCAAACTCCTGAAGCATTTCTGAGTGGCACACTTTATCTACTAAACTGCAGGCCACTTAAATAGACAGGTTATTATTTAAGACCAGCCACTTACGTGTGACCTTGGTATTATTTTTCCTACTGTGTGCTGCAGATGTGGCTGGATCACCTGGTTGGTATTCATAGCAGGGAGCACCACTTGTCTACATACTCAACACTCACTATCACCATTTCTCCCCTCCACTGGCCAGAAGATGAGAGCTTTGATAAAGGATTAGCTGCTTCCTCATATTATTTCTCCTTCTGCCTCTTGCCTTCTGCTGCCCTTCATTCTTCCACATTAGATTTTTTTTATATTACTTTACTTTTATGGGCTGCTGAGAACTTTGGGTTCATGAATTTTTAATATTGGCATCGAAAAAGAGCACAACTATTTTCACACCTACTGTATATACTTTTATTTATCATCAACTGTCTTTTTTAATTCTAAGACAAGATCTCTTTAAATCTCTAGTCACCACAAGGGTAAAATCAAGGAAGTTGGGAAATAACTGGAAAGCCCTTTATGTTTTTAAACATTAAATTAATTTCAGGCCACTCTCACAAAAAGACTGATTACAAGACACCCATGCAATGGCCATTCTACAGCTGTATTCATGTCCATGAGATTTTACATACCACGAGATACTAAAAGCTAATCAGTTTATTGAAGAAAAAAGACTGCAGTATTTTGTGTTTCAAAAGTGGGCTCAGTCTAACTTAATTCAGCCATGGATGGAAGGACGGATGGCATCTGCATGCATAACTAATTCAAGTTTTTTTGATTTTTTGTTTGTTTGTTTTAACAAAATAAGGTAAACAGTTTCTAAAAGTCAAGAAAAAAAGAGGGCCCAAGCAACAACCTTGTGGAACAACACAGTAAATTTCTTTGCTGTTAGAATATGTGCCACCGTAGAACACATGACACATTATGTCTTTCCTGAAAGAAAACTCTTCATTAGGGTGAAAGCTCAAGGTGAATTCAGCTGTAACATCTAAAAGAAGTGCTCCTAAGAACTTTTGATTATTCATATGACTATAGCACTGGTCTTTCATATGGACTGATGCTGTATTGGTCTGTGCATGTTGTGCATTTGTGAGATGTACATTCTGACAAAAATGTAAAAAAAAAACAGTATGAATATGAAAATTACAGCAGAGAAAGTATATAAGCCTTTTGCTTTCTACAGCCCTCACCTCCACACTGCCCACATTCCCACACACACTAATTTAATTTGTGTGGCTTTATATAATGTCTAATGAGCAGAAAAGGCTGCTTTTCAGTGGAAACATGTAGGAAAGAGCATTCTAATAATGGTTTTGCTAACAGCACGCTCATACATTCTGGTGGAAGAGCTGACCTTATCCAAATGCTTTTCAAGGTCTCATCCTTTCTGAAAAGGATTTTGATTCTCCCTCAAGGTCTTATGTTTGTTGAGGGTTCAGTGCCAAGTCATGCTGAAAAACCTCTCTACTGTAGCTCTGGAGGAATTCCTGGGTTTTAGTGTGTACAAGCTACTGCTGCTGCTTTCCAATGTCAATTTTGCACCCTGTTTTTAAATGTTACAAAGTTTTCAATCTGTAAAGAAAAACCCTGAAAGCAATCAAAAGTATCACTCCCTCATAAGCCTTTCTTCCCTTTTTAATCATTTGTTCCCTTTGTAAGACAATAAATGAAAGCATTGCATGGTCAAGCCCCTTTCCTCTGCAAAGAGTGTGTGCTGATGTGTGTCACAGTGCATCATGGCAGCATAAAGCAAAATTTCTTTGCAGGTGTCTTGCCAGAGTTCCGCAACTCTTGGGTTTTTTTTTCTCAGCTAAGTAGGAGGAAACAAATCAATGTTGAATACAGGAACTGTATCCAACCGTGCTGACTCTGAGCCAGAGAAATAGTGACCTGGCAGGTGCGTGCTTGTAATTCTCCACTTTGTCACACTGGTTGCCTTTCAGAGTCTCGATGCTGCTGCATTTTTTTAGGTTTAAATACAGAAAGCTGTTTGTCAAGGTCAAGAGGGAGTGATTTGTGAACTATGTCATGCCTGTGTGGATTTGTGAACTATGTCATGCCTGTGTGGACATGACATAGAAATCACCAACTGTGGTGGTTCTTTTTTATTATGTGATGAGTATTCCTAAATAGCCCCAGTGGGACTTGAACCCTGGAACCTGCCTCAGCTTCGTGACCTCTGAGTGGAAGAGGAGTGAACAGGACCCGTGCTCTTCACTGGTGCAGAAAGCTACAGTTCACTCGCCCCTTTGATCTCTGGACTGTGATGATCAAACTGCGGGCCAGAACTTGGTGTATTTTAATCAACATCAGAATACACTGCATTTCTTCTTAAACATGCACATTTCGGTCCATGCCTACATCAAACGCTGGTTTGAGCGTATACTTTGATCCCAAACGCCCAGAATTGTTTAATTTATGTTTCTGTTTATCCTTTGGAAAGGATTTCAGAAACTGTCTTTCTTGTGCTGGCTAAGACTTCTTTCTGTTTAATGGAAGCTAATAAAATACTGAGTTGTTTACTCATATATATTGCTAGCTTTTATTAATACCACCTCCATTGTCTCAGATGAAGTCTCAACTCTTGCTGCCTATTCTGATGTCAAAAGGTATCCAAATGGCCTTGGTGCAAAGTGTCTGGATAGACCTATTCAGCTTTATTTGGAGCATAATTGGAACCTTCAGAGAGAGTTCTGGTAGAAAGTCTTTGCAAGATAGATTGTGGATGTGGGAGTTTTCTTGATGGCTATCACTGAAGTTCAGTGTCCTCAGCTACTCCACAGTACAGCCTACCATCAGTATTTTTGGACTCTGTCTAACCCAGTGTCTGTGCTGCAATATCCAGTCTTTTTATTGGGCCTGCCCCTTTGACTCTGGGTCTAGACGGAGGGCAAATAGACTGGAAAAACGCTCGCTGTCTCGTCCCAGACACATCTCTCTCCATCACTCTCACTCCTCTGAGAGAAGAACAGTTATCCCGCTCCGCTTCCTCTGAATCGTCTTCTTTTCTGCTTTTTGAATTCTCAGAGCCCCCAATCTGCCACCCACCCCTAGCCCAAGAGGGGTCCGTTACAAATCTGCCTGTCACCCTCGCTGGCATTAGCGTTCTGTTGTCTCTGACTTTGACCCTTCCAGTGAACTGAAACTGCTGTCACTCTAAATCCATTAGGAATGGCTAATAAATAATGTTGTCAGCCGCTGGGTCCATGCAACTTGATCACACCGTCTCTCACCCCTCAGACCCATCTGCAGAGCCCACCCCTCCCACTTCCCCATTCTCCCTTGGAAAGTGGGAGACACTAATAGGCGACCGACTTAAACAGGGCAGCAGCAGAGAGGAGGTTGCTGTTAACACTCACTTTAAAAGGAGCTTTTAAAACATGCTGTGATGAAGGCCCCTGAGATTTTCAAGCATGATATGATCTTTAAAAAAAGTTCTTTCAGCTGCCCCTTCAACACATCGCCTCTCATAAATGTCCTTCTTGACAAGAAAGGCTGATGGGGAGAGAGATCAAACAAGACTCCATCCCTTCACTGAGCTTGACAAGTCTCTCTTCTGACAGCTAGTGTGCAAAGCCAGGTCTCGCACACTGAGCTCCTTTGAATGCACTTAAAGTTGCATGCTAACAAACTGGCAGGGCTTGCCTCGACCTCGCTGCTACTGGTGAGCCCACATGTCCTGAAGCTTTTTTTTTTGTTTGGCCCATGTTACTGCCAAACAACAGAATTCAGGACTGCAAGGAACAAGATCACAGGGAATTGGAAAGTAAGCGCCATTTGTCAACTTGAGTCAAAATAGCTGTTCGTGTTTTCTTTTTGCCCTGGCTGGAAGTTCTGCAGGTTCACGCATAAAAAACATGCCTCCCTCTGTTTCCTTTGTTTTCTTTCTTTGGGTTCTTTCTCCAGTCAGCAGGTGTTTGTCCCAAGTCCTGTTCCTACAGATGTTTTTAGAATCCCAGCTCTGACTTTCTGTTTGCCTTTGCTTTGACTCTTTAATTTTCCTCCACTCTTAGATGTACTTAAAACGGACTTTGTAACACACAACGTAAGTTTGAGTTCAGGGCTAACAAAGCTTCATTTCAACATATTCATCTCAACACGTCTGATCTTTTGTTACCTCTTGCCTCTTTTATTCTTGAACACAGATTTACACACAAATCCATGCACGCCCTCCTTCCTTTGTCTGGACTTTGTTTTTGTAGCTGTGTGGGATGGCTTAGAGTGTGGAAAGGTGTGTGTGTGTGTGTGTGTGTGTGTGTGTGTGTGTGTGTGTGTGTGTGTGTGTGTGTGTGTGTGTGTGTGTGTGTGTGTGTGGTACAAGAGAAGCACATGCAGAACGGAACCCCTCTTGTTGCTTCATGTCAACAGCTATTAATGGATGAAAACTGCCTTAGAGACCAGTGAGGAAACACTAAAAGTGACACTGGTGGAAGTGTGTTCTTTTGTGTCTGTGTCCAATTTTAAATTTGTCACAAGCAAAACTCAAAACAAGGAAATCCTGACAGACTGCACTCTAACCTCTGGAACAGCTGGATGGAGGGAAAAGAAAAAAAGTTGGTTTATATGTCAAAACAATAACTCTGTCTATTTTTCATCAATTCCTCACATATTATTGACCAAAAAAGATAGATTAGTAAAGGAAAAAACATATTAATGTGAACAGCTGTTGCAGCCCTTGCAGCAGTAGCGTTTGATTGATAGCCTCAGCTATAAATCTCTGTAATCAAAACACCAAAAACAATCAACACACATGAAGACACAATCAATCAACAGCATGTGAGAAAAGAAACTGGGAAAATAAACAAATGCCAACAGTGACACACAAACCAAGAATGAGCAACTCCCAGTCTGAGTGAAAGGAGAAGACACTTCCAGCAGGGCTGAGTGAAAAAAACTCTGTGACTCAGCAGCAGTCACCTGTGATTCAAGGCCCAGTCACGGACCACCAGCTCCAGATGTTTAGTATATTGACACTACACTTACAGTAAATGTCAGGGCTGGTGGGTACTAAGAGCCAAGCTAACCACAGCCGTTATTTAAGCAGTGTTTTTTACTCGGTGTCGGTGTAACTCTTTGATGGCTGCAGATTGCATAAGCTGACTGTTACTGGAACTCTCCCGTGGGTACCAAGCTTCTGTCTGTCTGGGTTCTGTATTTGCCGTGGGTTTTCTTTTTCAGTGGATGAGCACTAGTCTAAAAAATGCAGTCACATTTTTTGTTACACTAATATACTGTTGCTTTTAGTTCCACTCTTTCCTCTGTCGAGACAAATGTTTATCAAATACAATGTGATATTAGATAAAGTTGATTAATCCCCATCACAGATGTTGGCAACTGCAACAACAAAGCACAGCTTGTAGATAAGAGCAGTACAGAGAGGACAGAATAAAGATAAGCATAAATCATTCATCCCGCTATTACCTATGTTGGTAGCTCATCAAATTAATTAGCTGCTAATTCTGCTGCTTTAATGCACAGTGATTTATGAATGATGTCACTGTAGAATGTAGACGGGTAAGGTTTAACTGAGCTGGTGGAGCCACTGTAAAAACCACGGGGGACTAATGGCACGAGAGAGTTAATGATCAAGGCCATTTTCCTCTGGTCTGCAGGTCCCTCTGCTGGTGCCAGCACAGAACTGGCACGCCAGGCACTGAATGATAACCACTTTGCCCTGGGAGGTGACTAAATATTTGCTGCTAAATGAAAGCTTTGGCTTGTGTTTGACCGCTTCATCAGTTCAGTGACTGTGAATATTAATCAGCATTAAATCTTACTTTCTGCTAAATTACTCTTGGGTATGAGGTATCTCTGCATCGTGAACTTTCTTCCTTGAAGCTTCTCTTTCAAACTATTTGAAGAAGTGCCGTGATGGAATCCCCTGCGTCTGACATCAAAAGAGCTACAGGAAACTGAAGTTTATCGACCTTTTTCGACCCTGTTGATGGCACGAAGAGGTTCATTCATGGCGCACAGATTCTTTTTGCAAATCTCAAGCATATTAATTTCAGCAATGAAAGGAGATGAATGTGAAGAAGCTGTGGAGGTCTGGTGTGCAGAATCTATAGTGTAAAAGAATTTGGGAGACCTTTATATTTGGGTAGATTGAGTCCTTTATTTACCCCAATTTGCAGTGGAAGAAATATAATGGCTGGAAATGGTAAAAATAGGCAGTTCTTTAGGGCTTTGTGCACCAGGTGGAGTCATAAACTCTGTCAGCTTGCACTGATTTTGAGAATTTACAATATCCCATATTATTTTTAAACAAGTTCCCAATACAATTTACTTCCATGGATTACCAACATCATTAAGTATGCTTAAAAACTGTTGCTTGAAATGAATGCCACATGTCTTTCCATAATGGAGCTAACGTGTCTGGTTTCCTTTCTGCTCTGTGCTCTCATTGTTCACATGGCACTTGAAATGCACAATTAGGGTAATAGCATAAGAGAATCAAAGTTAAGTCATTCCAGCAAATCAGTGCTGCAGTGATTTGCTGGAATGACAATGAGCAGTCTGAGAGGCTTGTTAATAAAAGCACCGAGTAAAGAAAGGTACAGTCAAAATGAATGCAGCAGATATCAGGATGCCCTTACTTCACTGATAGAGCCTCACTGCACTGTAATTAATTCACCAATATCAATAATAACAATCACGAATGAAAAGAAAATTACAAACTATAAGTTATATGTAAAATTAATGGAGATGACTTTCTTTATATTCTGTGTATCGTTTGTATTTTAGATTTAGACGTTTTTGTTTCTACTGTGCGAACATTGACTAGGTGATGAGTAAAGAGGAGAGTAAAACTCAGTCTAAGAAACAAAAAATAATAATAAAACAGCATTGGTAGTATTACAATAAAAAGAGAAAAAGGTTAAAATGTCCATCTTAAATTGCCTGCACCCTGTCTGCTACACAGTCAATTGATAAGTCACACCTTCTGAAAAGACACTGCATCTCACAGATCTGTTGCTTTAAGGCCCGGGCAGGGGGAATCTGGTTTATAGGTTATGGCTGCAGAGAACAGAGGGAAATATGCCTCATTACTAACCAAAGAGCCAAAGCCACTTAGGCTTTGAAGTGGCCAGCCATTTCTGGCTTTCACTCTCAAACAGTGATTCACAGGCGATCCATGAATGACTCATTAAGTTAATTCGTACGACCCTCGGACTGCTTTCAGGCAGCCCGCAGCGCCACAAAAGCCAAATGCTGGTGTTTCTGCTATGGTGCCCTCTACTGTTAGTTCTGTGAAAGATACAGATTACTCAGAGTGATGGAATACGAAGTGTTGTAGAGTGAAACCAGTGTGTGTCAGTCAAGGCTGGAAACCACTCATCCTTATCCCAAAACCTATAACTAATCAAAATATATTTTCTTGCTGCTCACTGATGGAACAAAAAAGAAAATGCACTGCATTGAGACAGAAAGGAGAGAGTGATGTATTTCCCTTTGCTTTTAAGAAACTATTTAATTTAAAGTAAAACCAGCCACTTAAAAGAAATGGCTCTCTCTCATGCTCACGCAGAAGCGTGTTTATCACGGACGACTCACATTGTGCTCTCAGAGTCAATAGTGTACTAAACAATCAGCAGTTTTGCAGTCTGACCCGCTCACTAAGTGGCCGAGCGTAGTGTCGCCATCCTGTCCTCGTCCTCTGAGAGGCTTGTTAATAAAAGCAGGCTCTGGCTCTCGGCATTCTGGCTGCCACCCAATCAAAAACCCATTAATCTAGCAATCTACATTAATTTGTTTCTCAACAAGCAGATGGCAGCCCCGACTGAAACCAAACAGGCATGTGTTGTATACAGCATGTAAATTGGCTAATAAATGGGCTTTGTACGCAAACAATAAAGGCCAGAAACGTCCAGTGGGGCTGATACCTGGTCAAGATTTTAGCAGCTGGTGCAGCATTTCTGCCATGTGCTGGTAAAGGTCTGCAAATCTCAGCAATCCCGTCTCACAAGTGACTTACTGTATGTCTGCGTTTTTTCCCATGTGCATTTGATAAAATGTTTAATTGCAAGTAATTCTTATTTCTTCACAAACAGTTTATGATGGCAAAAGCAACAGTTGTTGTCGGTGAAAGTATTTCCAACTCGTGCCTTACTGGAGCCCATTTGATGCTGTCAACCAACCACAGCCAGTCAAACTCAGCAGCTGACTCATCTTGATTTGATGAAAAATGAGGAAGTGTGACTAATCGGAGCAGGCCAGCGATGACTCACACAGATCATGTCCTCATGATTTGGTTTTTGTTGGAATCGGTTTAGGGAATAATTCAAACCCTCTGGGGGAATGATTTGACGGAGTCGTGGTGGATTGTCATCATGATAAGAAGCTGTTTGTGTCCATATATTTCTAGCAGCGCTTTGTGCTACAACAGGAATAGCTAATGACACGGTAGCCTGTTTGTTTCTTCTGATTTATTTGTGTGTTTTTGACTGGGCGGAGCTTGCAGAGGTCAGAACGAATGATTATAGAGCCCTGTGGCATCCCGGAATAGTTGGGTGACAGCCGGAAGCCCCAGGCCACTTGTTAAGGCCTCTAAACAGGAAAGGCATTCAACACAAGCCCCAAATTAAGGTTGTTATCACTATGGTGAGGTGTATAGCTATCTGGGCCTGTAGAAGGAGCTCATCTGGTGAGCTGAGTGGCTAATTAAGACAGTTCCCCACATGATGTTTACATATCACACAAATACCTGCTGACTGTAAGAGCTGGCTCAAGCTGTACTTGTCTGGAACCTGGATTTGAAATCAACATTTACTTATTCATTTTTTGTGCTGTTGTTTTAGGGTGGATTCTTTTGTAAAGCACAGAATACGGGTGAGCCACGGAGAGCTCATATATTTGTGTAACTGTGTGCGACTGACACTATGCGTGTCTTTCACCGGCACAGTGGTGGCAGCGTCTGGATCACAGGCCACAGAGCCGGCAGGCCAGACGCTGCCTCACTTGCTGCGGTTTCCATGGTAAAGTATTGTACTGTTTGCGTCTGCGTGCGCAACCGTCTTATAAACCTCCATGTGAGCGTGCACTGTGCGCGTGTGACCTCGCCGGCATCTGTTGCAGTCAACATGTACTTTGGAGGAAGAGATGATTCTTTGAACACACAGCTGCGATTTAGTGTGTTTGTGGGACTTGTAGTAATTTTCTTTTAATCCCAGTAATAAAACCTACTGTAGAGCGAAGGACATTATATAACAGTGGTAAAATAAAATGATTCAAAAAACCGAAAATATATGACTAAAGTTTATGCATATAATAAAATATATGAAGTTCCTTTATTCAGAGAGTATAGGAAGAAAGACACTGCCAGATTCCATAATACACACTTACTCATGCCTGGATCTGAACGTTGCATTGTAAATATTGTGATTTCAGCACCTCACCTTTCTGTTTTATAGCTGTGCAGTTTCAACGATCTGTTAGACCTGAAGATGATGCAAATCTACTCCTCTGGCTCCTTGTTTGGTGTCACAGCTTCTAGCTGAGAGTGTGTTTGGAGGTTGGATAAAAATGACTTTCTCAAATGGCGGTCATGGGGTTCTGTCTTATAAACATAATTTAGCTGCTGAGTTGATCCAGTGATAGTGTGCTTCGTATAAAGAATCTCACCCCCAGCGGTCCGTTCACCTCGTAGCGAAGGTTAAAGTTGAGCAGAAAATGGATTCTTAAGTGCTGATGCTCGTAGTCACAGCCCCAGAGTTATATTATACTTGGTGTTTTATAGTTAGCGTAACATTTAGTTTTTTTTGTGCCAGGCTGGCTTTGTAAAACAGAATGATAAGAGATATTTGAGCCTTTTTCCTGGCACAGAGTGATGGAAAGCAAGATGTAATAGTTCCCCTCTGTGCTACCTTAAATTTTGCTGCTTTGGCAAATGATTGTCTGTAATTGGTGCTTATAACCACAGACAGTTTATCAAATTGGCCAACAAACTCATCTCTGTCTGAATACGGTCTGCCTGCCGCTGTCTGTCTCTAAATTGTGTTTGTGCTCATCTGTCTCGAGGCTGTTTTGGAGCTGCCGCTTCTTTTCCTTTTTGTCTGGCTAGCATCCCTCTCTCACTCTCCATCTTCCTCTCCTTGCTCTTTGGCCTTCAGTCCTGCTGAACTACAGGAGATCAGCGCTGACTGACGCGCACAAGCACATCCAGCATGGATTGTGTGTCCAAACCTCTCCCAGCCGTGCAATTATGTCATTTTCTGCTCAGGGTTTCCCCTGAAATGACAATGTGGCTTGGCAGATTGTGGCATGAGAAAGTGATGACTGAATGTTTCAGGTTTTAGCACCATGTGCTTCTTTAGTGTTATCGGCTGATTGCAGTGATGTCATGTGGTCAGCACTAGCCTGAAAGTTACAAATTACTGCTTTGACTCGTTTAGAATAGCTTAGAAAATGTATAAAATGTACTCACACTCACATTCTACTCTGGTGCTAGTACTGCATGTCCATTGTCTGCCATGGAGATGCTCAATAAATTTGAGTGGTATAAATGGATCCAGCTGGGCGAATTTGCAGCAAGACGTTGAAACAGACACACGTTTAATCGGTTTTCCTTGGAAAAGATAAAGCCAAGCAAACAGTGATGCACACTGAATAAATTCACAGGAAATGTTGAGTAATACTTTTATTTAAGAGCCCAAGAGCAGAGAATTAAGGAGAATTGACTTAATTAGCCTCTGCTTCCTTTTCTTTTAGGCTTGCATAAACTGTTGTTCTCGTTTATTCTTTAATTTTTATCTTGTGTGTTTTGTCCCCGGGTAACTCTGATTCACCATTCTTGTAAATTGAACGTGACTGTTCTCTCAGCCCCACATATCTGAACCCAACATATCCAGGCTTGGCTGTGATTGACAGCTGGCATAACAACAAAGGTGCTTCCCACTCATCCCGTTCATGGCCTCCAGATTTTAGGTCCAATCCTGTATTTTTCGGCAGAATTATACATCCTGTAAATAAAGTTCTTATTTTTGATCCCTCATAGCGCCAGGCTGGCCACAAAGAAACTTTGAGTCTATGATTTGTAAACTCCCCCCACTTGGGTTTTTGCAAGATTGGAGTAAAACCTGCTGGATGGCCGCCTGCTCTTATTACCTCTAGATTAGGTGGGCTTGAAGGTCTCTCTCCCTCTCTCTGCTATGCCAGAACAAGATAATGAAGATGTGAGGTAACATTTTGTGAGTCAGACTTATCCCTGGAAACACCAGGAAGGTTTTCATGGTAGAAATGGCTTCCAGCTGCTTTGATAATGCAGCTGCAGATTGTCAGTTGCTCCCATTCCAAAAGTTATTGCCCTGAAATGTCATGGCTCCCTCTGGTTTGGAAGTCGTCTTCAGCAGAACTTCAGAATGTCGAGCGTTATGCAAGTCATTGTTTTTACTGAGCCTACAGAAACAGATTGACGCTTTTGCTTCCTCCAGAATTTGCTATTTAAAGAGCATCGGCTTAGATGCACTTTACATCTTAAAAAGTTCAAGCCACTCAAACTCGACAGTCAGAAATGATGACCTCCACTCTTCCTTAGCTGGCTCTCTGTAGCACACTGCTTTCAAATTTAAAATCAGTCATTTACTGAACTTTCTTCAGCACTACTTTGCGATGCCTCACTCTACTTGAATAAGTTTACTGTTACTTTATTGGATTGTCTGACATTCTCTGCGAAGAAAGACCTGTGCAGGATTTGATGCTTGAGCTCTGCTTTAACATTCATGTGCTGAAGTGCTTACCTTTATAGAGCATTTGCAGCCAGGTATTACAAGCACAGTGCCAACCTGCTGACTCTTCTGCTGAAATTATTCTTTCGCACATTCAGGAGAAGAAATTGTCAAATTCTACTTATTTGGATCCTATCAGAGATCACCTGTCAGCTGAACAGTACAACCAGTACAGATTTTCTGTTGAGCTAGAGCTTTTGTGGATATCTTTTTTTTTTTTTTTTTAACCAGTGTTGCTTCTGTCTGATCCAAGCAGCCCTTGGTTTGTCATGAACCAGATGTAGATGAAGTAGAGAATGGTGGCGGAACCATTGATTCCATTGGCTCACTGCTCGTTTACTTAATGCGGCTTCATGTTGTGTTTAATTACATTTAGAACCCATGCGGGAGCGGCACTGGTGCCAAGTTGGTTTCTGAGCCAGTGCAGCCACAGAAGAGACGTCTCTCTCCTGGCTTGCATATTTCAAACGGCATTACACAGCTAAATGTCCTCCGAGTGACTGTGTATCTGCTCCAACTCCTTGAATGCAATTAAGCTCTTAATTTATTAGACAGCTTTGGAATGATGCCCTGATTAAAGAGGCCATGCATTAACAGTCATTCAGTAGAAGTACATTAATGAATACAGTGAGTACTTTATAGGTGAACTTCCTCTCTTCCCCATTTGTGCCTCATTCCTGCATCTCATCTTTCTCTTTTTACCTGGCTCCCCCCGGAGGCTGAGCAGCGCCACTGCAGACTCTGCCAATAGTACCTGCGTAGCTGTAGTCACTGCATTGTGATCAGGACTGTTGAAGGCAGTTTGTCTGCTCCGGGGGTAAGAGCTGCTTGTTAGTAGTATTTGGGAAGCTAGGGGACAAGAGAGGTCTGCAGAGCAGGTGGAGAAAAAGAGGCGAGAGCTACTTCATGTGGTACCAATAAGGATAAGATCACCAGAGATACTGGACTTCTGCTGATTGATGCTGGCTGCCGAAAGAGAGAAAGAGGAAGGAGGGTGGCCAGGAGGAGGGGGAATAATTGTGTGTGTTTACTTGCATATGAGAAGCTGGGGCATTTGGAAATTGTATTGTATGCATGCGTGTGTTGTCTCACCCAGCATGTGTGTCAGTCTATGATGTCAGTAGTCTCAGTCAGCACCACTGAAGGTGGCGTTACTGCTGATGTTTTGCCTCTGTCGTAGTGCCAGCTGCTGCTTCCCAAAGCAATTGGGACTCAGCGAGGAGGGGTTAACGAGTACAGGAGGCTGACAGACTCAAATGGGAGTGAGCCGGTGCTCACGCAGTGACAGGAGGCAAGCTTCTTGAGAAATGTTTCTTTGATGTGTGCGCTTTGTCAGAAGCTCAGAGAGCAGAGAAGAGATAGTAAGACCAGATGGTTGAGGAGACAGGTGAGGAGAGCTCCCAGGTCAATGTTGGAGTCAGGACTAGAGTTAGATTTCCAAACATCGGCTTGTTTCATTCTTACCTTTTTCTTTCTAACTGAAGTTGGAGTGAGAAACGGAGAGTCTTTATTTCTTTTAGTCTCTCTTCATGTTTGCCATGCTGTGCCTGAGCTCTACTGAAAGTTTATTTTTTTCCCCTCTTTGAAGCCGATCAGCTGACTGCAGATATCCCAAAATGCCCAGACACAGATCTGGAACAACATAAGACGGTTTTTCCTACAGCAAAAGGCGTTACAGCAATGTCTCCGTGTGTCATATATTTTCATAGCTTGGTGGCATTGTGGACAAAAGCAAAGTGGGTTTTCCAGTGTGGTGGTGTATGCTTTCCCAACATATTTTAGTTTGAATGTGAATCTTTAAGCAAACACTGTTCAAAAGTGGGATGGTTAGTAGTACAAAACAAACATTCGAGGTGACTCAGCATTTTTGAGTAAGCTGTCACAAACTTGCTTACATTGTACAACTCACATTTCCTCCACAGGAAAAGTGAATATCTTAGTCCACTTATGCAATAAAGTAAAAGCAAGGTAAAGTTTGTGGTAAGTTTTACTAAAACTGTCGCACAAGTCGATCTGTTTGTACAAGTTTTTGCAAAATTCCCCCAACCCACACAAAATGTGTAAACTAACCTGTTTATTTTGTGTTTGGAAGCCATTTCAATCAATTCAGAAATTGTTTGCATGTTCATTCAAGTTATTGTAACAGCGTCGCCTTGGTCCCCGATTTGATATTTCATCTGCCTCGTTTGGTCTGTCGAGCATTCTTGGAATCTCATTCAATGAAACATTACAATTATCAGTCTGCAAGATGAACTGCCACATCATGGCAAACAAAGTTTAAAATTCAGAAAGTAAACATGTTGATAATGCACACCTCTGAAGATGTTGTTTACATTAGAGTCATACCCCTCAAGGAGCTGCAGCAGATGCAGAAGCAGCTGGCTATTTTAGCCTTAATTTCACCCAATTTATTGAATCTGCTGAGTATCACACCTTCCTCAAGGGATTACTCCCTCCAAGTTCATCCACCTGTTTTATATTTGCAAAAACAAAAGTTCTTTGGGCTTCCCTGAGGTGTCAATACACTGAAAGCAGACTAATTCTGATTCATATGAAGCATTTAACCTTAACACTGCTCTACCAAAGAGTGCTGCCTGAGAGAGTCTGACCTCTGTTAGATTAATAGATGAAACTTGCATCTTGACTCTCTGGTTATGCCTTCTTCTTCTGCAATGGTCCAATGGCATCTAACTGGAGAATTATTGCCACCAGCTGTTAAATTTGACAAACTGACCAGTTCAATGAGTAGAAGTGAATAATTTGCCATTTTTTTCTTGATTTTTTTTTTTTTTTTTTTTGAATTGTCTACCCAAGTGTGTCTTATGGAAACTTGACCACTGCTCACATGAGTGTGTCTGGTTGCATTCCCCCGCAGAGGCCTTAAACATCTCTTTCCTTATCCTTAAAAGGGAACAGGAACAGAAGACGGTGGCTGCTAAATATGATACAAATCAAACCCCCGTTCCTTCATCTTTGGTCTTCAGTTTTGAGCTTGTGTCGACTAGATGACCTTAGCAGTTGAGCATATTTTGCAAAAGCCTTATTGAAATTTCCTGCAGCCTGCTGTGATTGTAGCTGCCACACACTCTTTATTCCTTTTTTTCACACACTTCGCCGCCCCCACCCAGTCTCTCTTTCCTGTTTGTTTACTTGCCCCCCGATGGGACGCGGTTTGCATTTACAGTGTGTTTTTCAGTGCGTCTACGCAAGTCTCCTCATTTGCGAGCGTGCGCCTCTTTTTTGCGACCAGGTCTTAACGGATGTCTGTTTTCCAGCATTCATATTGAAACGGGAGTTTCCCCGATGACGGCTCTCATTTTTTCTGGGTTACACTTTACGACTTCTCATCATGGACAAAGTTGCTGAAGGAAACCACAACAGATACAAATGTATGAGAGGCGGCAACTTTAAAGGAGCAAACTTCCCGCTTCCAAGAAAAAGAAAAGAGCGGGGGAGAAATGCTTTTAATTGGGAGCAGCGTGTGAGGTAAATGAGGGGATGTGAGGATTACTTCAACATGGGAAATGGTTGGCTTTTATGGAAATTTCTTAGGAAATGTCTCAAATTTGAGCTGCTGTGTAGCTTCATGTAGACTTGTTATTCATGATTAAATCTCAAAGTTCAACTCAAGAGAATCTGATCCTTTTTTAAGTTGTAGATTCCTACCCTAATGGATGATCTTACATTTTTGAGGGGATTTTCCCTTCACAAAGTCATTCTTGCTGTTTAGGTCTGTGTTGGATTTTTTTTTTTTTTCATCTGGGATTACAAGAACAGCTTTAGCAAGCAGCGCTGTAGCAGTTGGTGTCTTTATATGGGCTGCTGCTGCATCTCCATTCGAGCCTTTTAGGACGAAAGACTTCATCTATGGCTGTCTATTAAAATCTGCATCAAATGCACCCACATCACAGTGGGAAGAGCTGGTACTGCTGCCTGACTCTTAGTCAGAGAAGTCTGGAAGGAAATCTTGAAGATTGAAGGGCAAGGGTAAAGTTTGCAAGCTAGAGGGAAATCCTTGGCCCTGCATAGCCACTGATTCTTCTGTATAGTGCATGGGGCCAAGCACTTGGAGGCCAAATGTGATTCACATCTTTCATCTCTGGAGCCTGGTGAATGTGCAACAGCTGTCAAGACTTATCTGCATCTCAACAGACAAAGCTTCACTTATCAGTCAGCTTATGGGCTTTAATGAAAGATAAAGATTCTGTTAAGAGTTTTAGGCGACAATGCAAAGGATTGTATGACTTGCTGCCCTTCCAGGTTTGAAAGATTCAGTTAGGAAGTGAATTCACCTGTTCCTGCAAACATCTGGATCTGTGTTTTACACATCAAGGAAGACTTTTCAAATCTGTTCTGAGTTGTTTCAAATTTGTTTAGCAGTGTTCTAGTTTTCTGGGTGTTCATTAAATATTCTGTATAGAAACACAGAGTAGTAAGATAAGATAAGATAAGATAGAACTTTATTAATCCCTCGGGTGGGTTCCTCTGGGAAATTCGATTTCCAAAAAAGCACAGCACCGACAGAAGTTACAGAGTTATACACACACACACATATATATATAAATACAGAGACAATATAAATAAAATATACGAAGGGGATAAATAGAATAAATAGGAATAAAAATAAAAATTTGTTAGTTGTGCAGTCTGTCATTTTAAAATCAAATGCCAGCATCAGATAGAGAACTAGTATTAAGGATGAAGTGTGTGTTTGTGTGTTTGTGTGTTCGTGTCTGGGCCCGAATGTCAAACCTTGATGAAATATTTGTGCCTGAGCAGCAAAGATGTGCAAGGAATCCGAGTGTTTGAACATTATTCCCTGGCAGGCATTTACCACTTTTCTTGTAAAGTGTGAGGAGCAGAGCAGAACGCTGTTATAGGATGGATGGCGGGGAGGGGATCTCAGCACTGGTTTTGTGATTGAAGGCTATCACAGTCAGCAAGGTTCAAGTAGCCTTTAGAGCAAAGCCACAAAACTCAGCATCCCTTCCTTTCTGCCATTCAGTGTACAGTCTTTCTTAACTTTTCGACATCCCGTAACTAATGTTATGATTTGTTGGGATCCTGTGTGGTGTAACTAATGGGTCTAAAACAATACACACAAACTGACAGAGTGTTTGTTCTGTTGTTACAGATCTACACAGACTGGGCCAATCACTACCTGGCCAAGTCTGGCTGTCCGCGTCTCATCAAGGACCTGAGCCAGGATGTCACCGATGGAGTCCTGCTGGCACAGATCATCCAGATCATAGGTGAGCATCTGTGTGTGTTCTCTTTCAGTGTTTTAACTTAATCCACTTTTGTGCAGATCACAGTTAAAAAGGTAAAGTAGATACAGTCATGAAGAGACAGAAACACTGACTTCTCTCATACAAACAGTGTACAGTCTTGCTTTGAGTCTAACTTTCAATATTTAAAAAAAGAATATTAATGAAGTACAGATGGATGAAGCCCATGTATTACCAACAGAGTGTGTGTGTGTCTATAGTTTGCTCTGTTTGGTGGATGAATCGACCACCCACTCACTCACACAAACACACAGACACAGTATTTGAGCTTTGTTGTGGTGAGTTGGAGCGAAGCCGTTTCTCAGTCTGAAATTTGGGCCAAATCACAGCAGCTCTTTCTTGTTTTGGGTGCTGGGCAAACTATAAGAGCACAGATCTATAACTCACCCATGGGTGCAGAGGCATGTGTCTCCCATTGGAGTACAGAGAGTCTTTACTTCTCTCTCCCTTTCTGTTGGTCTCTTTTTTTCGTGCCTCGTGTCTCTCTGGCTTGTTGCACCCTGCTTCTCTCCATCCTTGATTCCCTCACTCTGTTTTTTTCTCCTTCTGTTCCTGTTTTCATTTGACGACACCTTACTGTGTAACATGTGTGAGAGATTAGGATTAAATAGATGGAATAAAACTGCAGCTGCTGATATCGGTCATGATTTTTGCAGTCTCAGCAGAAATTGCACAGAGAAGGATTGACTGAAGACTGGCCAGTGATGTTGTTGCAGTGGGAGGCAAACAATTTCCTGACACAAATAAATAGACCTCCTATAAATTTTGGGATAAGTGGATAAATTGGGTGGATCAGGTCAACTGACTGTTTCTATTTGGTTTTGTACTAACTTCAATTTCAGTTAAAATACAATTGTTATGAAGACTCAGAGTAAACCTCCTCCTCTAAGACCAAAATCCTTCCAGTAGTTTGAATAAAAGGTGATCCCAATCTAACATTACAGGGGTTCCTCCTTTGCCTGTTTTCCACCTTTGCACCAGGTTTCTTATTTTTTAAATTTAGATTTTTTTTCTTTTAATTAAATGTCAAAATACAAAAAAAGACACAAGAAAAAGTCAGACAAAGACATGGAGTGAGTCTGTTGATCAGACACATCAAATGATTCTTTTCCTTTGTCTTTGGATAACAAATCATAAAAACAGTCCAGTTGCTTTTTTGGCATCTTACGTTTACAATTAACTCTACAAAAGCTTCTCAAAAGCTGTCCATCATTTGTTCAGTGAGTTTTTAAGATTTGGAAATAATCTCAGAGTCTGGCACAAGTTACAAAACACACCATTGATGCTCTCACAACAAACCTATTCAGCTGCAGTAAGGCACCCCAGAGCCTTGCTGACATTGGTGGTCCATACAATCCCAAACATCTTCTCCAAAAAGGAAATACTTTGCAGCATTCCCAAAATGCATGCACATAAGTGCCTCTTTCAGTCCTTCATTTCCAGCATAAACCATCTTTAATCAAAACCATTTTATGTAAGGGAACGAGGATAGTAATATCAACTATTTTGTATTAAATAAATTCGCCTTTGGCTTCCCTGGCAAATTTCCGGCTTTTGGAAATAATGTTCTCCGATGACTCATCATGGAACGTGAAGGTTTTTTTCCCCCCAGGTTATCCTAAGACTGCTGATGTTCCTGTTTGTCCAGGGACACCTTTCATACCATGAGGATGCTTTGTGGTATATTGTTGGAAGTTGTAAATGACACAGCATTGGGATAGTTCCTCGATGCAGCTGGATATTTCTTCTTATATAATCCCTTATTTGTTGGCGTTTCCAAAAATTACCAGATCCCACCAAATTCTGTTTTTCCTTGAGTGTAATAAATAAAATAAAATCACCTTCTTTGAAGAAACCATCAGTTTTGACACAATTTCTTAACCACTGAGCCCCACAAATAGTCTGTTTATACCAATTCTTATTTTGGTATTAAACCACATAGAGGAGAGATTCTACATTTTTATACAATACATTATATTTGTTCACATTGTCATAAAATTAGGTTTACTCCTGCTTCATAGCTTGAGTTTATACTTATAAAGGAGTAAAGGGAGAGGGAAGTTCTCTTTCAATCAAGATCCAGTTCAAACTGAATTTTTCCCAGTCCAGTGTTTGGCCAGCTCTGCCATTTCGATGACGTGCTGTAGGATCCTACACGTGTGGCAGTGATAGACGTGCTAATTTTGTCCAGAGTTTCCTCCATTCCAAAGAAACCGTTTGATCGTATTATTATATCCAAATAACAACTGCTGCAGAATACACAGTGGATCCATGCCAGTTGTATAATTTATCTGTGGGGCTATAATCATCTTTCCTGTTTACCTTCCCCACAGTGTGAGTTGTATCCTGCTCTGATTATCCAAATTAACTTTTGATTTTATCTAATAGAATTTCTAAATTAGTGGCAATGATCTCTGAAATATTGGGATTTAATTTGATTCCCATGCATTTCATTCCTTTAGACAGCAATTTGAACTTCAATGAGGGCAATAAATTAAGGAAGCAAGCTGAAGATGTTGGCATGGCTTCTTTGGCTTATGGCATTTAATTTTGCAACCAGATTATTTAAAAATCCACCTCCAATAATCCTAATAGAGAACAGGAGCATCATTGCACCAGGTTTCTTGACATTTGGCTTTGTGGTGTTTGCATAATCTTGCTGACAGACAGACAAAGAGCAGTAAAAACATACCACCGCCTCAGCTTTGACTTAGCAGAGCGAGAAGGGACCAAGTAACCAAGCTGTTTTCACACACATGTCAGGACATTTTTAAAGGATCATCTATCAAAGACGCTGACAAACAGTGCCATCCTGACGTTGTTCAGCTTATGCATTATTTTGGATGGCAGTAACACATGTAGTGTTGAATGAGCTGCTTATAAGCCTGTATTCGGTTAGACCCTGAACACAGGGCAGGACTTCAGCAGCCAAATGCAGTCCCTGCTGCCATGCTAGCTGCTGGTAGTAAATTCCTCCCAAACTGACAACTGGCTAAGCTGCCTGAAACCACACAGTAATAATGAGTAATTCATCACATTTTTCAAGTAAGTTACCCAGCAGTGGCTCTTATATAATAAAGTATTAGCATCTTTCAGACACTTTTCTCTCACACAGTCTTTTTCTTCTTCTGGCATCTGTCATAGCTTGCTCTCTCCTTTTTTCTCCATCTTCATCAGTTTGGCAAAACTTTGTGTGGGACTCTCTCTCCTTT
Organism: Copadichromis virginalis; assembly: GCF_057382275.1. Lineage (NCBI taxonomy): Eukaryota > Metazoa > Chordata > Actinopteri > Cichliformes > Cichlidae > Copadichromis > Copadichromis virginalis. Next base: position 3,677,291 of record NC_140634.1, read on the forward strand.
CTTTTAAACACACACACAGACACACACATGCACACACACTTTCTTGTCTATGTGCTTAGTTTCTTCCTTTCTGCAGTCTGTCTCACTAAATCTTCTCCTGTCTCACTTCCTTACTCTCACATTCACGCCAGCGTCTCTCCCTCTCTCCCCCTTTCTCCCACACACACACACAGATTGAAACTTTACCCCTCCTGCAGACAATGAGGCCAAGCTGGCCTGTCAGTAACTCTCTGGCGGCAGCTGACGAATTAGGTAGCTTTGCTTCCCAGACCTCTCCGGAGTTGATCTGCACCTTAACTCGCGCGTGTGCGCTCACGCACTCACTCATGCACTCTCCAGCGCTAATCTCAGAGTTTTCCTGCTGTATTTTTTACCTTGAACTCAAAAGTCCCTGGATGTCAGGATGTTAAATTTCAGTATGGGTCTACTGTAAAAATCTCATGTCTTCATTTCCTTTCTCATGCAGCGAATGAGAAGGTGGAGGATATCAATAGCAGCCCCAGGAGCCAGTCGCAAATGGTGAGTGCATTTTAGCCTAACTCTTATATTGTTTTAAAGCACTGTTGCATGAGAGCGGCTTGTTAATGAAGAGTATTTATCTGGTAAGACAGATTTGGCAGCATTTAGGAGATGCCCTCATCAACAGCGACTGACAGCATTATAAACCTGTGGATATAAATATATTAACAGAGACAGTGTTGTCATGAGCAGCTCTCACTTCTATTTGGATTTAAGTGATCAAGAGCTAAGATAAAGTAATGGTTTCATATATTATTTGAGTGAGAAAAAGTTACATTGTATAAAGTACTCACACTTGGTTTGAGTTTGCAATCTGTTGGTTTTGTGCTGATTTTTAAATGCAGACTGACTAGTTAGCAGTAGTAGTAAAACTGATTCAACTAGTTCCCTTTATAATACGCTTTGCTGTTGGCAATTCTTTCACCACCTCTTGTATATGCAAAGTCTCACTTCTCCTGAACCCAGCCACAGATTTCTAGCAGTAAATAAGAGTCATATATGATCAGAGCCCCTCATGACTCTTGTTTTTCTGGTCAGAAAGATGGTGATGACCACTTTAACCGCAGTTGACCAACTGACCAAAAACAGTTTCATCTTGGACTTCTTTGCCATTTTGAAAAATCTGTATTTCTGGCTGCTCTGCGGCTGAGTGGTGTTGGCAGTGTCGTGTTTCCCCTCTGTTAATGAGATGACGGCTGCATAACCGCTGATTTTCGTCACTGTGAGATAATTACCCCTCACTTTAACCAGAGTTGACTAAGTGTTTATGTAGTGTTGGTTTGCCCTTGGCATCTGCCCTCCTGCCATTAAAAGTGACTAAAGCAGTTTTAGCTGCTCTGGCTTGCTTTCTTAATAAAACACTGGGGGCGACGAGTGTGTTTGGTCCCAACGGCGTGTCCTCTGTGTGTCAACCTTTGTCATAGGTGTACCACAGTGTTTCTTTGTGCTATTTTCTCATATGGATCAATTTTAACAGATGGACTTCCACACAAGGCAAGAACATTTATTTGATAAAATCACTGTTTCTTCCCAAAAGCATCCCATTACCAGAATGAACCGAAACATATTTCTACAACTTGTTTCACACAGCAGTTTTCAGCTGTTCCATGGTGAGTCCAGCTGTGGTGAAAGCAGACTGTGCACTATGTTGGAAAAACAAGTTTAAAGAACCAGGAAGGAAGAAAACGTTAGAGTCATCAAGACCTTGCAGACCCCTAATGTGTGTGAGAGTTCACTGTGTTAAAACCTGCAAAAATAAAACTCTTGCAAATGTATTTTTCTTGTCACATAAAATGATTCTAGTCCTGCCTGGAAACAGCTGAATCCAGACTCTTGCACTGGTCACTAAGGGCAAGCTTCTGCAGCAATGCAAGTATGTGTTTCGATACGCCATCGTTCGCTCCGGGTGTTTGTGTGTGTTCGTGCAGTTTGCTCTTTGTCCCAGTCGCTTACTAAGCCCATTGATCCACCACCTGCTCTGACTGCAGAGGGTCTGGCCAGCTTGGGAAAAAGAAGTTTGAGGAAGCACAGTTGCTTATAGAGTGAGTGAGAAAGGAAGGAAATATCTGTCACGCACATACAAACAACTCTACAACGATGCAGCCAACTAGCAGTGTTTGAAGGTTTTTACAATGGCAGATACTGTAAAATAGCAGCTTGCTAATTAGGATATGTGAAATCATGTTAATCTTACATTTAAATTACGTGTTAAGCACAAAGCACTCTAAGCACCAATGTGTGTAAAGTGAAGCAGGAGTCTGTTAAGTTCACGCTAACCTTCATGGTCAGGTGGATGCAGCTTCTATGATTTTGTCTTTTTCATGTACAGTTAAATTTTCAGGTCCCGTTTCAGATTGTAAAAGACTCAAAGTATTGTGAAACAACGCTAATAATCAGTTCTTACTTCATTAAAACTTTATGAAAAATAAAGTTAATTAAAGCTGCAAGCAGCGTTATGAGGGCCCTCGCACCCCCGGCGCGTCGAGCCACGCCCAACACCTGAAACCAGCACGTCCGATCTGATGTCACATTGATGGAATTCATGCATTTAACCACCAGCTAACATTTCATCTCATTCATTCATGATTAGTTAGGCATCCCACTAGGTGGCGCTCTATTACTGACAAATGGCATAACAAACATTTCCGAGCTCGAGTCTCATCACGCCTATGACCTTTGGGAGAGATTGAACATTGTGTTTTTGATTGACAGCAGATTACTGCTTTTTGGCGAGTGATTGAAACCACGTGCCGCCATTACCACCCCGTTTCCCTGAACGCAAAAAGCTTCGCAATTTAACATCACAAAGGTCTTTAGATTCCACACACTGGAGATCGCATCAATCTGATGAAATCCCTTGGAGGAGTTCGTCAAAGAACGGTGCCTGAAAAGAGGGGAAATTGTTGCCAAAATTGCACATTAATTTTAAAATGGCTGACTTCCTGTTGGATTTGGGATATTGCTCCAAGAGACTTTTTTGTACATCTTAATATCTTCCATAAGCTTACCAGGTTTCAGACTCATACATAAAACACAGAGCAGGGGCTGTGGTTTTGAAATTTTGTAGGGGGCGCTGTGGAGCCATTTTGGGATATTCAATGAAAATGATCACATAGCAAAAAAGCCCTCATCACATTGGAGGTATGCACCAAATTTCAAGACTTTTTAAACTTTCCAAGCCCCTGAAAACCCACTTCATTGTTCATGGTGAACAGCGTTGCCACCAGGGTGCGCCGTTCAGTTTAAAGTCACAATTTTCGCACTAAAGCATCATGAAGGACTGATTGTGATATTCACCGCTTTTGAGGTGGCCACGATGAACCTGTGAAAATCAGTACAACAAAATTAAAGCCATGACATTTCCTGTTGCCACTAGGTGGCGCTGTGCGTATTCCCGACAATGGGCACATCAATCCGTTCAGGGCGGGTCTGACATCATGCCTGTAAAGTCTGGTACTGATCAGACTGGATTTCATTGAGTTATACCAATTTGTTTCTTCATGGCGTGACATCAAAGTTCGCCATTCTGCTGGGGTCACACCCTTTCGCGAAAACTCACAGTTTTCACTGTAACCCAAGACCAACTTCTTAAGGCTTTCCTGGAGAAATTTGAGGCTGCAGATGTCACCCATCACAATACTGTACCCCAAAGTGTAAAACATGACATTTCCTGTTCCCACTAGGTGGCGCTGTCCCTGATGTCAAATATGGCAGTTGAAATATGTTCAGGGGTGGAGCCTTATCATATGTGTTCACTTTGGTCAAGGTCAGAAAATGTATGACAAAATGAGAGGCAATAAGATTTTCATGGCGAGACATCGAAATTCGCCATGGCGCCACGGCCTCACCATATTGTGAAAACTCAAAAGCTCCGCAATTTAACATGGCCCAGGTGTGTAGTTGACACTGACCAAAGATGAAGCTTATACGACCAAATCCCAAGGAGGAGTTCGAAAAAGTTCGAGGCATGGAACTGGCAAAATTAGAGCCAAAATGTCACCTTCACGTCCAAATGGCGGACTTCCTGTTGGGTTTGCGTCAATGGGCCCACAGACTTTTGTTCGTCTTGGCATGATACACATGTGTGCCAAATTTCATACATGTAGCTCAAACGATGTGGTCGTAGGGCTGCATTTAACAAGGCATAGGTGGCGCTGTAGAGCCATTTCCCAGTGCTCATATGTAAAACCATTAAAATACACAATTTTTCACCAGACCTGGCATGTGTGCAAAATTTCATGAATTTTTGACCATGTTTAGGCCCTCGGAAAGGCCGTTGTTTTGCCTGAATAATAATAAGAAGAAGAAACGGAGCAGATACAATAGGGCCTTCGCACTCTCGGTGCTCGGGCCCTAAAAACAGAAGTCACAGTCTAATGTGTGTGTTCACGTAGCAGTGATCAAGTCCAGGTTTGCCCATTGGCTGCTTTATGTTTTGTCTGTATGAACATGATCCCAGATTGCAAACTGCTTTTGCCTTGGCTTCACCAAATGAACTGTATTACCCTAAGAGATAAATGTGATAACACTTGAACATATGGTGGCTTTCCGAGAGCAAAACAATGTTGTTTGGGTTGCCTATCCTGCGAGCTCGACCACTAACATTAATTTGAAACATAAGTTACTCACTGACAACTTTTCCCCATATCAAGCTATTTTTTTCCTCACTCTTGGCTGTGTATTTATGACATGAGCTGTGAATTTTGGAAATCTGCCACTGGCCACCTTACACCTGGAGCTTAAACGCCTTGGCCAGAGACATGACAGTAGCAACAGCTGTCAGTGGAGGGACAGATGAGTCTGATTTACTTCCTCTGCACAGCTTTTCCCCCTCATTTGGGACTTTAGGCGGTGATCCTGGAGTCACAAGCCTGTTTCTCTAACTGGTAGGTCGCTGGCGCTCTGTCGAGTGGAGCGAGGCCAACTGAGCAGCTGCTGGAAGATGATGAACAGAAACCAGCACGACATCAGCATCTGCAAGCTCGTCTGCTAATCTACATACATAATGCGCTCTTTTTTTTCCCCTCTAAATCCTTGTTCACAATACAAAAAGGGCCACAGGTCAGTTGAAATCCAGTCACTTCCAGCAGTTTTTTGTTTTGTTACAAACAAAAAATGTTGATGATATTTATTTGGTCTTTGAAGTGAATTGTGTAAAATGTGCGTTTCATAGTTATCTTCTACAAACAGTCAGTACAGTCCAGTCATTTTCCCCCTTCTCATGTTATTTCATGCAAGCATGCTTTATCATACAAGTGAAGGGTAAAATTTAAAGTATATTCCATTGAGTATAGATTTCACAGTCTTTGCGTTTCGTGTTGACCTCTCACACTTAGCTAGCCAGCACACTGTGGAAGTCCCTTTCCATCGCCCCTGAGTTCTTGGCCCTTATAATTACAAGACTAAAGGGTATTACCTTTGACTGCTCATGGGCTTGTGGGATAATATGCTGAAGAACAGTGGAAGTATGAATTATTAGAAACTCTTTTCAAGTTCTCTTCACTGGTCTAATTTGCTCTCATTAAGAACAATATGTTAAAGAGTCTGATCTTTGATCGCCTTACTAATACAGTGTATAACAAAAGCCTCCATTTATCTCATGCATAACACTGAAATGGAGATGGAAATAGCACAGCTGAAGCACAGTTAAGCTTAACCTTTTAAATAATACACTTGAAGTTATAGTTACACTTATTCTCATGTCTCTTATATCCTCTTTTAGATGCTTTGATCCTGGACTTAATCATTTTAATAATGCATACAGATTCCTTTTTGTCACTTGCAGGTGAAGCGAAAGCAAATTATATCAGACCTCTACTGTGGCCACATCTGTACTGTAAAACAAATGCTTCCAGGAATGGAAAACAGTTTTCTTGTTGAATTGAATGCTCTTTTCATTTTTGAATCTGGGAGACATCTATCTGCTAAATGCCTGTGATGTCAAGCTGTAAATGCATTCTGTGGACTAAAGGGCTCACACAGGGTTTTTGTTCATCTCCCTCACCTGCGGCATGCGCTGCTCTCCCTCTGTCATGTAAAACCTCATGCCCCCTGACAGTGCAGTTTCTCATAATTGTACAGACATCTAAAGAAATTAGATGCACACCCAGGTTTTTGAATTGAGCGAGAGATTCTCTTTTTTTTTTCCCCAAAATTATTTCTCAGAAGAATCGAGCTCAAACACGAGAACGGCAGGCGAGGGATGGCAGAAGAGGCCCATTCAGCAGAAAATATTAAAGCCTTGCAACACTAATCCACTTCATTATAGACAGACATCATTAGCAAACCACTGAGTGCTTCCTTGCAATACGGATGACTGTGCAGTTTGACTTTCTCAGGGAGTGTGTGTGTGTGTGCGTGCGTGCGTGTGTGCGTGCGTGCGTGCGGCTTCCAGCGACCTCAGCAATGGATGTCAGGAGAAAACAAACATGAATGAATACAAAGATGCTGAGCTGCTGCATCAGTCAGGAGAAGGTTGTCCGGGCCCTGGTAGGAAAGATTCCATCAAACAACTCACCAAGCTAATCAACTCGTTCGTACTGCTTTTCATTTGAGCTATTGACTTTTCAAGTGTGTCGTGGATCATGTTTAGACTGGCTATTGGCAGCTCTGGACCTCCCTCAATATTTTTAGTTTTCACAATGCAAATTTTTCTCTTTTGATTAATTTGAAGTGATTGCGTCAAACTGCAGTACACAGTCAGATTTTACTGCACTGCATGTCTGCTAGAATACAGTGCATTTCACTCTTCAGGAAAAAGAAATCTGATGTGATATAAAAAGGCTGCTACTCAGACAATTTTTGTCTTTTTGCTTGTCATTTTTTAAAGTGCTTTAAAAAGCACAATATATTGTGAGGGAATGTAAGCTCCTCTGACTGGTATCTGAAGTACTGTTTCTATTTAGTGATGTGCAACAGACATTTGCAATTTTTTAATTACATAAAAACAAATCATAACCATGAGGTTTCTGTGCTGTTAACCTTTAAAGAGTGCTCAGTTTGAAGTAAACACAACAGCTTAAGTTAGTCAAATGTTCAGCTTAAATGTCGTGGCGAACATGCTCAGAATGGCTACACTATAGTAGAAAAGTTGCTTCCTTACATTTCTTAATAAATAATAAATTCTTGATGCACTAACAAACACATACACTGTCTAGCTGAAGCTGGTTTGCTCAAAGTATTTGGTCATTAACTAAAGTATTAGACAAAATAACATTATTAGCTGAGTGCTGCTAGATGAGCAGTTAAAAGATAATGATAGTTTTTAACTAACTACCCACTCATCCAATCACTGATGCATTTCGGTACCCGGAACAATACTGCTTGCATGGCACAAATCTATGCAGTCAGTGACTACAAATCTTATAAATGAACCAGATATGATTTGATCAGCATAGTTATTTACAAATGTATACTTTGAGCGTTTTAGCCTTTCTCTCATGATTAGACTGGGTGTGTGCTGCAATTCAGGGTTAACTGCATCTAGGGTTTCTTGGAGACTATAAAAGTCCACCAGTTTCATCTGGGCTCCATCTGTTGGCAGCTTGCACACCAGCCAGACGCGAGGACGAACAGCACGAGTCGCTCAGTGGCATTATCTTCACTGGCCTGACGCTTCGTCGTCGGCACAGCTCGCTATTAATCTCTGCTTCTAATTGATTGTGTTCCTAATTTGAGTTCCTGGCCTGGGTTCCTGCTAAGCAAAACCAACTGGCATTTGTGTGACAGTATTTTTCTGGTCTTTGATTTGATTACAGCAGCCCTGGCTGTCAGACGACTAGCCTATTATGAGAGTCATTTGGTCTGGAAATACACTGACAAAGGGATGATGGGAACTCAGGGTTTCTGAAACATCCCTGATGTCATTTTGCATGCCCGGCGACTGGCAGCGAGTAAAGGAGGAGGAGGCAGATGGCCCGTTTAAGCTGCTGAAGCTACATCCACACCGAATATATTTCATTCTTATTGTTCAGTCTGTATGCCCTGATGGCAGAGCGGGTAGAGAGTGACTAGAAGGGTTCACATTCCAATTTTTACCCATAGGACAAACATCTAAAACACATCAATAAATACCTTCTGCATCAAAGGCTGAGGTAACACCTTTGAGAATAATAATAGTAGTAATAATCTTTTCAGAAGAGGGTTGCACCCAGGATCACTGTACAGGGTGCACACTCAACTAGAAGCTAACATTTGCTGGAACTACATTTGATATTTGAAATATTGTGTTTCAGAGTGGCACTGATCAGTGGGAAAAATCACTACTGTAATTTTGATCAGCAGTAGTGAACTAACTAATCATCATCACACAGCTGTGCAACACATGCTTCTACTGTGATGGGCCATCAAAGCCAAAACAAAGTCACACACGTGACGCAGAGCTTATATAGAAACCTCTCAACCCGGTTTCACAGCAAAACATGTATTAGAGATGCCGGTCCACCGTGTCCATTTCACGCTTTGCCTCTTCAAAATATAAAGCAGATACGAATGCAGAAGCTGCATTACCAGCAGGGGGAGATATATTTAAAGCCACAAAGTCGATAGTGAGCAAAAAACATGAAGTACAGTCCACGCCTTTAATCGTCAGAGTCCATTAAGCAAGGGAGCTAATATGTCTGTTTAAACACTTTCCTGTGATTATTTTCATGTTGGCTTGAAATAAAATATCTCCCTCAGCTGTTGCCACTGAAACTTACTGCAACTGCTACTGCCTATTACATGCTTTGTTGTGATATCGGGTTGAACCTCTGGGTATTTGCGCCACTTATAATTTTAGAGGCATCTTTTGGTGTTTCCTAATCTTTATAATTCATCTATGTAACGAGCTAATTTTGTCGTGTTCATGTGGACGTCTGAGGAATTGTTTAGCTTTTAGCAAAGTATACATTCACAGAACTAGAAATCTAGTAAGAGCAGGTCTTTATAAGTGAAATAGTGAAAATCTGCAATCTATTTCAGGATGACTAAATCAAAAATAAACTCGGGACCAAAGGTCTAAGTTTGATCTAATTTTTACTGGATCAGGTGCAGAGACCCAAATGCCCCAGCATCTGTGCTTTGATGAACAATATTTGCTTATCTATCTCTGCTCTTTATATGTGTTGAAGCATCCGTGTGGCATATGTCTTTTTCTCTGTTGTTTTCTGGGCATCGACGGACCCCCTCACATGGTTGTGGTATAAATGGAGCACCTTGGGGCTCGTTACAAGCTCACTTGTCTCAATTGGAAGCTTTTAATCACTCATTATAGCTGAATGGTATCGGCAAATGTTCTGTAAGGGAGCGAAGAGCTGGCTTGTTAAATGGGCACAGTGAAGCACTGCTAAACTTTGATCTGCCTCAGTTTGTTTCACTGTGAAATACCAGCTGCAACCCTTCTCGACCGACCCGTATTCCCTGTGATTGTTTCAGTTTGGGAATAGCTGTCCTCTACCGATTCACTCACCCTGTCCTTAACCTGTTTTTTGCTTGCATGGGTTTCTTTAATGCTTTTTTCTCGTGTCACTCTTCAATCTGTCTTATTCTGTACGTTTATACCATATGACTCACTGCCAACCTTCAGCTTGTGCTGTTACAGTAGCTTCCCTCATCCACCTCCCTGCCCTCAGTGACCCTTGGCACCTTCCGGAGCCACGGGCTGCATGACTTTGGATGTGTCACTGCTGCAAATGGTCCTTAAGCATCATTTTCATTCCTAGCTGCCTGAACAGAAAGTGGCTAGCTTGTAGTATGCTCAGCCTTGCAAAGGAAAAAGGAAAAACTGTGTTTCACGTGTTTACAGAGTCAAAATTCATGATTTTAGCAGTAGTTTTGCATGGGAGTCATGTGATTCCTATGTTTTCATTCCACTGGCTTTACACAATTAAAAGTAGTGCCCACTCACTGCTTGTACAAGGGAATATTTAAATGTCTTAGCAGTTCTTTGTGATTACAGCTGATTTATCACAAAGTCGGTTCAACAAAGGACCTACTATAACATGTCACATCTCTGCAGATTATTGGGGTTTAACCACAAATGTGTACACCCAGCTTTTGGTTCCTAAACAGCCGCACTGTGCTTGTCCTTATTAACCAGTGAAACAGAAAACAAAAAAAAAAAAAAAAAAAAAACAGGACCTGCTGTAAGTGGTGTTATAGTTCAAGGAATTTAAAGTAAAAATTTATGGCCACATTCTGACCACTCCAGCAGACTAAATCATATCTGACATTCAACATCTGTGAAAGGCTGCTGTAAAATCTGCAGCACTGTTTTATCTTCTGTGGCGGGTGAGAAGAGAGAAGATGCTGCGGCGTGACTTCTGCAGCCTTGAGAAGAGTTTCTCAAACCACTATTTTAGGTTCAGAAGCAAAAACACAGCCTTATTGTTGGTACTCGCTTTTTAAGACTCCTGTAAGACTTCTGGCATCACAACTTACTAAGTGGGACCCATTTACATATGTTTTAGGCCAATGAATTATTCCCATTATTATTTTTCTTCTATAGGTTGTTTTATTGTGTTGTCATAAATAGTTATATGTATCAGTCTTTAGAGATATTTGAAATGATTTAAATGAGGACAGGATTAAACGAGATAAGTAACAGAAAGGACATCTAATATGGTGTGCATAATAAAGTAAAACAGACACATTGAATGTGGCGAGTTAGAAGCAGCTTACAGACAGAGCTTTGAGGCATTTTACTGAAGGACAGAACTCTCTCAGCTGATGGAGCAGAAAGAGTGGGTGAGAGAGTGAGTGAATGGCAGCATATTTCACTCCTGCATCACTGCTGCTCAGCAGGTTATACAAACACAGGCCTAATAAGTGAGCATCTTAACCTCACTGACCCTCGCAGGAGAAACAGCCTCAGCCATGACTGGCAGACAAATCTGTCACCTGTCAACAGTAATACCATCCATCATGTTGGTGCCGTTTACCTTCTTAGAGCAGGACTGCAACAGTGAATATGAGGAAGACAAAGGACATACCTGGCGTCAGCCTAAAAGCCAACAAGAAATACTTGTCTTCTAGTCTGTGACAAACACCCTCCGCTCCTCTGCCCTCTTCTGTGTTTGCTTACTCTCTTACACAACAAGAATACTTCTGTTTCTTCTGTCACTCGCTGACAGAGTTATTTGCAAAACCATCAGCTGGGAAGAGGTTAAGTGAGATTGGTTATCTTGATGCCATTCAGTATGTTTAAAAGGTGTGCTCCATTAACCAAATAATGTCACTCCACTGCTTTTCAGCTGGGACTAAAACTCGGAATATTTTAGTCTCGGCTTTGATTAGATTTTTGACTCTTCTTTTTAAAATTCGTCTCTTCTTAGTTTATAGGATTATAAACAATTTTTTTGTTGTTTCTTTAGCTGATCAGCCATTTTTGGAGAAGTTCTTGGATATTTGCATTCAAAATAAAAGAACTCGCTGATTCTTTCCTGATGTCACTGATGTACGATTAGAGTTTGTCCAACTGTAGCTCAGACTGAGCCGTGCCCAAAATGAAAGAAAATAAAAGGGAGAACAGACGGATAAAGGGGGACAGATGAAATGACAGTAGGAGCAATCTTTGTGTGTGCATTGCATCACTGTTGTAATATTTTTTTTATTACTCCATCATTGACTGAAGCGATAATGAGTTTTGACTCAAACAGCGAAAACAGATTTAAAGGGATTAGGCCAGACATTGATGAAGAGACTTTTTTATCCATAAAACATCTTTGTCTGCCTTGCTTTCACTCTCTCACACATGCAGACACACACCCCGTGTGTGCAGCAGATGCACAAAGCCACATGGAAGACCTCCAAGTTATTTGATGCTGTAAACACTGGAAAATGCGCCACCATATTTAATTGAGACATCCATAGATATAGGTTTGTGCTGGCACACACATGTTGATTATACATCATGCGTGTTTACGTGCTGACTGAGCTAGCGCTGCATCATCTTCAAAGGATTTTGCTAAAGCTATATAGTTTTATTTACAGGAATATGAGGTACGATGTGATAAAAATCAGGAACCACTTGAATTGAATGATTTCAGTTTGGTTTTCTTGTGTTAGAAAAGTTTTATGACACAGAGCTTCATAACATTTAGGCTGCTGTGAATACAAACATCACCTCTGTAAGCCTGAGTGAGCTGGATAAATCTGGGTGTGTGAGGTTCACTCTTATGGTGATTTAAAAAATGAGCAACAACCACAGATCTTCAGCTACAGCAGAGAAGGATTTCAGACAGGGTAAGGGATTATGGCGACTGATGTTGTGATCAATATTGCACCAAATGGTTCTTCAGCCAGTACCAGATGAGAGGAAAAATTTCCTTTGCTGTGGGTTTTGACATGATGAGCGATGATCCCTGGATTATGAGACAGAATGCTTTAACCCAGCCTGCCCTTTGCCCATCAGCTACACTAAAGTTCTGTTTCATTTTATCCGTTTTGATTCATTGTCTGTCAGCAGCTGCCTGCTGTGGATGCGTTGATAGTGACAAGATGGGGGTTTAGGACAACACCAGTGGAAGATAGAGTGTCAGACCCTAAATCTGATGAAGGGAGTTGATGCAGAGGTCACGGACAGCAAGAGAACTGGTTTATTTGAAAGAAAGGCTGAGTGGCTCTAAATCCTGAATGTGTGGTGAACCACTCTAACCCGTAGTATCCTTCAGGCCTTGGCTTTTTATGGGGGGGGGGGGGGGGGGGGGGAAGAAAAATCATGTTTAATTCTGCTTGCTAGACGTTTGGACTACAAGTGGCCTCTAGAGAGCACAGGGATTTGGCTTTTTATCCATGTAAACCTTTAGATTTCAAAGCAGCAGTGATTAATAAAGTATATTCTGGCTGTAAAAAGTATCACAACTATGTGTTGTCTCCACAAGTGAGGAGTTCTGCCTCATTAGGTTTCATGTGCCAAGAGGAATTAATAGGTACAAAAACAGTCTTTATCTTTTGCCATGTGGGGTGATTGGAAGAAGAGAGATGAACTTTGATACAGGGATTTCTGAGGCAGAGCTAATTTTGTTTAGCTCTAGTTGGTATCGATTTTGGTCTTTTAGAGAAAAGTCTTAAAAGGGTGGCGCAGTGGTTTGTGTCTGCAGGATTTATTTGGATACACCTGAGTCATCAGTCAACTTTCATTACCGTGTTGGGGCAAAAAAAGAATCTCAGCGTCCTTACCCGAGGCTAGCGCGCCGGCAGGGCCTGCCAAGCGGGAGACGGAGGTCGGCGTGCTGTCCGGTCCGGCCTCTCTGCCACTAGACGCCAGCGTGCTGTTCGGTCCTGCCCGCCTGCCGAGCCGCCGGGGAGCCTCGGCTCATTGCCGCCGCTGGACACGAGGGCGGATGGACACCTCCCTGTCGCTGGGCCAGGGGCCGGGGCGCTGATTGCCTCTCCCGATTTCCTGCCGCGGGGGTAAGGTTCGCCGGCCTCAGTCGGGTATGTGGCGGGGCGTGGTCTACGGTGCAGCTGCTGCAGTGGGCCGGACGCACCTGGGCCACATCCGCAATCACGCCTCTCCGGCTTAAACTTGTATGGCCTTACTTTTGTGCCACTATTCTGAGCGCACGTAAAAAAAAAAAAAAATTGCAGGTGCAAGTGTTGCATTTTGAGAAATTTATTTTGAGCGAAGAAAAGCTCAATTTGAGTGAACAAAATGTATTTCAGTGTTTGCTATTATCCATACACACACACAATAGCAGCCCCTCTCACCCAGTTTTTGCATTTTCATTTTTATGTTTGTTTGTTTGTTTGTTTTTGTAACAGTATAAATAATGAAAGGTGGGGGATTAGCCAATTGGTCATGATCAACTCTGGGCTTGACCAATTACAATACATCCCTATTGAGGGGGAAAGGAACGTGATTGGTCCCGTACTTCAGCTAGAATGAAAAAAGGCACAAAGCTGTTCTTCTCTCATTCTCTCCCCTCCCTCTCCTGTTGCTACTTCTATCATGAAACTGATCAGTCAGCTGATCGGCTTTTCTGCCAGAAGTCCCGTCTCTCTTGTTTATCGCCCACTTTGCGCCAGAAAGAGGAAATGCTGCACTAAACAACAGCAGCACGTTCAAGCTTGATCAGCTGTTGTTAGAATTTATTTAATATTACTTTCTAGTATCACAGGTGATGGCAGCTACATTGTAGCCACAGCCACCCTGGGGCGCACTGACAGAGGCGAGGCTGCCGGACACTGGCGCCACCGGGCCCTCTGACCACCACCAGTAGGCAACGGGTGACGTGTCTTGCCCAAGGACACAATGACCGAAACTGTCCAAGCCGGGGCTCAAACCGGCAACCTTCCAATTACAAGGCAAACTCCCAACTCTTGAGCCACGATCGCCCCTTAGCCCCCATATACCAACAAGACAGTGTACATCACTGTCACAACAGCGTTTGTTTTAGTTCGAAGGCTTTATGGTTTTTCGTATAATACCTGGTGGTGTAGTCGGTGATTTTTTGTCAGTTCAGCCTTTTATATTATGTTTAACCCGAGAGACCACCCAGTCAGCTGGTGGGTAACAGGCATCTCCGAAAACGTTAGAGCACTTATGCAAATATGTGACGTCTTGATAAATCGAGCAGATATTTGAAGTTTACACAGAAACATTCTCGCATGAAAATATCTTAAAAGTTTATTTTGTGACCCAGACAGAGTAATATTTCAAACTCCGCCACTCTGTGTTCCTCCGCCACTGCCTCGTTTGAGTTTGGGACGAAATGGATTCTGGGATATTGCATTTCGTCATTTCGAGCTGATTGGAGACCAGAACAGCCAACCAGATTTTTTGCATCCAAGTCTGTGATTGGCTGGTTTTGTGGCACAAATATAACGGTGTAGAGAAAGAGTTGAACGCACACGGGCAGAAATGTTGATAGCGCGAGCAACACATGCAAAAAACTGAGGGGCTGCTGTTGTGTGTGTGGATAATAGCAAACACTGAAATACATTTTTTTAACGCAGCAATGAATTTTTATTCACTCAAATTGAGCTTTTCTAAGCTCAAAATAAATTTCTCATCAAAATGCAACACTTGCACCTGCAATTTTTTTTTTTTACATGCGCTCAATTTTTATTTATTTTTTTTACGTGCGCTCAGAATAGGGCACAAAAATAACGCCATAAACTTGGTGCTCTGACTGTTGTAGGTTGTTGTTGTTGGTATATGTCCGACTGTGAGCTGCAGAGCTGCAGCCGAGGGTGTGAACAGCAACCGTGAATAAATATGTGGTCGGCTCCGTCACTCTCCTGACACAACGCACAAACAAGAGCCTCTGTTAAATCTCCCAGTGCTGCGATGGCCAGGATTGCAATTATGTTTCCATGTAGGTGTGGAATAACATAAATATATATAATAAATAATAAGGATTCATATAATGATTACTGGCTTCAAAATAAAATGGTTTAAAAACAAAAGCTATAACTCTACTGAATCATGCCAAAACTTCACAAAATGGCTCTGTTTGTGAAGCTTGAGTCATCTGTGTTTTTGAAAAACGGACTGAAGGATGTAAGGTGGCATTTATTTTCCAGTGGAGATGTAGCATTTTAAGTAAAACCCTTCAATTACTTAGCAGTGCTCATGGGCTACAAAGCGCTAACGCCTGGTTTTCCAGTCTTGTCTTGAAGAAGGTTGTTTTCTGTCCCGTAGAAAGTGATAATTGAGGTGTTTGGCTCATTTGTATTTGACAGTTGCAATATAAGGGATAACACTTTCCAATTCCAACCATCATACATCAGTCACTTGATACTTTTAGAGAGGCCCAACGTGCTCCAGTTCACTTTTCATATGTAAGATGGGACTTCGGGGAATTGAACTGAAAACATGTACAGTAGATGTAGCCAACATCTAATGTTTGTCTTACTGAGTCTTACTGGAGTAGAAAGAATAGGAGAATGTACGTACCACTGTAGAGTTGAATTTCTATAACTTTGCTTTTTAAACTGAAAATTTTAAGCAAAGACAAGATTTTTAACACAAGTACTATTAAATATTATTTTTATTTTGTGGTTAGAAAAATTCACAGGGTGTTTTGATGGAAGAAAGAACACCTCAAGACAAAAAGTCTCTAAACTGTTTGTGTAGTTTTGATTTATATGAAAAAGCAGTAGCCATAAAGTCCTCAAGTGAACATTTTTTTGTTTGTTTTGTGGTTGTTTTTATTTTAAGATGCTATTAAGGATAAAAAGGTGACACATGACACAACAATGCCACATTCATCACAGATACGGCATTAAAAGCAGCCCTTTGTTGTAACATCTTTTAGAGCTTTCAATACCCCACCATGATAGGAAACGTCTGGCGTATTTCAACCTGGTTTATTTAACATTAATAGCCTGTCTAATACGGCACAAAGTCTCATTCAAACTTTGCACTCTTCACCTGTGTTTGGGGAAATAAGGAAATCTGGTAACTGGAATGACTTTTGTGCCAACTGTATAAAGGATCTGCATGTTTCCGATTGAGTAATTGCTATCTACACTCACTACATATATGATGATGGCTGCCTGTAATGAGGGGTGGCAGTCAAATGGTATGCTACATTTCCCTAAGTATGTTAGTGGGGGAGCCAGGGCTGCTCTTAGTCACTGATTCTGTTCATTATTTCTATGGATAGAATTTCTAAGTGGGGACAAGGGCCAGAAAACTTCCACTTTGGTGGCCCTTGGTCTCATCTCTACTTTGTGTAAATCTTGTGGTTGTGCGGACTTCATCAGATGGTGGCCTCTAGCTTTCACTGGAGCAGTTTTCAGCAGCAGCAATGACAATTAGCACCTCCGAGTTTGAGGCAATGGTCGTCAGCCATTAAAGGGAAAAAACACTGACAGTGACAGTCTGGCGACCTGTCCAGGGTGTACCCTGCCTCCAGCCCTAGCTGGGATAGGCTCCAGCGCCCCCTGTGACCCTGAAAAGGATAAGCGGAAGTGAATGGATGAATGGACACTGACACTTGGGGTCAGGGACAGGTTTCTGCCCCAAATGGAGAAGTTTAAAATATCTCTGGGTTCACGGATGAGGGGAGAAGGGAGCAGGAGATTGATAGATGGATTTAGGCTTCACCAGTCCATCATGACAAAGAGACATCTGAGCACTTCATTATTTCTGTGACGTATATGATCATTGCAGAGGCCTTTGTATCACATGGACAAAATTTGAAACTGTTCTCTCCATATTTAGCAGGTTAGGGTTTTGTAATACAAATGCAAATAAAATGAGTGTAGCTCATTTGTGTTCCTTTGGCTTTACCTCAGCATCCAATGATTTTATACAAGACAGTGTAAGACAGGTGTACCAGGGAGTCCTCATCCTCAGAAAGGATGAAACTTGCATAAGTCGTCTTTGCCCTGCTGCCCATGTTACAGAGAATCAGGAATTTTGATTCGGACTGTGACGCTGTAAATGAAATGTAGCTTAATTCAAAGTTATTCATCGCAGAAACTTAACAGCACCCCTCATTCCTCCTTCCTCTCGTGTGTGTGTTTTACATGTGCACTCCTGTCACCCCTCAATATGTGCTCCCCTTTTTCTGCTTAAAGTATTTCATGATTTAGTAAAGTGTGCCTCATCATAATGCCCCATTTTCAAATGGCTTTTAATGGCTTATGTGGATCTGTGTGATGCCAGGATGTGTAGGAAAAATAAATTATGTCGGTTTCTCTAGAGGCTGTTACAGGATGCCACAAAGCCAATCCACCCACCAAACTAGCAGTTAAACATCGCCAGGACCCTGTGGAACATTAATGCTCCAGCCGTCATCAACGCCTTCAATCATTATTCCCCTTGTTTACGTCATTTTGCAGTTAATGCAGACTAAAAACAAACAGCGGTTATGTCTAAAAGTCTCAGAATTCATAGTTGGTTGACCACTTGAAGTCACAGAGGATAACAGCACAGGCTTGTTTCTGTGATGCTTTAAAAGCTGGCAGATCTGTCTCCAACTAAAGAGATTTACTGCATGTTTATGGGTTTGGTCCTTTTTTGTCTTTATCAGCTATTAAATCAGACTTCAAACACATACGTTGCCCGTGGAGAAGATGCAAAGTAGTACAGCACTCCTTTGTGTTGTAAATATTTGCAACTGAATGAGCTGAGTTGAGTTGCTGATAAAAACGTCTGTTATCTCACAAATGTTTTTGATGGCATATCTTTTGTACCTATAAGCTGTTTGTTTTGGCAGGCATTAGACTGCGAGAACTCCTACACCACACATCTTCAAACCTAATTAGACTGACGTAATGAGACGAATGCTGCTTCGCACATGTCTCTCAACATGCAAACTTCTAAACGTGCGTCTGGAAGAATCAAACAAAGTTAACGCCAGAGCACACATGTTCGTCTTTGAGCGCAACATGTGGGGAAAGAATATGGAAACCGAAATGTGTGGGGGTTTGTTGTGTGTGGGTGGTTATAAGTTGTGTCAGGCAGATGGAGAAGCTCCGTCTGTGAATTTGTGTCCCATGCAGCCTCCCATTGGTACAACCAGTATAAACATCATATTTGGGAGACAAGGTGGCTGCTAAGTGGTTGCTGTACTTCAGCAATGGCTTTTGAGGTGCTGTTTGAGCCTTTGAGTGGACATCACAGCTTCTTATTATTCAGTATACTTACTGCTTTTGGCGCAAATGATCTCTTTTTAAATCCTTTTTGCCAGCTAGTGGCGTCCTACAACGTCGTCCTGAGGGCATTAGTTCAAAGTCAGAGTAAAGAGAGTGTTCTCTGTCTCACCAATAGATGGTGCTTTCCTTAAGACAAACTGATGATCCAGCTTGTCTAGTGAAGTTTAGATCACCATTCATTTTTCCAGCAGTTCTGACAATCCCGTTCTGTTTGTTCCACAGTCAGGTTGACAGTGAGCATAAGGATCCTTTCCATCAGTCCAAAGCCTCATAATGTCCTGCCAAAAAATGATCTCTGATTAGTTTTGTTGTAAATGGAATCCGCATTAACCATAAAATTAATTGTGTCATCATACTATTTTAAGTGCTCTAGCTTGTGCTGCATGTGCGATTGTGTCAGCATGATGATTCATATGGTAAAAGATGAAGGCTTTCTGCAAGCCTTCATCTGTAGGATTTGAATCCATCTTACTTTATTGGAGAAGTTTAACTTCCTCACTCAGCTCACTTATATTGAGCCTTTTGTGCATTGCAGGGAGTGACAGAGTTAAAAAAATCTGTGGACACTACTGCTTCAAGTAGCACTCAGACCAGGGCTCTGCACCTGTGTGATAATGCAGTTGCCAAACAGCCTGTGTACAGATATGACTCAGTGTCCTGATTCTTTTTGATGAAGAGAGAAAAGAATACAGAGCAAGCGCACATTTAAAAGAGAGAAAAAGCTAGCAGGCTTTAGAGGGCTGACAGGGAATTGCAGCTCATGAATCATCATTGCCCGTTGGACGTCTGGCTGAGTTGCCCAGCCTGCCCTTTGTATGGCCCTGACACACTGCGCTGCGTAAAGCGCTAAGACCTTTGGCCTGATCATAAAAGGCCTATTAAGGGGGATTGGCGGGTGGCCACCATGTTAATGAAGCGACCCGCTAGCTGCTGTCAAGGATGGCAAAAATCCCCCTCATAACTGCAGCCTCAGTGCGCCTTTGTACAGCTGAAACATAGGTGGGAGTTGTTGCCTACACTGTGAGCGTGGGCCACACTGTACTATTGTCATTGTGTTTATGTGTAAATTATGCGAACGCTTATTCCTGTGTTTGTCTCTGTTGTTGGGTTGTATGTGTCAAAGTACCACATATCTTTGTGTCTTGCTTATATATGTTAGTACTCTGGGGGTGTATTTCTACCACTTACCAGCATACTGTGTACATATGGCCTTGTGTCTCCCCTTGAATCCGTGAACATGACATGCAGCGGATTGTGTAGGTGGCGTCACACTGCAGTCAGTATGTCATGCGGCCTGATCCCAAGGTTGTGCGGGGGTCGGGTAATAACCACACAATGATGTTCTTTATGGGTCATAATGCTGATAAGCTCCATCCTCTGAGCCCTCTGCCCCGAGACATTTAGGCTCATTGAATGTTAAGTGTCATCACATCCTTTGTGCTTTGTGCTGACTGTCTGCCATCTTCTCAACAGATTGAGAATGTGGATGCCTGCCTCAGTTTCCTGGATGCCAGAGGAGTGAATGTACAAGGGCTCTCAGCAGAAGGTAGGAATAATACAAAATTTGAGGCCTGATTAAACTTAATTAAGTCGGTGGAGCAGCAGAAGAGAGATGTGGCTGTTGTATTTGTCTAATTTCTAAATCTGGAAAATTAATTTGGCTTCAATGCGACCCATCCTCTGTGGGTAGGTTTCCATTTCTTCACAGTACCAAATGTTTTCAGAAACCTGGTTTAAGCCTGTTTCCGAGACATGTGAGTGTACTTCACGGTAATGGAATTTACCACACTGGTATCATGACAGCTTTCACTATGGCAGTGTAGGCAGTCATTAGGGCATCAGAGTGGATTGTGGGAGGATAAAAACTGCAGGGCTGGATTTGCCTCCTGACCATCAGGGTACACAGTACATGCTTTATAAGACACGCCAGTCTTATGAAGCATTCTACTCTGAACGGCTTCTGCCAAAGTGAATGATTGTCTGAAACTGTCTCACAAGGCTAGGGTTAGACATTCCAAACAATATATTAAGAATACGTTTTACATTTGATTTGACTCTGCAGGGACACCTTAAGGTTCCATAAAAAAGTATCTGTATGTACAACTGCAGTCAAAATGTCTTCAGTACAGCAAGCAGCACATACAGTGCAGTGAAAACTTATTTGTGCCATTTCTGTTTTCTTTTTTTGGCATATTTGTCACACTTGCATGTTTCAGATAATCAAAAATCATAAATAAACTGTGATTAAGCATATTTTTTAAAAACTGAATTAAATTTTGCAAGCTACACCAAGGTATGAATAATTCTATTCTATTTAATGTTTATAGCACCGAATCACAACAAGAAATCACCTAAATAGAACCTTTCTGAGAAAGTGAAGTAGGATAAAAGATAAAATAGATAAAACGCATCATGCTACAATCTAAAGAAACTTAAGAACAGATGAAAAACAAAATCATTAACATCTGTCAGTCTGGAAATGGGTACAAAGTAATTTCTAAGGTTTTGAGGCTTCAGAGAAACAAAGTGAGGGCCATTTATCCACAAATGAAGAAAACTTTGGACAGTGGTGAGGATATCAGGAGTCACAGGCATCAGTGACTCATCCAGGAGGTCACAAAAGAACCCAGAACAACATCTATAGAACTGCAGGCCCCACAGTCTCTGTGAAGGTCAGTGATCATGATTCAACATAAAGAGTTCCGAAGCAAAAATCACAGCTGACCACACACACAGACACACACACACACACACACACACACACACACACACACTGGAAAAAAAACTACTTGATGATCCCAACACTTTTGGTAAAATAATCTGTGGACTGACAAGTAAAACGCAAAACTTTTTGGAAGGTTTGCATCCTGTTTCATTCATGCATAAAACTAACACAACTTTTTATAAAAGTTGTTGCATTTCGTTGCCCTGTACCTGTGCATGTGCAATGACAATAAAGTTGAATTCTATTCTATTCTATTCTATTCTATTCTATAAAGAGAAAATCATACCAACAGTCAAACATGGTGGTGGTAGTGTGACGAGGCTGCTTTGCTTCTTCAGGAACTGGACAACTGTCTGTCATTGATGAAAACATGAATTCTGATCTCTGCTAGACAAGGAGAAGGACAGTGAAACACACATATTCACGTTTGAACGACTCAAAAGAACAAGATGGAGTTCAGGACATAAAATCTGATTGTGATGCTTTGCATGACTTTTAACAGGCCGACCTCTACCCAGCATCCTTCAGGTTTGCTGAATTAACAAAATGCTGCAAAGAAGAGTTGGCCAAAATTCTTCCACAGTGATGTGAAAGACTAATTTCAGTCTTTGCTGCTCAGCCAGTTAGGTTTGGGGGCAATTACTTTTTTCATATAGGGAAAGGTAGATTTGCGTAGCTTTTTTCCCCTTAATAAATGAAATCGTTGTTATTGTTACGTTTCAAAGTACGGAGATCTTAAAGAACATTTAATAGTTTCTCTGTCAGTACGTATTGGGATGGTTATATCATATTCATAAAGGTTTATACTCACAATGCACATCTACAAGGACCAGTGCTTGCTCCGACCCATGTTGTTTCTGCTCCCTTTAAATATTAATGGGCTGAACTTGCCCTTGACATCTCGAGCAGCAGAAATAGCCTAACAGGCTGACACACTGACCGACAGCTCTAAATTCTCCATGCTCAGTTACAACACTAAAAACAGCAAAGTGACTTGCTGGGCTTGGAATTTCAAAGTGGGTCTGTAAATATATGGGCTATTTGGTTACCCTGTTCATTGCTGTTGCTGATGCATTTCATTTGCTGGCTTCTCTTGGTCATTCTTCTATTGAGCATGTGTTGGTTGTGTTTGTGACTTGAATGAGACAGCCGTGTCTGCCCTCTCATGTCTAACTGAATTTGCCCAGGGCTTTCCTGGCAATATGCAGTCTTTATTATAGTTTTACAAGATGTGGGAATAAAATAAAGTGGGAGGCTTGATGTGCATACAGGAACCTAGAAACTACTTATTGCAATAACTATTCCAGAAGTCTCCTTGCAGCTCACTGGTGGGAGGCTTTAAACCAAAGTTCCGGAAAAAGTCGTCTCATTGAAGAGTGTTTTAGTCCCCGTACAAACATTTCACCGAGGGGACTTATAGGCTTTAATGAAATTGAGTCCACACACTACAGAGGAGGATGATGGTGGCTTTTTTTACTAAAGACTTGAGACAAAGAAAGACTTCCAATTAAAATTCAATAACCTAAGATCTCCCGGATGTGTTGGCACAGTGGAAACTGATCCCAGACATAAATCCTCATGACTAACTAAATCTGACATTTTTGCAAGGATACATTTCAGTCATTGTTGCAACTTACACTATCATCACCTAAAGCCTACTTAGCATCCATACTAGTTGCACTAATATTATTAATATGTTTGAAATTGCAGCTTCCAATGTTTGCACTGCTACTGAGAGCATGCTGCTGTGTTGTCAACTTAAACATGTTATAAAGACAAACTTCATACACTAAAACACATGGTCAAGTTCGACCCTTTTGGACACAAAATATCTCAAAGCGGCAACATAAAGTTTTACCTCTTCAAATGCGATAATTATCTTCAGGAAGTTCAGTGTAGCATTTCCACCCTTAAAAGCAGGTGTAAAGCCCCCAAACACATGTTTCCTACACTTGATAATTGGTTACATTGAGGGGTACAGCAGGTCATTAAACACTCTTTCCAATGCAGGGTCTCACCCACTGAGGCTATTAAAAAGACAGGCTCTTTTTGGTTCCAGTGCTACCAGGAAACCTATAGTATGACCTACTCAGCACATTAAAGTCCTTTTCATTAGTGGCTTTAGGACAAGATCAACCACGGGTACACACTTGTCCTCTGATCAGAAGGCAGGGCCCAAGCCTTTCAAGTAGAGGTAGGAAAGGTAGTAAGACAAAGCAGTGCAATGATGGAAAACGTGAAAAAATTAGAAAATACAATTATTTAGAAAAAGCTTACGGAAGTAAAGAGAAGGCAGAAGCTGCTGATGAGAAAAGTGAAGGAGGCAACACAGGCTATTAGTGATGACATGTGTTGCCTAGCCTCGCTGTTTCATTAAATAACTTCTTCTTTAAATGCTCCAGAGCAGCATTTCTCCTGCTGACACTTGCTGGCATGAAGCAGGTATGGATCTCTGACAAAAAATGTCTAATGTGAGCTTTACCAAACTGCCATTAGTGTCTCACAGAATCCTGCAGTCTTCTTTTTTTTTTTACTCTAAATGGACAGAAAAAGGTGGCTCACCGGGAGAGTTTCACATCACATTTTGAGCCGGCACTTATACAGAGCTTTTGTTAGATGATAAGCTGAGTAATTTGTGTAGAAACTCTTGCCAGAAAAGTAACTGAAAATATGGCAGAATAGTGACGTCAGGAATTCATCTTCATACCTAAATTCTAAACACAATTTAGGTTACAACTGTTAGTCCTGCTTTCCTAAACAACACAAATATTTTGAAGACAAATCAGCCTTTGGTTGTGCACATGTTCACAAAACGATTGCTGTATTTACAGTTTCACTGCACTAGAATAAAATGTTGGCCCGTGAACATAGTATGCATGGCAGTCATGCTGGCTCCAAAACATGTCTGTCATTGCCAATTACCTCTAAAGTCATTTGCAGGGGACAACGCTGTTACACGGCTCTTTTAACAGATCTGGGACTCATCCCCTGTCTAAATGGAAATTACATGCTACATGATAATTTGAAAGAGGAACTAGATCATCCACCAAAAATTAAAGGCATGTGAAAAGACAACATCTTCTCAAAAGGGGGATAGAAATTAGCATTGCTGAATTGCATGGTTGGTATTGTCACCTTGGCCCAAGCCTGCATCCTGTTAAAGTTTCTTTAAAGAAAATGAGCTGCTGAGTTTTTCCACAAAAGCACTTATTCTGTTGGATCGATAAAGCATTATTCTGCTTCTTGTCCTCAACAGTATCATTTCAGCGGGGGCTGGGTTTTTTTTTACAAGTTGCAAAACAGTTTTAGTCCCAGTGCAGCAGAATCTGCAACGTTATTTTCCCTAAAGCACAGAAAGCGTTTTCTGTTCTGATTCTCTCAAAGGCCTAGTGTATATTACCACCTCTGGGTGTTAGAAAATAGGAAACGCCCCCAAGAGATTAATCTTCCCTAACTTTCACAGCCTCTGCAGCATAGCCACGGATGGCCGGGGGAATGTTTGTTCCTCACCAGATTGAAAAATGTAGTAAAAACCCTGTGTCAGCCACTGCCATTCTTCCCATTCCTCTGTGTGCCAGCTCTCACTGAGGGTTTGGTATGAAAAGCCCATTTCACAAACGGGTGCGTTAGCCAGTGATCAATTCTTTTTCCTCATCGCCGACTGGATCCTACTTCAGCACTATGTGTGTGTGTGTGTGTGTGTGTGTGTGTGTGTGTGTGAGTGTGTGTGTGTGTGTGTGTGTGTGTGTGTGTGTGTGTGTGTGTGAGGGAAGCATTTGTTTGAGTTTTGTCTGAGATTAACTCAAAAGTGTTCAGGGTAAGATTTACACTATAGACTTATTGATTAGAGGATTCTTTCTGTTGCCTCTTCAGCATATTTAAGAAGTTACTTTATCTGCAGCTCTGCTATTTGTTGAAGATCCAATATCCAAAACGTGAATTCTATCTTATTATTGTTGTTTGTTACTCTTTTCTGCTGTGAGCTCATTTTGCAGCATGAATATGGTGATTCATTCGTGGTTATCAGGGCTGCTGTTTTCTAGCTTGTTTCATTTTAGTTGTCATTCAGATAATAAAATCCAAACTGTTCATTCTTCCTTTTTATCTCACGCATTTGAATGGTTTTGCCTTCATCAGTACACAGAAATGTGTCACTTCTACCCTCACCCAGCAGCACATGCAGTCACTTCCTTATTTCATGGCGAGAGCAGAACTATAAACAAAGTAGCTCTTTTATATTTTGGCTGCTTGTCCAACAGACTTGTGCCAGTAATACATCAGAGTAGTAGTTCCCTACTGGTCACCGCTCCTAAATTATCCAGCTGTGTGTAGCTCGGGTTAGAGATGCTTTATTTGGATCTGCAGTATAACAGCTGGACCTTCTTCTGAGCAGTGGCCTTAATCATTCCTGCTAAATACAGTTAAGTAACTGAAGTGCTTATTCTATAACTCTGTGTATCTTTATGTAATTGCTCTTTTTAAATACTTACGTTTGCTTCACAACAGCTGCTCTTGAGCTCTGTCCCTGAGTGTTTTTTTCTTCTTCCACAATCAGCATATGCTCGTTTTATAGTGCTTGAAAGTCAAAATACATGTTCTGGGAAAATGTTATCTTTGGCTGATTACTTTCACTTGCAGAAAATACTTTAATTCCAAGAAAATGCATAGGTAGATTTAGAGGATACATGGATGCAGGCAGATCGCACATGTGTGCTCTGCGTGTACGCTCGCGATGACTGAGCTTGAGACTGAAGTCACATTTCTATTCATAGAGAATTTGATTCTGTAGGTCCATGGCTGTATGATGGAGGAATTGTTAAATAACTAACACGGCAAACACTTACAATCCATTTTTACCTTCCAGAAATCAGGAATGGCAACTTAAAGAGCATCCTGGGTCTCTTCTTCATCCTGTCACGCTACAAACAGCAGCAACAGCAACAGCAGCAGTATTACCAGTCCCTGGTGGAGCTCAGCCAGCAGACCAGCAGCACCGCATCATCTGCCAGCAGCCACAAATCACAAGAGATGCAATCCAGGTATGTTACACTAAACATGGACACAGATTTTCATGCCGATCAGTCTTTGTTTTGCTTCCCTTGTGCTGCCTGCCTGTTTGGGATGCATGCTTGATGTTGCAATATTCATTGATTTATCACTTTCAGATGCTCAATTAGGTCCTGTTACAGTTTTTCTAAACAGAAAACTGAGGGATGTGACCTCCTCTCTGTGGTGCAGGAAATGAATAACAAGATACAAAGATGATGATTAAGGTTTTTGCTGCATCAGCTCCATGTGTAAGACGAGGCAAGTTAGCTGACAGAAAGCAAAGAAGCTACATTAGTCAACTCAATTTGATTTATATACTGTAGAGCTTTTTAAAACAACACAAGCTGACCCAAAGTGCTTAATGAAGTATTGAAATCTTAGTCTCTGATCTCACTACAAAACACATACTCCTCACAGAGTTGAGAAACCAGACTTGGCACACAGGTACATCTCAGACCTGACTCAGGTTCTAATCTGACCATCCATTGAACAGAAATCTAATCTAAGCCTGTGAGCCTGTGTATCATTGATCATTTTTTGTGCCTGACAGCAAATAAATGCCAAACATTTGCTTTATAAGCACTTCAGTGCAAAAGCTGACAGCATCATTTAGTACTAAGGTAGCTATAATAAGCTAGAAGATGTTGCAGAACTGTTTCATGGCTTTTCATCAGGTGAGGACCCCAGAGGTGTTTAATATGACGATGCTTGTTGTATGTTTATTTAGAAATACAGTATAAGAAGACGTGGATTATACAGCAGAAGTGTTGGCCTACAGAGGGATGAGCGCTGTAAAAGGCAGCAGAAGCAAAGAAGGCCTGTACTTGTGTGATGTAAATAGACACAGCAGCATTTAAAAGAAGGCCTGAGATGCCACACATGAGCAGCATTCCCCCCGGCCAGATCGAGTTACTACACAGCCACACGGTTTGGCTGTGATGTTTTCTATTAGTGTGTGACTGTAGAGAGAGAGTATATGCATTAAACCAGTGCAATAACAGAGTTAAGTCTCAGTATTTAAGGAGTGGGCATGTGAGTAAGATGATACTGTCGAGAGTTTTGACTTCACTGTGTTTGGTTGAGTTAGGAGATGGTGGCAGTGGGGTCAGTGTATCGTGTCTTAGGGGGGTTATTAGGGGCACAGCTGCCTCCCATTCCCACCCTCTTTATTCCACCCCCACAACAGGTGGTGAATGCTCTCACTCTCTCTCTCTTTTGAACACACATACACAAAACAGTGAATTGTTGGAAGCACATCGCTGTGTCAACCTAGTTTCAGACTTGACGAATCAATACATACACACTTAACGAGCCATTACAGAAGCTGCACATTTCCTCATCTTTTTTTAGTTTAGATCTCAAGAAAGAATTTGTTTCAACCAAAGAAGTGTCTCAGATGATTTCCATGTAGACCCTCACTGTCTCTCTTCTGCACTAATAAGTGAATAATGTTGAAGGCCACAGTGGAGGTCAGTAGAGATGGCACCATACCACTTTTTTATGTCCGATACCGATATCATAAATTTGGATATCTGCCGATACTGATATGAATCCAATATAGTGTATTTTTTAAATCAATAAAACTGTTTTTTTAATATCTTGCTGCATTTTGTATAAGTTCATACTCAAGTTAAAAAAAAAACCACTAACGCTATTCTGTTATACCTGTATGTAAAAAATAGACTGCATCCAAAATATTTTATAGTTCAGCAACACTGATCAATCTAATAAACTTAAACTTGCTCCATCCTCCCTATTCTGGTATTTTAAAGAGTACTTAGTGGAAATATTAAGCAACCTAACTAATAGGGTTGCAAACTTCCAGCAAAAAAAAAATAGGGAACCACCCCACACCCTTGTGATGCTTAATCGATGTAATCAACTTTAATTTAATGCACGTGTAAAAAAATAAATAAATAAATAAAAAATGCACAGAAATCTATTATTTTTCCACAATAATTAAATAGATTCAACATCTTTCTTCAACAGAACTGCAGACTGCACAGATGGTACCTTCCCAAAGGAAAAAGTACTACAGCTTACTAGGGTATATTAGACTTAATAGGTACTATATACAGTAATGGACTTCTATATGTTTTACATCAGATTAAAACTTTGGATGTAAGATTCAGATAATTATTTATTAAAAGCTACACATTTTAAATGAGAATAAGAAAGAAAAGTATGTCTATGTGCCCCCTTTTCCCTGTTCATGCCCTCTCGGCCCCCCTGGCTAAACTTTGCTAGATCCACCCCTGCACAGTTACCAGCCGTCAGCTGCGTAGAAAAAGATCCTGGTGTAGAAAGTAATGATAAATAAATTCTAACAACAGCTTATCAAGCTTAAACGTGCTGCTGTTGTTCAGCCGCTGGTTTCCTCTTTCTGGCGCCAAGTGGGCGATAAACAAACAAGAGAGACGGACTCGCGACAGAAAAGCTGATCAGCTGATCATTGATCAGTTTCATGATTGAAGTAGCAGCAGGAGAGGGAGGGAGAGAGAAGAGGCAAGTCGCTCCATATATCGGTTGTTAAGCCTAATGCTGGAATGCTTTACAAACATTCAGAGATGAACTTACACACTTGTTTTACTTCTCTCTGGGATAAAATGCCGGTTTGGTAGCGAGGCTCCAAATGCTCAACCAGACCACCGACAGGTCTCACACGCCACAGCCGCTCTATCACGTGAAGCATACTGCTCCGACATGCTAAGGTTATGAGCCGAGTTACGCCATGTCGCAAGTTTTGTGAGGTGCTTTTTTGATATTTGATGGATCGATTACATTTTTTATTTCTCTCCAATATCTGATCCAGTAATTTAGGTCAGTATCGGTCCGGATCGGTCCGTCTCTAGAGGTCAGAGGATCAGTCCATGTCTGTCTGTGAAAAATAAGCTATCAAAATGTGACAACATCCATAGCTGATTGAAGACAGTCTGCAAAGGTCAGAAGGAAGGATGGAAATGAAGGAACTCATTGATAATGTTGCTTTCAAATCAGGAAAAATATTGTGTTAAGAACAGTCTAGAGATGCAACATAATTTGACCTGTCATCAATTGAAATCTCATGAGCTGTTGCTGGTTTTTAAAGCAATGTTTTAAGAAGGTCCCACAGTTCTGAATTGTGTGTCTGAGTGTCAGTGTGTGAGTCAGAATGAGCCAGTCATGAATGCATGACTCAAACATCATAAACGGGTGATTTAATGTTCTCAACCAAATTCCCCGAGTATCACTTTCCATAATTTAATGTATGTCATTGGCAACACGCAGGATTTATTTATCATATCGCCACAACGTAATTGTTCATTCATTCATTCATTCATTCATTCATTGTTAGGGGTTTTGTTAACCGCAACGATAATCAGATAATTAGACTTGTGTTAAAGTAATATGCTGAGTCGAGTATCATAGCTTCATAGTTTCAGCACATGTACTACTATATTTTAATAATACATTACACACATGAACAGGAACATTTCACTGTATATTAAAGAAACACAGACTCCATGAAGTTGAGTAATTACCACCAGAGCACAGGGAGACATTTACTTTTCATATTATGTCTAATTCAGATGATATTAAAGCATTGTAAGTTTCTTCTGTGTGAGGCTTCATGTCTGGCTGGTGCAGGCTCCACTTCCTTTTCACTCTCAAAACATGGAAATGTAATTAAATCTATTCATGGAAATCTACTTTAATTCTCATTTTTGCAAGCTCCCGTAAGCTCCAGTCGACCCTGAAGATTTAACATGTCTGAATGGATTTTGTTTTAAAGTTTGCAAATGATCTCTTCCTCAGAGATACACACACATATATACACACTCACACACAGAGATTCATTTGGGCTGCTGCTCATCTGTAGTTGTGGTATGGGAGCTTTCTATAGACAGCACCTGCTGGCCTAGCTGGTGTCTCCAGGGCAGGGGATGAGATGAGTGTGACTCTGTATGTGTTTAAGGGGAACTCCCCATCAGACACAGCACGACAGCCCCGAGCCACAGTCTTTCAGTCTTTCAGTGCTCTACAAGGCAGGGGGGCCCAGGCCTGGCAGGGCACAGCAAACCCTCCCTCTTATTATTCGCCATGTCCCGGGGCGACCACGTTGACCCACTGGTATGGCGCTCCTCGCGTCTGCCCACCGCTGTGTCTCGCGACAGGAAGAGCCGCTTGCCATACGGGAGAGCAAGCATCCTGGCCAAGATTGACTCATCTCATAGGTATAGTTGGATCTTGTAGAGTGTGTGTGTGTGGTAGCATCCAGGCACTGGACAATATTTGGAAATTACACGATGACATGAGGAGGATGGATTAGTCTCAGTGGCATCGTGAACTGGTAAATTGTTCAGTTCCTCTTGTTTGTTGGTTTAGCCTTTTATATGACATGTTTTATGTTTAGCTTTTTATTATAGGCTGTTAATACGGACACGATGTTTGCCAGTGAGAAGTTGAAATGAAGTGTGTTCAAGACATTAGTCTGTCAACAGCTTATTTAATGAATGGGATACTACACTGTAAAAACCCAGTTTTGTACTGTATGTATTTGAAGCTAATTATCCATGCTCCAGCTCCAATAGTGCTATGCGCCTGGTTGGAAATTTTGTTCTTGATTTTATAGCAGTATTTAATTTTCTACTGTGTCCTGCAGAATGTTCCAATCCAGTGGCAAAATATGCAGTTTTTATGTTATTCTGGACACGGCACCACATTTGGTCATGTGGCATAATGCCTCTGAAGATGTGGAATAGTGATGAATTTGCTGTTTGCATCTCATCTTTTACTAAGAGGTGGTTGGTTTTCCTTTACCCATAAATGGGTAAAGGAATAAATGGCAGGTCAGAAATCATTTTTGCACATTGCTGGTGCTTTCAACCTCTTACTGAATGGTGTGTTACTTTATTGGTGTTGTGACATTCAAGTTCCTCAACTACTTGCAGCATGTTGCTTAGAAACTGCTGCCTAGCCAGCATTATTGTAAAGTAGATGTGGAGTTGATACATGCTGAATTAGGTATGTGGCTTTGTGTGAGATACTCAAGCTTGAACGCTCTTTGTTGGAAATTCATCCCCTGATGTCAAGGTCAGATGACATCTTATTACCTGCTATCATCACAGTGATTCGAGCACACAGATGCCTCACGTTTTGGCTCTGAAACCCATCAGTTTTAGTTTGTGTCTGACCTCAGCGATGTGGCTACCAGGAAGCTGAAACTGAAATTAATAGCACAGCAATGGTATCCAATATGGCTTGCATATGCACTGCAGTGTCGCGGACTATTAAAGAGAGGCCACGTTGATGTATGTTGTATACAATGAAAAGTGACAGACTGTAATCCCCCACCCCTCGCGTCTCTACCACCCCTATTCCATCACCATTTCTTGATCCTGCCCTCATGTGTTCTGGTGTTTCTTTTTTCCACACTGGAATGATCTGGAATGTTGTGGGTTGGATTAGCACCCCAGGCTGGAGACTATACCATTGCCTTCATGTTTCATTACATTTAATATAGTTGGAAGTGAGGGTAAGGATGGGTCTTGTAATGGAAAAAAACACAACACTCTAGGTTTTTTTACTGTCCATATACTGCTAGAACTCCCGCATTATTTTTCCTTTTCGTTATACTCCTGCAGCTTCTGTTCCCTTTAGATATTACCTCATCCATGCCTTTTACAGCCCTTTACTCTGAGTATGGGTAAAAAGAGAGAAAGGACAGAGAGCAGAAGGACAAAAGGTTTTCTTAGAAAGAAATACAATGCACAAATTTAGACTCCACCTTCTTTTCCCCCCAAAATGCTGATAGAGCACTTTAGCATGTGACAGGCTCCACTAAACTGTCACACCTTGGCTTTTTTGTGCAGTAAAGACCTCTTAGAATATTTACAGGAACACTTACATGCTACTAGGAGATGACATTGTGGGTGTCTTGTTGCGAGTATTCACTGATGTATCATTTATTACATAGTTCATTATTAACATGATGCAAAGGTGCTCGTCACTATAATTGCGTTCTACTCTCTGCTCAGGAGCTTGTTAGAATAACAAAGTGTCATGAAAACCTGCAAAGGCAATTAGAGATGTACTGCAGCTCTGCATTCATCACAGGTGGGTTAAAAAGGAATTTAATTGTCTGGAGCAAGAGGTGTAAATGGAGAAAGATGAGAGAGAGAAATGGAACTTATAGTAAAGATGGACAGTTGAAAAGTTAATAATTTTCCCACCACCGTAAAAGGGCCTAATCCTTCATAGTTTAACTTATGAACAAAATGATTCTTCTGCTCTCATTGATTCTACAAAATGATGTATGTGTACTCAGCATATTTAATCAAATCACTGCAAAAAGGCCTAGACCAGCCTATTATTGTACTTCTACATTTTTAGGCCAAATTCTGTTAAAGTAGGAAACAGCTAAAGATTTTGCTGAACCCTAATCCTCATTTCTGTAGTATATAATTGTACTGCAGGTTTTGTAGTCATTTCTTCTTTAAACCAGTTTTTTCTTTTTTTAATCATCTTTTGGTGGGTGTCACCTGTGCCTGAAATATCATAATGTAAAACCTGTTAGCACTTTTTCATAATCAGTTTTATGAATAGCTGAGTGGTGCGAACTTACAGAAGATAGTTGCTGTGCCTCATTCAATGACCCAGTATAGGTAGTTTATTGTCCGTCTTGTCCACTTTCAGTCACCAGTGCCAAACCAGCAGCCCACAAACACAAAACAGAGAAGGAGTTGTTCTCATTTGTCAGAAAAGAAGGAGATCTAAACAGACTGCTGGTGTTTGCTGCTTCCTCTGTCCTTCAGCCGAAGCAGCTCTGCAAACTCTGAGTAGAGGACAGATTCAAGGTTTTACTACTGAACTTCATCTTGTTCTCATTCATCAAGACAATGATTGGAAAGCTCAGGTTTCCACCTGTGATCAGCCTGTGAAAGGTAATGTTAGTTCAAAGGGTTTCTTCTGGGAACTAGCTTAAATTTGTCTAATATGTAGCAGTTAAATGTGTCTTCCGGACAAAGGGCTAGCAGCTGCTAGCAAAGCATTGATTTGGTTAGAATCCACAATTATTGTGGTCATTGAAAGTTTTGTCATCTTTGTTTGTTTTATTGTCATTAGCTAGTAACATGATTCTGCCATCACATATGCCTAATTGAACATTTGATGTTTATTTTTTATCTTTCATTTTTGTAATTTTATCTATTTTATATGCTTTTATTTAACATCATTTAATCATCAGATTATTGTTTAGTACACTAGTATGTTAACATCTTGGCAGCTAAGGAGTAGGTAGCTAATGTTTCCATTGTTTTAAGTCTATTTTCTCACTAAAAAACAAACAAATGACGTAGGAGCTAACATTTAAAAGCAGGTCAGATTACCATGGTAATTGAGAAGGACTTTACCAGATATACAAATGGTCAGTAAAAGCACATCTTTATTGAAAATACATTCTACAAGTTGCTTAATTACAAACATGTCAAACATGAATAGAGTTTCCTTCCTGTAACAGTCATTCCCATCTCTGCCAATGACTAACTGTGACTGGTGCTGTGGGTATTTCCTTTGCCTCTGTCTTGTGTGTTTCTTCAAACCATGCCTTCAGAAAATTGTTTGTGAAAGTTGTTGTTGTGTGTGTGTGTGTGTGTGTGTGTGTGTGTGTGTGTGTGTGTGTGTGTGTGTGTGTGTGTGTGTGTGTGTGTGTGTGTGTGTGTCAACAGCCCTATAAATGGATTAGGAGATGTTATTGGCCTAGTCATAAGTGTGTGGTAACAAACATGTGTGAGCCATCATGTGAAAAATCAAAGAAATGTGCACTGGCATGCTACAGTATTTACCACATGCTTCTTCTCTTCTATCCCTTGGTCCATCTCTCTCCCCCTCCTATGCTTACATCTGAATGGCTCCCCTCTCACACGTTATTACATTAAGACATGGATTAAGAAAATTCCAGCAAGTCACTGGGCTTATTTCTTATCTGACTGTGTTAACAGTGTTGCCCATCTTCTCTGCTTTTTCCTCAGTCTCACAGCACGATATGCAAGTCCTCCAGGCCACAGTGGAATAGGTTCACCACAGAAGAAAAACACCAGGTAATTATGGAAAAATAGATCTTTAAATGTCTTTATTTTATTTGTTAAGCTAATTAATATGTGCAATTTAGTTTTTTTTCAGGGAGGGCTTTGAAGAGCTGCTCTCTCCACAGTCAGGTCAGAGGTCAACAGGCAGAACACCTTATAAGAATTTTGTGTTTTGTTCTTGGGTTCTCAGGATGTAGCTGCAGTAGCTTTATGGTAGTTTGAACGAATGTGTGACAGTGAAGAGCAGAATGTGATGTGCTAAATGTTCGTGTGCTTGTGCCATTATGTTCCCACATGAAATACAGACTCCTTAAACATTATGAGTCCATCACAAAAGGTGTGTACTCACTACATGGATACAGTATTTCTGTAAAGATGCTTGCTAGGAATTTGTTTCTAAATAAATATGAGTAAAACTGGATGCTACCTCCTGTTGACAATCTCACAATCTCAGTCTCAGTGAGATTACTGTTTTAGTGGAGGATTCAGTTATACCAGTGCACAGAACCTTATGCTTCGGAGCAGACGGTGCTTACCTCTGGGAGCCTGTGCTGCCTAAGAAATGTTTTTTGCGTATTGTGTCCCTTAGCACTTTTAAACATCTTGACAAAGATGCTGAATAAATAACTACAGTGTTGCAAAGCACTTTGATATAGCTGCTAGGCAGGGAACCTGTGTCCTGTGTGAGCTGGTAAACTTATAACAGCTCTAAACATGAGCATTAAGGGTGAGAAATTCATTCCCAGATATGGGCAGACCAGAACAACAAAGATAAAAGGGATTTTTCACATACATGCAAGACATACACTTTAAAATGTAGCCACACGTGCTGCATGTGCACAGCCTCCTTCAGCTGTCTGATGCTTGCAGCATTTGTTCCAACTCAGAAGCAGTGGGAACCAGCACGTTGGCAAATAATTCCTCTCCAGCCACCACTGAGCAATGGCAAAAATGCTGCAGCCAGCAGTTCCAGCCCTATGGGTGATAATCTGCCCTCTCACATCACTGCTGCTGCCGCTCTGCAGAAATAGCTCTTTAATTCCCCACAAACAGATGAAGATACACATACGCACGCGCACACAAACAAATCACTTATATTAGTGAGCGGTGACAGTGCAGGCACTCTTCTCTTGCCATCTCATTTTCATTCAAGGCTGATTACCACAGTTAATTACTTTCTTGCCTTCTGAGAAGTTATTTTTAATCACCACGAGTTGCCTCCTCTGTTATCCCCGAAGCAAGAAAGTTTTAGCAATTCTAAAATAGAAATAAATTGTTGTGTGTCTTTCATGCTGCACTGTGCTGAATGTGGTGAGGAATGTTTCCCTCAAGGTACTAGGAGCTTTAGTGTGCTTCTTACTACCTCAGAATGTCTGAGGTGCTTGCTTGTTAGCTAGCACTCAAGGACCTATCCAGTTTACACCTGGCCTTTTCACTTGACACAGTCACATTCAGGCTCTTTGTTTCCCTTTTGTCAGTGGTGGAAACTGTGCTAAATATTTTTGTATTTTGTATATCAGCTAGACAGTGTTGAGCTCTTTGCTATAATCTGCCTTCTCTGATGTTGGAACAGTAAACGAAACATAAGCGCAGGTTATGTTTTGGCTTTCTGTGCATAATAAGTGGTGTCAACAAATAGCTATTCATATGTTTCACATAATGGGTTGTGGATTTTTAATCTAGTTCCCTTTGATGTGGACATCTGACCTGAATTACAACAAAAGAGATTTACTTCCTGAATAAACTGCGCTAATACCTGACACTACCATGGGCTAGGTGCTTTATTTTTTTGTGGATCACCACTCAGGACTAGTGATGGGATTTCCAGCTCTTTTTAGAGAACCGGCTCTTTCGGTTCGGCTCACTAAAAAGAGCCGGTTCTAAGAGCCATTTCGTTCGCAACCGACACATCACTACTCAGGACTTATGGATGCTAACTAACTTCTGTGTACTGTCAGACAACACAACACTTTATCCGTTTTATGTTTTGTGCCCTTAACTCCAGTTGTACATCTTGGTAGACACACAATTCTCATCCTTCACCTCTTTCTCACATGGTGTTTCCAAGGGGTCGGTTTTTGATTCTTTTTTGTTCTCTGTCCATTCTTATTTTTCCATTGGGTTCATGATCTGAAAATATAGCGTTAATTTCCACTGTTATGAGGATTATGTACAGCTTTAAGTTCCATTGATGGGTAGGAATGTAAGTACAGTTTTAATTTCAGTAGAATATGTGACGTTGAATGATGGTGACACTTTATTCAACTCAGAAATATTGCAAAAGTTAATTTATTTTATATCTCAAGTGGACCTTGAGTTGAGTTGCCTTTCTCTCATTGCCATAAGTCCATCTCCTGTTTGTTTGCTCAGCTCATGTTAGCACAGTCTTGACAATTTAGTTATTTGAGTTATTCTGCTTTCATTTGACATATCAGAGCAGCTGAACAACACACTGAAAGTTATAAAACCATCAACATGTTTTATTAGTTTAGCTGCCATGATTTCAAATACAGTGTACATTAGATGTTGCGTATTAAATGTCGGTACGGTGTGGCCTTCATCTTAGCAGCAGGGAGTGATGTTTGGCAGTTTGCTGGCCACCCGCCTACTTGCGGTATCTTTCTACCATTTTAATAAGCCTGATGTGGCATTGAGTGGCCATGTGGGGGCCAGATGTGTCAGAGCAGATGTCTTACACTCTTGCAAATACAGGGTTATAACAGATGTTATAAGAACTAGTCATGAGATAAGGAAAGGGCTGTTTTGAATACACAGACTCAATGGCACAACATTGTGAAGGGCAGAGAACTCTCTTTGCTCTGCAAGGATTTCACCCACCTCCCTACCTCACCTCAGATCTGTCCAGTCTAAAACAAATTCCCTGTCGAGGAATTGCATCACATTTTCTCTCTTCCATTTTGCCGATGTATTATCAAACATGTATTTTGGAAGATGAAAGAATCTTATGATAAAAGGAACTACTTCTGATTACCATCTGAATTGCCTCAATCTCCATCTCATTTCCTACTGTTTATCTCTCATTTTCTCTTGTCGGGGTTTGCAGCTACAGCGCCTTCCTTTTCTGATGTGCACCCCTGTTTGTGTGCACTTTCATCCCCCCTCCCATTTCATATTTTTGTTCCTTTTAGATCTGTTCATTCTTTTGTCTTTGTCTATCAATCTCGTCTGTTCCTCTCGTGCAGACTAAATATATTAAAGCAGATATATACTATTAACGCTAGTCTGCCTTTGTATGCATTTCTGGGCGCAATGTTCTGCATTATGTGCATGCTACTATACATCTCCATCTGTTTTTGTTCTGTGAATGGCAGACTCAGCTCTGACCCGAGAACCACCTCCTGCTGCAGCTCACCGAGGCCTCTCGGGTAAAGCACCAGTGTTGCGCTCAGCATCTCTTAACAGTCAGCTCGTCTGCTACAAATGAACAGTGGGATGCAAAATCATATAGTAATTCAAAGAAGGGAAGTGCGAGTAAGGGACACATTTGTTCCTCTTGATGAAGTTTTGTGCACAGGAGCATATTTTATTTTTGTCTGTGTAAAACCATCTTTTCATTGCTCAGCACATGGGGCTGACATATTTGGCAGTTTTTGTTCTGACTTCCTGCTGCGCCTTGTTCCATTTTCTGAGGGAGACACCCAAGTTGCCTTGAATTTTTGTAGTTAGATCCAAATAATTTGCTTCTTGCTGCCATAATATAATTGCTGGATTTTAATATAGTGCTTTGTTTGTTCCTTGTTGCATCACAGACTGGAAGAGATACCTGGTTAGTAACTAACTTGCTTTGTTTACCTGAGCTACCTTCCCAGGAAAATAAAAAACAGTCCTGCTCCAGTGATATTTAATGATGCACTGGAAGCAGTTTTTTCAGCAGCTATTTTTTTAATAAGACCTTCATCCAGGCGATTTGGTTGATACGGCGAATTTCTGCATCGATGCCATGGCATGTTTTCAGACATAAAGGAAATTGATCCTGTGCAGTGACAAAAAGACTAGGTGGGAGCCAGTCTTTTGCATAATGTGTGAAAATATTTTAGATTTGTCAGCGATTCACACATTTTCCAGAGTTAAACTTGAAGTTCAGATGCAGATGAGTAAATAAATCCCCTAGATGAGATTTTCTGTCTTATAATTCCAAGATAAATTTGTGCATAAAACCTTCATACCTGTGTCAGTCAGAATTAAAACGATAGCATCGTGTGCCACGAGATGGGACGCGTATTTTACCCGCTTAGTGTTTTGGACTGTCAGTGTGAGCTTGTCCTCAGTTGTTGCAGATTCACGCGTGTCAGGAGGGCAGTCAGCAGCTTTTAATTTGGCTCTGTTACTCACCCTCATTTTAAAGTCTTAGAGTGATACTTTAGGGAAATAAAGGACTGAGAAAACTTTGTTGTTCCTTGATCAAACTCTACTCGTATTGATTTGGTCACTGATTGTTTTTTGTTGGTGGTGAATTGCTTTGCAGTTAACTGATGCTCCGAACACTGAAATTCAGTGTTTAAAATCAAAATAATGTTTTTTCTCAACTAAAGCATATTGAGTGAGAGAGAACTGCACTTTGTGTTTCCTATGAAGTGTATCATAGTTGGCCCATGTGGCAGAGAAATAGAAGAGTACCGAAAGCAGTGGCGGAAGAGATTTCTTAGTAGTCAGGAGGTTTGTTATCCATGCTAGATGTCAATCTGTCCTTTCATTTGTTTATTTTCATGAAAGCCTTAAACACAGAATGGAATATATGAAATATGTTTTTCCCCCAGAGGGCTTTTCACCACTGCACAATTCAGAGCCTAAATTACGTTTCCCTCCGACATCTCGGCTCCATCTGCGATACAGACAAGCGACATATTCAGCATAGCAAATCAATTATCTTTAAGGTCATGGCAAAGTTCATGCAGAGACATCAAGTTGTTACAGTCCAGCGTTTTCTCTCTCTCTCTGAGAAGATCTTGACTTATACATTTTCTATTTCACCAGAAGTTGTTTTTTTCAAAGTTCCATAAACGTTTTTTAAGGTTTTGAGCTATCTCTGCCCTTTTTCAAACCTGCATTTTGATATTGTTTCAACATGAAAACAGTGTAAAGCATCTGTGGGAGAAACCAAGGCACCAAAAAAGGAAAAATCATGTTGAGTTACAGCAGAAATAGATCCAGCTTGTCAAAATCTTTGAACCAGCTGCTAAATGTGTTTTTGAAGAAACGTGCTAACAAACAGATGTATGAATGCATCTGGCACACCACATAAAAAATGCAGCATAACGTTACTGTACAACAGGTTTTTGATGAGATTCTTCTTTTTAACACGCTTCTGGGAGTTGTGAAACTCCTCCAGCTGCAGCATGGCAAATCACCATTTGACACTGGCAGCTTTGACTGTGTCAACAGAAAGAAATGATGCAAAAGTGTGTTTCAAAAGTAGACTGACTGAAAACACAAACCCCCCTGGTAGATGTGACTGTAGTTCCTTTTTATGATCGTTTGAAGCGAAGGAAATATTTATATCACGCGTGGCTTTACAGTAGCTCTGATCAGCTCTGAGCTTTCAATCAGCCTGTCATGACACAGACTCTCAGCACATGTGCACCTGAACACACAGTTTTTCTTTTATCCTCCCTCCTTAGCCCAAGATGAAACAAAGACTTCTGATCTCTCTTCATCTTACACACTGACACATACTGAATCCAGGGCTGGTTATTTGTGAGAAAATATACCAATATTTGTAGATTTTTAAATCTCAATGTGTATCTCATCTGTTATTGTGTCTAGTCGAGGCCTAACAGTTAAAGGTAACAGTGCATACTTTAAAGGCGCTTCAGTGGAAGTGACGGGACACCAAATCTCCGTGTGCTTTAGGTGAAGCTAATGTGAGATGTCATCAGTTAGTTAAGCCGTGCTTGAGCTTGATGTTCTGGAAGGGGTGGTCATTTTAGTACCTTGGTGTTATTCTGTAATTCTGCTGTTCCCTGAAACAAGAAGGGTGACTTTTGCACATTTGAACTCCAGAATGACTGGATGAAAGTTATTACTGACAAAGGACTGTTGATTTTAAAGTATCCCCTGTTATAAATAAACCACCTTTCCTTGACTTTTTTGGGTTGGAGTTAATGTGCAGTCATCTTACTTATCATTGTTCTACCTCTCCTGCAGGTTACCAGGGCCCTCCAGAGTACCTGCTGCGGGCAGCGGGGCCTCCAGGAGCCCAGGCTCATCCAACCTCAACCGTCGGAGCCAGAGCTTCAACAGCATTGACAAGAGCAAGCCTCTTCAGTATGCCAGTGGCAACGATAGAGGTAAAGAGTGTGTTTACAGAGTTTGACTATGGGGTCAGGGGTAGGCAACCTCAGGCCTCAAGGGCTGGTGTCCTGCAGGTTTTAGATGTGTCCTTTATCCAACACAGCTGATTCAAATTGCTAAATGACCTCCTCAACATGTCTTGAAGTTCTCCAGAGGCCTGGTAACGAACTAATCACCCTGGGTGAGATCTAAAACCTGCAGGACACTGGCTCTCGAGGCCTGGAGTTGCCTACTCCTGCAGTAGGTAGAGTGATTTTCCATTCCTCATCCCAACCACTTGATGGCACCACTCACACAAGTCAGACAGGCTGATGTCACTAGTCTTAACTGGTCTGCTGAATCATCCACTGCTCTTCATTCCAACTGAGTTGGAATAGATACCATTAAGTGGAGGTGGTGAAAATATTCACAGCACGAATAGAGCTGCTTGAGAAATGAGCAGGGGGTGAATCCAGGAAACCGCTTTGTCAAGTACGATCAAGCTAATAAGAGTAATGTTTTTGAGAAAAGGGTCTTACAGAGGCCAAGAGTGAGTGTGTGGCATTTTATTTAACAGAAAAGTAATTACTGAAAAGTCCTTGTTGTGTTAATGGCCACATTCTGCTGTGAAGAGTAAATATATCCATTCGTAATGTG
This sequence comes from Copadichromis virginalis, assembly GCF_057382275.1. Taxonomy (NCBI): domain Eukaryota; kingdom Metazoa; phylum Chordata; class Actinopteri; order Cichliformes; family Cichlidae; genus Copadichromis; species Copadichromis virginalis. Next base: position 3,718,688 of record NC_140634.1, read on the forward strand.
TTAATTACACAATTCTTTACTGTTGGCTCGTTCGATCACTTTATAATAGCTTTAAGATTTTGTCATGGCTCATTCATAAGAATTCTTATGAGTTATTGGCTAACACAATGCCAGTAATTAAAACATGTTCTCATGCCTCAGCATCATCATAATAATAACGCCACTCCTGAAGGTATATTAACAAACCTTTTACTTTGGCAAAAATGTTTTCTAACAAAAGACAGCCAGCATTTATTCTTAAAGCACTGCACAGTCATTGAGGAAAACAGTGCAAAGGATCAGTAGATGGTGATGTAGTGGAGGAGAGACACAGTGAATGGCACCCAACAGAGATAGCAGTGAAATGCCTGCAGCAAACGCTTGCTGCATTTCTCTCTGTCTTCCTTTTCATCCTAAAAGTTCACATGTGCACTCACCCTTCCAGTTTCTGTCTGAAACTTCAGATTCTTCAGTGGAAGAGGGAGGTGAAAGATAACACAGAAGGATGGAAAGATAGTATGTGATCAATCGTAACTGAAAATTGCTAAAAACGGGGAATAACAAGCTCTTGAGAAACTGACATTTCACATTAGTCTTAATGTGCTTTTAGTTATAATTGGGTTTAAATGTCAGGGTTTTTTTTAGGTTTATTATGGTTATTAGTTACGTCACAGTTTCAAAGGTTTCAGTAACATTTTCCCCTTTTTCTCCTGAAAATGATACGCAGGGTATTAAAGGGCAAATGTGTCTTTTTCCAGTGGAGTCTTGCCAAAAGACAAAGCCTCAGTTTGGAGAGATAAGCCGGTAGGACTGGTGCTTCACTGCAGGGGAGATGGAAAAGGTGTTTTGGTTTAAAATAAAATAGACAAACCAAAAAGTGGAGGGGGGATCAATTGTTGAGGAAATGTCAGCTATGCAGTCGGATCCTTCTGGCCAAAAACAGGTAGCAGAGAAATCAAAAGGCACATAAACAGATACAGGAAGTGTCTGCCACAAGCTTTTTCCCCTCCTCTCTTACAGCTACTTACATTCGCCCCTTATAGGACATGTTCTCGTTTAATGTGAAATCTTTTCATCTTTTCTAATTGTGACTGTGCAAATTCAGATTCCTAATGGAAACAAGTACAAATATAGTATTCAGCTCTGAGCAGACAATGCTGTAATGTTCATCCCAACCTCTAACAATTTTTACAGATTTCATTTTCCTATTTATTTGATATTATTATGCATAATTTCTTTATTTTCATTTTAATAATGAAGCCAGGCCACTGCACAAATGAGTTTGAAAGTGTTTTAATATTATTTAAGAAAAACTTATCACATTTTCCTCCTTTTTGCATAGTTTCCACCTGTTAGTACTACAGCCATTTAAGATTATGGAGATTACACATGGCAGTTTTTTGTACATGATGTCGACTTGTCTGATCTATAAAAGGGGCAGGGTTTACTTAAAACTAGCGTTCTAGTTTGTTTCTATATTTTTTTTTATCAGAGCCAATAAGCTCCAATGGCCAGGTCAATATATTATTTGATTTTATCTGTTTGCCATCTATTGGTATGGGCATTTGTAACAGCGGACACATGAAAAGGGAAAGACGAAACAGGAGAAACATCCTTCATATATTTTCAAACTACATTGTCATACTGTTTTAGTAAGGATTTGCAAAAAATGTATGCACAACAAATACTTCAGAAATACTTCTGTTTGTGTGTCAGAAAGAAGATAAAGAAGCAGCTGTGAAACTCCAGTACTCCAGAGTGGAGAAGGTGCTGGTTTCCTTAAGCCGATAATTTGTCTTACTCACAGTGATGTGAAGTGGGAAGCAGAGCAAGTTCAAATGTGTTAAACTGGAGTGTGGCCAGTGTGTAGAAACTCACACCAGGTGAATTTCAGTCTTTAACTGTGTGGTAAACAGAAGGGTTTGTCAGTACATACATGAGTCAGGGGCACGTGTGCTTCTGACTTTGTGTGTGTGTTTGTATTTGTTAGCAGAGGGTCCACCGCCACCCAGACAAAGTGGCATTTAATTCCGTGGTCGCTGAGGCAAAAAAGGAAAATAAGAGTCTGTTGCCACGGCAACAGCAAGTCACTGCACGGTGAAAAGTGTGGTGGTGCTGTGAAACTGCCTCTGGGGTGGGGAAGTGATGAGCGGGGAGGAGGGAAGGGGAATCTCTGAAGACAGGGTTAATTGACTGGACACACAAGCAGAGACACACACCGCAGGCAGACTCACACAAATGCTCGCCATCTCTTTCATTCGCAGTCAGATTTATCAGATATGTAAAAGTCATTCACTTATCTCAAAAGATGGGGGGCCAGCATAGTGGTCACACACACACACACACACACACACACACACACACACACACACACACACACACACACACACACACACACACACTCACAATGTATGCTGTAATCAACGTTTATGCCTGTGCCACATGACTGCCTGGACAAGAAATGACCATCTTGAGACAGTCTTGTGATGGGACCACATAGGACCAGCTATCAACATATTCATATTCAGACTCATAAGTACACAGTAACTATAAAGTAATATATTACTATTAGTTGCAGACACAAGTAATTAGTACATATTTGTTGAACTTGGGACTAATGGATCTGATTACACATATTTTAACCTGGCTCTCGTTTTCATCTCATCACCTGTAAAGTTTTATTACTCCACACTTAGGAAGCTATCATGCTGACAAACTATTCCCACAGACAGCCATTTAATACCTTGCAAAGTCTAAATGCCTTTGTGCGTATTCCTGCAACAATAAGTGTTGCAGGAATAAGCATAAGAATAAACTCCAGGACTTTGCCAGGAAGACACACGCTCAAAACAACAGCTATGCTACTGGAGCTGCAAATGTTTTTTCTTTGCACCAGCATTTGGTCTCATCTGAGATTTGAAACTTTGGTATTGTGACTTATCTCAGCTTTTAAACCTATTCATGGTAGAAAAAGAGGGGGGCTGCCAGTTCATTATCCTTTTTAATTGACTTTAAACTGATTTTGTTGTTGTACAGATATCCTTTCACACAAACCCACCAGCACATTCAGAACAGATCCATACACTTTAACACATGTTAAAAAAATATTTTATTTTAACATAGATTGGCTACAACAACACATATAACTGCAGTTCCACTTAGACTTACACCCTAGCAGACACTCCTTTATTTATTTAACTTGTTACAATCATTCTAATATTAAAAAATTGTTATTGGCTAAAAATGTCTCCAGTTGTCAGTTGCTTGTCACATTATTATATGGTTATCCAAATCAATCCTTAACTAATGTGAAGCCAACAGATTTTTGCTCTAGTCCAGGGGTAGGGAACTCCAGGCCTCGAGGGCCGGTGTCCTGCAGGTTTTGGATGTGTCCTGTGATCCAACACAGCTGATTCAAATGGCTAAATGACTTCCTCAACATGTCTTGCAGTTCTCCAGAGGCCTGGTAACGAACTAATCATTTGATTTCAGTGTGTTGACCCAGGGTGAGCTCTAAAACCTGCAGGACACCAGTTCTCGAGGCCTGGAGTCCCCTACCCCTGCTCTAGTCAGTCACTTTTAAAGCCTTCAAAGTGTGGCCAAACCATTATCAGGTATCTTACAGCCATTTCCTAAATTACAGTTTAAACAATATTATATAAAGGAGGGCCTGACACTTTACAGCCTGACACATTGTGCCGAATGCACTGAGGTGTTTTCAGGCATGTTTAAAGGTTTTACAGGATGTTGTCAGAAGCATAAGCCGGTTAAAGTGTTTCGGCCCCAGCCACAGCTCAATCTGAGCCCCCCTCCTCTGCCTGCCTGAGGAGGCTTTAAACTGCAGAGTGGGGGTGACTCAGAGCCAGCTGAACCCTGCTCACTGTGCTGAGTGACAGCCAGACAGACAGACACTCAGTCTAATGGAGCATAACTTCATGCTGTCACTCTGTCGCCTCTCTCTACTTACCCTATCATAATTCTGCTGATACTTTTTCCCCGCTATTTGTCTCTTTCAGTTAGAAAGTAACTCAAACTTGTGTTCATGGGGAGGTGAAGTTGTGTTCATGTGCATACCTAACGCAAATGCTATACTTGTGAGGTCTGGGATAATGTTTATGTATAAAAGAGATACACAGGTGTTGATGATCTGTGAAAGGTAGTTATTTATCTTTCATATAGCTGTATGCAGTATAATTCCAGCTGTGTGGATGAAAGTAGAAAGAGGAAAAAAGAAATGCAGAATATGAATATCCCAAAATAAAAAATGTTCAGGGAATGAAGCTGCAGAGTAAATAAAAAAAAGCTTCTCAAACTTTCATTTGTTGTTTTACTCATTGGGAGGTGGATCTTTTCCAGAAAAGGTCAATATTTTAATTGAATGGCTTCCTTTCAGGAAATTCTCCTTTATTATTTATGATGGTGAGAATTTGTTTGTCACTACCATAACATGATAGCCTGTCCTTTATAAGTCTGTTATATACATGTATACATGCGGTTACAGGTTACAAAGAATTGTAACAAGAAGGTAAAACACTGTTGAATGCAAACTCCTTGTAAGACACCGGTGTTGTAATAAACATGAAGTCTTTTCTTTTAACTCAACTCGCTGTTGATATCCTGTCACCTGAGAATAAGCTCTGGGGTTTTATTTTTGTAATTTTCCCCAAATAATGTAAGAGTTAACTATTTTTTGCTGAATGTGTGTAAAACCACAAAGGAAGTCAGCAGGGAGTCAGCTGAGTATTCTGAACTAGTTTTTCTTGTCAAATAAATCCAGGAAGTGTAGCATTTTAGCTAATAACTTGTTGATAAATGACTATGATAAAAAGTAAAAAAAATAAAATAAAATAAAATAGGAAAATTGCATTTAATTATCAAACTGCAATAAAATTTGGGGAAACCTAACACTTTACAGGTAGCGTAATGCAGCATACATGACTAATCCTCCTTTTTGTAATCAATTCTGTGCAACATCTCAATGGGAAAATCATTCCAACCAATCTCATCACAGAAAGATTAGTAATAACTTGTTGCAGCTTATCAATTGGTTATTTGAAATTGCAAATTTGTACATCAAAAACTGTAATTAACCAGATATCCCTTTTAATCATCATCCTGTATTTTTCTTTCTCTCTACTCTCTTTGTTCAGAGGCTGTGAGAGGCATCCCAGTACCTAGTGGGATGAATGGAAGTGGTGTTGGTGGCATGGTTCCCACCAGCCTCAGCGGGCAGCAGCTGGCCTCTGCCATCCCATCCCCCACAGCTGGCAAGTCCTGGCGCAGCAAGTCCATGAATCTTAAGCACAGCGCAACTTCATCCATGCTGGCAAGCCCTACACACTCCCCTTCTACCACCCCATCACCGCAAGCCCCAGAAGGGGATGGGTCAAAAGTAGGGTCAAGTGTTGCACTGCCTCAGAGGTCAATGCTGGAGAAATTTCGGCTGATTAACCCCCGATCAGCTTCAAGAGCATCACCATCTGTGGTGGAGATGGCTTTGCAGGAGGAAGATGACCTATCAGAGTATGGTGAAGATGGATTGACGCCTACAGGGTCAGCGTGCAGCAGTGTTAGTAGCAGTGCTACAGCCAAACAAATGGCTACAAAGACCCCTGCATCGTCCCTCACCGCACCAAGCAAAACGTCCTCATCTTCACCCTCTTCTTATTCAAAGGCGTCCGCCAGTGGTAGCAGGTCTCAAGCCTCCTCCAAAGACAAGGAGGACAAGAGCAAGTCTGGGAAGTCCTGTAAGGACAGCTCTCCCCCAAAAGAGGAGCGCGACACATTTCCCGAGTCCACAAAGAAGTCCTCAAAAATTGCCAGCCTCATCCCAAAAGGAGGGAAGTCATCGTCAGGGAAGAAAGATGGTGGCACCCCCTCAGCTTCAAGCGGCATCCCAAAGCCAGGACTTAAAGGTCCCTTAGCATCATCAGCAAAGCCGCAAAGTCAGTCCCAGGCCCAAAACCAGGCCGCCTTAAACAGCAGCGGAAATATACGGGGAGGAGAGGGAGAGAGGGCCAAGCTAACCAAAGGGGGGCAAAGTGGGAGTTTCTATATCCAACGCTCCGTAGGGGGCTCAGAGGGCAAACGGACCAGCATGACCTCGTCCACCAGCACCTCAGCCCTGTCTGCGTCCACTGTGGGAGGAAGTGGGGGAGGGGGAGGAACACCAGGAGGAAATGGAGTAGTTCAGCTTCCCCAGCAGCAGCAGCACAACCATCCTAATACAGCTACTGTGGCCCCCTTCATGTACAGGTGAGGCGCGTGTGTGTGTGTTTATTTGTCCTATCGTCATTACTCAAAGGACACCCAGCGAGAGCAACCTGTTGACCCGTTTTTTGCCTGCACACATTCGCACATGCTTACAGTCATTCACACACCCCATGAGATCTTGGAGTTCTCCCAGTGATCAGCTGGAGCCTCCCCACTGTGCGTCTTGCTCTCGCCTCCACATCCCTTCACAGGCATCACTGAACAAATTAACATCCACTCCCTGCTGCTTGCCAAAGCCTATTATTTAACTGTCTGGGTTTCATCTTTGATGTGAGCATCCAGACATTGGCAGTGTTCAAGAACTCATTCCCCTTCTCCTCATTCAGCCAGTGTTGTTAGAGGCATGCATCTGGCACATGGTTTCATGATGTTACAGCAATCAGAGGTGCAGGAAGTGGGTAAATCCCAAAGAAAAAAAATAGTCTCTAGGATGGCTTTGTGTTAGGAGAGAAAGGGAGTTAGGAATCCCATTAAACAAGACTAAATCCTTCACCCTTTCTCTCTCTCTCTGAACTACCTCCTCTGCAGCGCACAGTCAGCTCTGCCACATTCAGCAGTGCCTCTTTCGAGCATTAGCATTCCTTTAATCCCACACATTTAGTGAGCTTCTGCGGCTATCAGTCCTGAGGAGATAATGAGTGATAGTCAGCTCTGAAGCAGGGAACTAAAACTTAAAGTGTGAAAACACAGGCAGCCTACTCAGTGAGCAAAAAGTAAACAGAAGCATTGAGTGTAGTAGAAGTGGATGGACCATCTGTGATGTTACCCAGAGTTTTCTGAGAGAACATTTTAAAGCTTGGACTTCTACTCACTGTTTCTTGCCATCTTGGTCAGTAATTGGAACTAGAAAGTTCAAATTTGGCATCCGTCGCAGCTGCTCCTATATATATCTCTCAGTTGTTAAGAAAGTCTCTTTTTCTTTGGGGGGGCACTTTATCAACTTTGCATCTGCAACAATTAACTTTGCAAGAAGTGAATCGTACTTGTTATTAATCTCTGGCTCTCTTCCACAGCATGTCTTTTGTCCTGCCTTCCTTCTCTCACCCCAACCGGTCACGGCAGATGGCCGCCCCTCACTGAGCCTGGTTCTGCCTGTTAAAAGGGAGTTTTTCCTTCCCACTGTCGCCAAAGTGCTTGCTCATAGGGGGTCATATGATTGTTGGGTTTTTCTCTGTATGTATTATTGTAGGGTCTACCTTACAATATAAAGCGCCTTGAGGCGACTGTTGTTGTGATTTGGCGCTGTATAAATAACATTGAATTGAATTGAATCTGGAGGGTACAAGAGAGATACATTGGAGTGTTTTAATTTGTTTATCATTAGAAACAACAGACATGCAGAGTTAATGGGTTGTCAGAATATCTGTGGTGTTAACGCTGGCCCCCTCCAAAAGTGTTACAGTGAAAGTCACCTGTGCTTTTTTACATAATAGTAGGTATGAAATTGTAGGCCATCCATCCATCCATTTTCTTCTGCTTATCCAGTTCTTCTTGTAGAGGGCAAGAGACGGCGTACACCCTGGAGAATGCTCAATGCCCCACTGCCGTGCTATCCCATCTTTTACACATATTACGTAATAATGTGTCTCAGACTATACTCGGTGTTGAATAAAATTCTCGAGGAACAGTTCATGTGCAGATCTTAACCTTTTTGCTGTGTTCTAAGATATATCCTTCCGTTCATATATCTGCGGCTTCCATCTTCATGTTCTTCCTCATCCAAAGCCGTCACCATGCATAAAGGCCCCCTCCTGTGCTGCCAGCATTTTTGCCACAATTAGGCATCCTTGTCTCATTTGGATTCTTTCTCCCTGCCCACTTAAAGTTGTTGTATCTTCCAAGCTTAACAGACCACTTTTGTGTGCAGAAATAATTTTTTTCCCATTCTCTTTCTCATGCACTCACAGTTGCACCACAGAGAAATGTAGTTTGCAATGCCCGTTCTCATCCTATGCTTCCATAACCTAGGTTGACCGGACAATTTTTACAGGGGGCGATTAAAAATACAAAAATTGTTGGTGCAGTTAATTTTTTTTTTCAAAGTTCCGCAGCTTCAATCACATTTCTTTACATGACCAGCAGTAAATCTTCTTTTTTAAAGCAGCAGAGTCAAATATCTTATTACTGCGCACCCCCCCCCCCCATATCTATTCTCTTATTTTTTGGGTGATACTGTGCCATACAGCAATGGTAGTGAATATCTGTGTCTCCGTCTTTGTGAATCCACTGAGGTGAGGGAAGCTTGCAGGAAGAAGAAAAGCTTTTTCACATGAACTGAAGTCACAGGCGAATGCTGTTGTCACAATTGGAAGCCAATTTTTATCTGCAGCTCTGCAGGTGGTGGTCGTCCCTGGTGTGTGTCTGCGCGCGTGTGTATGTATTGGAAGAAATGCATGGTGTTCAGTAGCTTGTGCTTAGTTCTCTGCCTGCCTGTTTTTTGTTTTCTCAGTTTGTAATGCAGTTTTACTGTGTGCATTTCGGGATTTTGTGTGTGGTTTAAAGTGTTAGTTTGTATGTGTTTCACTGTTTGTGTGTTCCTGCGTGAGAGGGCTTTCTGTTGGGTTTGCGTGTCAGCTGTATAACTGTGTTGTTCTGTGCCTTTAGTCTGTTTTTGCATGGTTTTGTGGCATTTTCATTGTTCAAAGTTTGTATGTACATGTAAGACTGTTATCTTATGAGGAGTGTTGGACTCCACCTTTGTTTCTTTAAATCGGCAAACAAACAGTGTGAGGTAGCTCAGGCTGGTGGAGAGGAAGCACACAGCAAATTTAGTTAAATCCATCCCTCCATGACTGCAGTGCCTTTAATTCAGGTTAGACTGAAATATCTGATAAACCTATCTTCTTAACTGCTGTGTGTTATTTGTTCTTTGTGCCTTTAGGACATTCTCAGAAAATGACTGCACCATGGTGGCCCCAGCCGACCCCTGCCTCAGCCCCACCAAGGGAGAGCTAGTCTACAGCAAGACAGCCAAACAGTGCCTGGAGGAGATATCAGGTATGCACCAGGTCACCACACAGATGTGGGCTCCGCTTGGAGGATATTTCTCAGTGTGGGTGTGAGAATGTGCATAAGTATCTGTGCATTATGATCTGTCCCTGTAGATAAATAATTCTACTGCAGTGGTCTGCTACATGCTAAAGGAACTGATTTAAAATGACATTTTCCTTCATTAAACGATTGGAACAAAATGTGTTAGCTTAGGTAGAGACTCTTGGTACAATATGGATTAGCTGTCCACACTGATATTTGTCAGAGACGAGGTTAATGGAGTATAGGTGGAAAAGTAGCTGCAGGATCAGAGAGCCTTTTGAAAGCTGCTGCTGTGGCCAACTCAGTGTACTGGTATTATGCAGCTGGTGTGTGAATGTGCTAAAGTGAGTCTGTTTGTACTTACTGGGAGGGTTCCTGTTCTGGGCTGGTTTCATGTAGGGAAAGGAAAAGGTCAGCAGTGACAGCTGGACACGGGGAGCATCTGCAGCTATGTTTACTTCGCCCCAGGCTGCCACCAGCTGATATAATCGCATTGCTGCACCACCACCAGTCACCATGATACATACATGTACATGGTTTATCATTGCCAGTCTCCGAGTATTTATCAAAAACATTGACAAGATCGGTATGGCTGTATGTAAAGCTTCACACATAACACATATACACACATAAAGTGGAGCTGTAGGTTGTCTTCATTTTGGAATTACAGTACTGTGGCGTTTTTCTGCATCTGAGAGTTCAGGACTGAGGGACATTTGACCAGTTTTAAAGGAGTTTCTAACCACAAAAGCCCAGACAGGAGAAGGATGAGAGGTTAAAGCAGGCACCAGACCATCAAAACACAAACTGCTGGCACAGACAAATCTCTTTGTTTCAGTTGCATTTTACCAGTTCCAAATGAAGAGGTCACTGTGACAGCTCTTTCGTCCTTTATAGCTCTTTGGTCTGCCTTCAGTTCAGAGGTTACATCTGTGGTAGATGTGTCCTCTCTCCTTTTTCTTTAGCGTCATAATCTTTTCATCACTGATTTTATCGCAGAGGATCCTTTGAGACTTTTTGGGTTTTCCATTTTAGAACAGGTCACTTGATTCAGATGGTGATGTCTTCATTTAAAATCAAACTTCTTAATTCAGACGTCAAGTTCAAAGTGAAGCCAGAAGACCAGCATACACAAACAACAGCATGTGATTATAGGTTTGGGGATGTCATGTCGGCAGCAACATTCCAGACATTTTGCTTTGGTCGCGGCTTTTCCAAAGCCCGTGATTTCAAGGATAAAATTAGACTGCGGTGCTGACCGTTCTCTTTGTTTGGGGTCCATTGCAAACACTTGCTTTTTAATGTCACTCGCTTCATGGTCATTGCAGTCTTCATTCTTCCTGCTCTTCAGTAGAGAGACAGGAATGAGTCTCTGAGAAGGAAATTCAAGTGTATGCATACCACAAATGCCACATGACAAGACTTCTCATATACATTTACATATACAGACTGAACCAGTGTCAGTAAGACCAGTTTTAAAACATCAAAGCAGCACTCTATATAAACTCTTCATTCATACGTTGAGTTAAGCTTGAGCTTGAAAGTGTCACCGTTTATTTGTCTTCATCTGTTCATCTTTTATTCATGATAAAACATCAGTTTGCGATGAAGTACCTCATAGGGCATGATGATTAGGATCACCTTGATTATGTTTTCTGAGGCAACTGCTTCCAGGGTCCTCCAGCAGTTAGTAGTCACGATTAGAGAATGCTGTGGTAGACAGCTGTGACTAATAGAGACAGTGCTAATAATGCTCCCAGTGATTGATGGGAATATGTTGGCTCGGTGATCTCATTGTTGATTCGCGATAAGCTGCAGGCTTGCTGCTTTAGCTCCTCAAGATAGCATTTAATTAAGTTTGGGTGGTCAGAGTGGTGCAGCGGGGGCTGCAAGCTTACAGGTGCACTGTCCAAGCAACTCATTGTCACATTGTGAGGGAGAGAGATGGAGAGACACTGAGAAAGAGGGGGAAGGGAGGCATACAGGAAGAGGGCTAGTAAGTGCAGAACAGAAAGAGAGAGATTAGGTGAAAGAGAGGGTGATAAACACAGAGGGGGGAGAGAATGTGAGAAAGGAGAGAGTGAGTGAGAGAGCGAGAGAGAGAGATGCAGGCGCTCCGAGAGCTATGTGAGCCCATTTGCCGGCTTCACCACCGTTCACTCTCCGCTGTGAGGAGAGAGGAACCGTCAGAGAGGAGGCAGGAGGAGCGTAGCTGTCAGGTGGTAATTAAAGGAGAGACAGAAGGTAGGGGGAGATAGATAAGAGTGAATGAAAAGACACTGCCATTTAATAGGGGGAAAAGATAAAGAGAGCGCAAGAGGAAGAGAGAATGTGTGAGGAGCGAGAGATGTAGCGAGTCGTTCATCCACGCCCCTGACTGTGGTGAAGCAGGAGAAAGGAGCCAAGAAGACAGAGAGACAGCATGCGGACAGGGAAGGAGTGGAAGAAATGAATGTTTGTGTCTGGCTCGGCGCCTGACCATGACCATGGGCTGGCTTAATGATGGATCTGGATTTTACCTACATGCCTGAGAAGGTGGTTTTCTCTCCATTCTACTCCCTCTGCTCGCTTTCCCTCCAGCCCACTGAAGCCTGGACATCAGTCGGGAGACGCAGGACCTGGGGCTCCATCTCTTATGTTTCCTCTGCTTTCTTTGCGCTCCTTGCTTCCATCTGCTTTCTCAGTTTTAGTGCAGTCAAGATGTGAAACAGAGTGCCATGCACAGGTAGATCCACTTGCATGTATAGTTTCAGTCTCTGAGCTGCCAGCGGTAAAGAGGTTAGTTGAAAAGGAGAGAGGATGAAGAGAGGAGCGGAGTTCTCGGTTTATCAGGGCGGCAGCCCAGCTCGACGGCCTCCGCAGCCTCTCCCTGACAACCTCAACCTGCGGATCAAGCAGCGCTCGCTTACTAACCTGACCCTGCTCAGTGATGGCGAACAGCAGGTTTACACCTTTGAGCTCGACGAGCTGCCGCCGTCTCGCCTTTCCCAACCTCAAAACTCTTCATTGTACTCATCTTCCACACAACGGGCAGGAGGCAGTCTGCAGGGAAGCCCCAGGAAGGATGTGGTCACAAGAGGCGGAGGTGTAAGGGGCACCAGAGCTCGATCTCTGTCGCTCTCCCTCACTAAAGTGCTCTCTCAGTCAGAGCATTCTCTCATTCCAGTCCCTTGGCGATGCACAGCAGCAGGAGGGCGGCCACAGCGGGCATCATACAGTGGTCACCCGAGGATTGAGGCACAGCGGAGGTCCAGAGAGGTGGCAGGAACAGATGAAGAGGTCAGCAGGGGGCGGTCCGATGAGGAGGTGGCAGCAGCAGACAAGGGAGGTGGGAAACAGGGAGGCAGGGAGAAAGATGGCGGATATTGGGCGGAGGAGGAGGTTTCTGAGGGAGGTCCTCGTGAAGGAACAGCTCAGCTTGATAAGGAGGTGATCCTCACCATGCTGGGTGACCTGGAGCAGGTGCTGCACGCACAGCCTCGCCCACGTAAGTGAGCATTCATTCTCATATAAAGCCTAGAAAGGACTTTAAAAGTGTTGTTTTTTTTATTACATATTACACACGTGATCACACACGTCAATCAGCAGCTTTAAAAAACAATTTCTATTCATTTAAAATCTTGCTTTTTAAAGAAACAAACTGAGAAGCAAAGTAGCTCTGATAGGATGGTTATTTTCATAACCTTCATGATGAGTCAAGCTGTCCTTCTCTGAATAGATGGCATTTGCTGTTTTTTTTGCAAATTTGCATTATAGTATTTATTTTCGTTTTTCCTGCAGTATATAAAAATCATCTCACCTGTATCTCAATAATAAAGCTATGAAGACACTTAAAATAAATTTCCTGTTGTTGGAAACTGTTTTGTGCAACCTTTTTGTATTTACAGTTTTGAGGGATAAGCCTCTTGCATTTCTCTAACTAGAAATATATGTAAAAAAGAAACCAAAAACGAATTTAAATTTTTGTAGTTATTATTGACTTAATGCATACATATTATTAAAATTTGGGCTATAACGGTTGTATTGGTGTATAGCAACTTGAAATGCTCCCAAAAATGGCTCCACAGCATGTAAAAATATAAAGACAAGCTCTGGTGGACTTGGTTCTATGGTAGGTCTTAAAGGGTTAAGGCATTGTTTTGCAAGAACATGCTCTAGAAGAACACTTTGCTTCCTGTAGTCCATACCTTTACACTCACAGATATGTTGCATTCTCACCTAAAAGATCTGCACAGCAGCAGTAGTTTATTTCCTAGATATTACACATCCTATTTTTCACCTGCATTCACTCTGTCACAGTCTGCAAATGAGGCACTTTGTTGAGCATGCAGCTTTAAGTGGTTTAATGTAAATCTCAGCTGATGGAGTCTAACCTGGTACTGTGCTATACCTTGGCACCAGCTCTGTTAATATATGTCAAATTTTCCAGTGTACACACCATCTGCCATCTTCCCATGTGGAACGATGTGCACAAACTTGGCTTTAACGTGAGAGAAACACAGGAGTCATTAAGAAGGATTTCTGACAAGTGATATGAGTCAATCAAAGAAAATGTTAGTTTTGAATCTGAAATTATGAAACTGACAATTATGAAACTTTTTGTTTGTGTATTTCTTCATTTTTTTCTTTTGCATACCATGTCAAACTTTTCTGTATATACTCATGTCGTAGATTTAGGAGCAACCAAGTAATTGTTAACATTTTATTTTTTATTTTAACAATCATCAACTTCATACACAGGGTTTGTAGGGGTGCTTGAAATCCTTGAAAATGTTTGGATTTTAATATTGCCTTTTCAAGGTTTGAAAAGTGCTTGGATTTTGGATTTGGTGCTTAAAAGTGCTAGAAACTGTAACCACAAATAACTATTTGATTGAATAGTTTTCTTATCAGATTGTCACAAAGTATAAAAGCAAAATTTCTCCGCCTGGGCTGCCTTGCACCTCTACGTGTCAGTCTGTTTCAATGTGTGACTGTTTGAATCTGTTTATCGTGAGAACCTACACATTAAACAACTTAAATTCATAATGGCTTCAAGCTCACATTGAGACCTGTCGGGCACTATCAGCCACTAAGACAAATTTTGATGTGTTTTTGTATATGAGTATTTCATACTTTAAGGCTCACTTTTTATTTAAGGCAGATGAAGTCTTATATGCTGAATTGAACTGAGTATGTCATCTGTTCAAAGCCTCTCCCAGTCAGTGCTGTTCTCCATGCCTGTCATACTGGACATGATTTTATTAGAATAAACACGTTAAAGGTGATCATTTAAAACTTTAACAATAATACAGAAAGCAATGTAGTTAAACATCTTACAGTTAGTTTTGAATGAATGAACTTTAAAAAAACAAACAAACATCTGTCTCCTATTTCTTGTGTCACATAGGAAAGAAGCATCAATATCTGATGTGTAGACTTATTATTTTGGTCTTACTGAGGCGATGCGAAGTGAAATATGCATTCTGTTTTTTTTGTAATGTGCTGGAAAAGCTTGAAAATGGACCTTGAAAGTGCTTAAAAAGTGTGTGTGTGTGTGTGTGTGTGTGTGTGTGTGTGTGTGTGTGTGTGTGTGTGTGTGTGTCAGATAAAACCATGCATTACATTAAACAGATAGTGTTCATTGATGTAATTAACAGGCTCTCAATGTGCTTAAGTGGCTGCCAGGAAACACATTTGTGTCCACTTAGATATACCGTATTTTTCGGACCATAAGGCGCACCGGATTATAAGGTGTACTGTCGATGAACGGATCTGTTTTCATACATAAGTCGCAATGGATTATAAGGCGCATTAAGTTAAACAAAACAGAACTCATTCTTCTTGCTTCCTCCACTTCTGTACCATTGATTCATTAATGTTGAATTCTCTCACAGCTGCTCTATTCCCATGTTGTTGCAGTATATTAATGACTAACCTCGTATTGTGGATGGATTTTCTCAGTTGCTCTCCTTATTGAAGTTTGGTCAAAAACCAACGCTAACTAAGTTAACCCTCACGTTAACTTAGTTAGCGTTCATCCTCCAGCTTCACTGTGTTATGCTTTATGTTATGCCAGAGCTTCCAAAGTGTGGGGCCCGCCGCTGGGGGGGGCGCAGAGCCACTGCGGGGGGGTGCGCTTGGTCACTGCTAGCATCATGGACAGGTTTTTGACGGGGCGCCCACACAAACGCAAAGCAGGAGATGAAGCATCGCTGAATATGTTTCCAAACCAACTTCATTCTAAGCCAAAGACTAGAAAATATGATGAAGCATATCTAGTTGTTACAAATCACGGACAAACGGTATCCCAATGTTGTTTATGTTTTTGAACCCATTTTGCACAGGGAGGCATTTTTTGAAAAATGCATTGATAGCAATGTTGAATATTATAAGATAAGATAACCTTTATTAGTCCCACATGTGGGAAATTTGTTTGTTATTACACAGGAAAAAAACAACTACATGTAAAATAATTACACTGTGACGCCTCTGCCTTTCTAAATGGAGGGACAGCAACTGCGTGTGTATAATTAAACGTGTAAAAACTGCAGATAGTCAGATTAACAGTAACAGTATTTTGTCTCTATCTGCCATTCTGCAATTCATCTCATGTACACAATAACGTAGCTCACTGCGTGACGTGAAAAAAGGCACATACCTTTGACGTTGCATGACGAACTCTGTATTCCTCGTCCACACGTAAACACAAAAAAGGAGTTTTAAAAATCTCAGTTTTCGGTGATTCGAAACGCAGTTTACGTGTGGACGAAAGGCCCAAACGCATAGAAACAGCTGCGTTTTCACTGTGTTATGCTAACATAGCTGTGTCACTAGCGATCACGTAGCACATCATTATATACCAGCTAGTCCAACTTCAGTAACCCTACAAACGTCACTGCTGTTTAGTTTTCTGTCTTCATTTATGTTGGAAGTGATAGCAGAGCTGTACATTTTATTTTTTTCAGAAATCTCTCAGTCAGAACATGCTATATCATGTTTAGGTAAATAGCGAAACTAGCGAGCTAACTTACTGCTAACTTCTAACTCTGTTAAATTTAATAAATTCTGTTTTCATGGATGCCTGGATGTTAAACGTAATTGTTATACCTGGTAAAGCGGCAACGCTGATCATTTTATTGAAGATGAAAGAATTTAGACAGTTTTTAACTCTCAGTGTGCTCCAGTGTTCGTTTGACTTTGGGACCTTAAGCAACGGAGTTTTGGACCCAGAGAACTCCAAGTCCGCTAGGCTTCTGACTACGGTAGCCATAATGTTCTGACAATCCATCAAGTGGTGGGCTTCGTAGCTTACCAAAGTCGTAGTGAAACATTTTTGACAGATCTTTGAGCCACTTAAAATCGGTTCGAGGTCAGTATGCACAACCACAATTCATACATAAAGCGCACCAGATTATAACACGCACTGACGATTTCTGAGAAAATTAAAGGATTTTAAGTGTGCCGTGTAGTGGGGAAAATACAGTATATGTGTGTGTGTGTGTGAGTGAGAGAGAGAATGAGAGAGTTTGAGAGAAGCCGAGCTTTATTCAAACTGATTTGCAACAAACTGCAGCAGTGAGGGCAAAGTAGTGCACAGTTATGTTTACGTGAGTGTTATTTTGTATGCATTTGTACAATTAGATAACTGTGAGAGTACATTGATAGCATTTAGTCAAAGTCAAAGTCAAAGTCAACTTTATTGTCAATTCTGCCACATGTACAGGACATACAGAGAATAGAAACTACGTTACTCTCAATCCCTAGATAAAATAGCAAATGAACATTTAAATATAAGAGTGATTAAAAAATGCAGGTAATGCAGGTAAAATAATTAAAAAGTAAAAATTTAAATAAATACAATACAATTTTACATATAACAAGAAAGCTATACAATATACAATATAATGGGTAAATGACATTGGGTGTAAACCAGGCAGAGTAGTGCAGCAATTGCTACATACACGTAATGTAAGCATATTGCTACATTACGTCATTTAGCACTAGTAACGGCTATTTGTACCAGTTAGCATGAAAAAGTAGGGGAAGGAACTACATGTAAGCACTGACTGGTACTGTACAGTGTGTGTGTGTGTGTGTGTGTGTGTGTGTGTGTGTGTGTGTGTGTGTTATGCTCAAGTGTATGAATAAATGCGTCAATTTTAAACAGTAGCCATTTGCATTTTGTTGTGTCAACTCTGTTTCAAGGAGCATTTGTTTAACATCGAGCAGTGTGTGTGTGTGTGTGTGTGTGTGTGTGTGTGTGTGTGTGTGTGTGTGTGTGTGTGTGCGCGTGTGTGTGTGTGCGTGTGTGTGTCTAAGAATGTGTGTATATACCTTTCCTGATTCTATTCCCTCAACCCCTCTCTCTCTCACACACACACACTGGCCTGGTCTCAGTTTGGCTGCTTCCTGTGCTTTCCAGGCCAAGATCTGAATGTAAGCTTGAATCCAAATGAGCGCTTGGTGGCTTCTCACCTCTCTGTAGGGTTGGAACTGAAAGTAGGAGCTAAAAAATATTGTATAAGCATATTGCTACATTACGTCATCAGGTGCAAAAGATTTAACCATACAAGTCTGCTAGTCTTTAAAATCAGTTATTTACAGCAGAAAGTGTAACGCTGTAATGTTTTGGTTTCACTGTGGATGCAGTCATGTCATTGCAGCATTGTTCGGGTGAGACCTCTTCTCATGCACTGTTGCTATGGCTCTCATTTATATACACACACAGACACACACACACACAAATAGATTCACACACATTCGCACCTTTAACTGCTTCTCAATGTTTCATTAAGAGTCCGTTCATAATGGAGATTCTGGGACTAGATTGCTTCATGTCACTTTATAATGGGATTGTAATTGGATCTTTCTTGAAGGAGAGCTGGTGAGAGAAGTTTTGCACATCAGGGATGACATGAGAAAAAGACGGATTACAATAGTGATGTGTCGGTCGCGAACGAAACGGCTCTTAGAGCCGACTCTAAATGAAAATTTTTTTAAATTATTTGAATATATATGAGTGCTTGTGTATAAATACACAAACAATACACATATGCTTTCAATTGTGTAATTTAAGTGATCTAGGTAGCTCTGGTTTAGAAGTTCAGTTAATGCTAGAAATGTGTTTTAGAGTTTGTACATGCTTTGGAATTTGTACGTGATTTTTTGGAGTTTGTACATGCTTTGTTTCTAGGTGCCACTGTATATATTTATATATAAACATATATAAATAAAACCACTTTTTTTTTTACATTAGTAATTCTTTTTGTGCATAATTTTATAGTGTTGTTAATAATAAATTAATTAAAGCAACAAAGCAACCTGAAGAGCCGGTTGTGAGCCGAAAGAGCCGGATCTTTTTAGAGAGCTGAGCCGAAAGAGCCGATTCTCTAAAAAGAGCCGGAAATCCCATCACTAGATTACAAAGAAAGACAAAATCATGCGGTTGTAATGTTTTGAGTTTGCAGTGAAGAGCTCCCCTTCCCATTAAGATAATGTGATCCAGGATCTCCCTTCTTAAAGGAGCTTTAGCCTTTCTAAAAGATCCATGTTGTAATTGAGGTCAAGTCTTGAGCTTTGAAAAACAAACAGATATTGCAGTGTGGACTTTTCTGGAATTTAGCTCGGACCACGTCCTCATTTTAGGTAATGGCAGATGGCTTGAACATGAATTGAGGCTGCGGTTTGGGGATGACCTCAGAGGGGACTGGCAGCGGCTCCCTGGCCAGGCATATCCCCATATACTAATGAAAAGTGAATGGATTCTAAAAGCATATGAAACGACCCAAGACTTTAGTGACTGAAAAATAAGGTTTAGCCAGACCTGTACCATGTGCTCTTGTGAGTCACAGATTAAACTTTTTTAATTCAGTAGAGCCTCAGCAGGCACAAGAACTTAGGCAACTGCAGCAAATAATGATCAAATAAATAGTGAAATAGTGAATAAAATAAAAGTTGTTCTCTTTCAAAAACAAAGCTTGAACAAAACAAAGATAAATGAAATGTGTCCATCAAGGCACTTTTCTTTAAATGTGCCTAAGTGACTCTACCACTGTGTATTGTAACATAACATCCTGCAAAGCAGGAAGACTGGTCTCAGTGTGTAAAATGAATGACGTACTGCCAGTTTTGTAGTAGTTCATGCCTGATCACGTTGTTCAGTGTAGACTCAAAAAGACGGGATCTGTACAAAAAACAGAGCTCCATCCTACAATGTTATGTGTTATCTAGGAAACTAGCTTAGCATTTCTGTTCAAATTCAAAATAATCCTGCTGTATATTCCAGAAGATAAAGAACTCAGATACTGTGGTTTCTGCCCGTGGCAATGAGCTGGCCCAGAGGAGTTCCCTGAGGCCTTTTCAAATCTCTAGAACCTCCGTCTGCCCTAATGTGCCCCACACTGTAATCACAGCTGCATTGCCTGAAACACAGAGAAAAGCTTCTTGCAGTCATTTTACCATTACACAACACTGGCCAACATCTGCTGGCTCATTTATTGTGCCACGGAGACAGTTTCCCTGTGAAATCACCTTAAAACTAGAAAGCACTGTGACCACCATCCATTCTGTGTCTCGTGCCACTTGTTAATTACCCATTGTGTGGTACCTGCCTGTGGGTATGGGCTAGCTTGACAAGCTAACAGAGAAGCTTAATTGGAGCTGACAAGCAGATACTTTGGTCTGTGGTCGCTGCTCACACTTCTGAAATGTTGCCCGTCCAGTGCTTATTAGCAACACTACTTCAGTAAGCTTAATGAAACAAATTCTTCATCTGTAAACGAGGCACTGAAAGAGAACATAAAATATATGAAGTGCTTTCTTAGCTGTCTCCTGCTCTAGGGCGAGGTAGAGAGATGGAAGCATTTCTCTACATGTCTGACAGAGAAGCACAGGAGCTCTGGCAGAGTTTGCTTCTACATGCGGGCATGACTGTGTCCCAAACTAAGTGACAGATTGCGTGGTGTCATGGCATGACATTTCAGCATCAGCCTGAAGGAAAAATGTCAATACCGCATAAAATGATACACACACTTTTTAAAGCAGAAGAAGTGCATGTTAGTGCAGCCTGACAGGCAGATTTATTGTATGAGATCCAAATTCTCAGCAAGTGGGTTAGGGACATTCACCGTAATGCAGTCTGTCATTGTGATCGGTCATCATTTTGTTCCCCCTACTGAGACATTTCAGTGAAATCCAATGAAAAACTGTATGTCAGCCATCCTCATCACTTTTTATGTTGTGTGTGTTTGTAGCTTTTGTGTAAATGGGTGACAGGTGCTTGTTGTAAAAGTATGTCCAGGGATCTGAGTAAATCATGTAAAAATGTATGTGTGCAGGAGAAGACCCTGAGACAAGACGTATGAGGACAGTAAAGAACATCGCTGACCTGCGGCAGAACCTAGAAGAGACCATGTCCAGTCTACGGGGGACACAGATCAGCCACAGGTAGGCGTGCAGAGCTCTTTACTTTGAACGCTTAATGGATGACCCTAATCTGAAGATGCAACAACACAACAGTTTCTGGTTTTTATCCAGATAATTTTTTTTGTATAGCACCTTTCAAGATAAAAACCACGAAGTAAACGCACTAAAAATAAAATGGGGACCAAGAACAGAACCCTGTGGTTTACCATGTGAACCAACAGAACCAACTTGAACCAGTCATGTGTTTTACCAGATACGCCTACCCAGTGCTTTAGCCACAGTAGTATCAATACTTCCACAACCCAAATATAGAACATGCTCCCTTCGCAGAGCCATATGTATCATCACATCATCATCGCCACTAAAAATAAATATATAAAAACTAATTTTTTTTTTTTAAAGTTGTAAAAGCACAGAGAGGAGGTACAACACCTGGTAGACTGGTGTCAGAATAACAACCTGTCTCTCAATGGCTCACACCCCTCTGCACATCAACGGATCTGCTGTTGAGATGGTCAACAGTGTGAAGTTCCTGGGTGTGCACACATCAGCCGATCTCTCCTGGAACCTGAACACCACCACCATCATGAAGAAAGCCCAACAACGTCTTCACTTTCTTAGGAAACTGAAGAAGGCCAGTCTCCCTCCTCCTATCCTCACATCATTTTACTGGGGAACCATTGAGAGCGTCCTCTGCTGCTACATCACTGTGTGGTACGGGAACTGCACCCTCGCTGAAAACAAGTGTCTGCAGCGCATAGTGAGGACAGCAGAGAGGATCATTGGAGGCCCTCTCACATCCACCTCCCAACTCTATGACAGACACATCATCCGACGTGCGAACAGCATAGTGAAGGACACTCTCCACCCCTCACATGCACCGTTCTCCCTCCTTCTATCTGGCAGACGGTTTCGCAGCATCAAAACCGTGACGACCAGACACTGGAAGAGCTTCTTCCCCCAAGCAGTCAGAGCCCTCAACTCACTACCACAAAAGGACTGATATACACATACGCCTTTACAAACACCTTACAATACTCATCAAAATTATATTATATTTGCACATTTTGCATTTTGCACATGTCTTTGTCATGTCTCGTCAATGATATCCCGACAATAATTTGAAACTGGTATTAAATACTAGAGATGGCACGATACCACTTTTTTATGTCCGATACCGATATCATAAATTTGGATATCTGCCGATACCGATATGAATCCGATATAGCGTGTTTTTTAATCAATAAATTTTTTTTAATATCTTGCTGCTTTTTGTATAAGTTCAAACTCAAGTTAAAAAACAAACACTAAAGCTATTCTGTTACACCTGTATGCAAAAAAATAGACTGCACCCAAAATATTCCATAGTTCAGCAACACTGATCAATCTAATAAACTTAAACCTGCTCCATCCTCCCTATTCTGGTATTTTAAAGAGTAAGCAACCTGACTAATAGGGTTCTAAAACTCCCAGCAAAAAAACCCAAAAAAATAGGGAACCACCCACCCTCCACCTCATGATGCTTAATCGACATAATCAACTTTAATTTGATGCAGTGTGGGAAAAAAATGCACAGAAATCAATTAATTTTGAAGAATAACTAAATAGATTCAACATCTTTCTTCAACAGAACTGCAGACTGCACAGATGGTACCTTCCCAAAGGAAAAAGTACTATAGCTTACTAGGGTATATTAGACTTAATAGTTACTATATACAGTAATGGACTTCTATACATTTTACATCAGATTAAAACTTTGGGTGTCAGATTCAGATAAATATTTATTAAAAGCTCGACATTTTAAATGAGAATAAGAAACAAAAGTATGTCTTTGTGCCCCCTTTCCCTGTTAATGCCATATCGGCCCCCCTGGCTAAACTTTGCTAGATCCGCCCCTGCACAGTTACCAGCCGTCAGCTGCGTAGAAAAAGATCCTGGTGTAGAAAGTAATATTAAATAAATTCTAACAACAGCTTAAGCTTAAACGTGCTGCTGTTGTTCAGCCGCTGGTTTCCTCTTTCTGGTGCAAAGTGGGCGATAAACAAACAAGAGAGACGGACTCACGACAGAAAAGCCGATCAGCTGATCAGAGATCCCTTCCCAGACGCCTTAACGCCCACTCACATCCTGGGCCATCTGACCTCAGGAATTTGCATGATAAGGTGGGGCCAGGTTTCACAATGAACACACCCGAAACTCTGGCTGATTGGGACCCACACCCAGTTTCACACCTTGGCTCAGGCGATTAGAGGATCATCAGGGGGTCCTTTTGTCCCTCCGTGGGGGGAAACTCCCACTAGGTTTATATCTGGGACTCTCCACCATTTGACCTTAGAACTGAAGAAGCTTCTCGGATGAGAGGTGAAACGTCTTCAAGCAACTTAAAGAAGTCCAGACGCTTTTCTTTGCAAGCTCCTTT
The DNA here is from genome assembly GCF_057382275.1 of Copadichromis virginalis. Taxonomy (NCBI): domain Eukaryota; kingdom Metazoa; phylum Chordata; class Actinopteri; order Cichliformes; family Cichlidae; genus Copadichromis; species Copadichromis virginalis. The sequence continues at coordinate 3,741,798 of NC_140634.1, forward strand.
GACTACGATGACCTGGATGACTGAGAACCTTCACAGACAGATCAGCTGATCATTGATCAGTTTCATGATTGAAGCAGCAGCAGGAGAGGGAGAGAGAGAGAGGCAGTCGCTCCATATATCGGTTGTTAAGCTTAACGCGGGAATGCTTTACAAACATTCAGAGATGACACTTGCTTTACTTCTCTCTGGGATCACTTCCTCGGAGATGAAATGCCGGATTGCTAGCGAGGCTACAAATACACACAGCCGCTCTATCACGTGACGCATACTACTCCAACGTGCTACAGTTATGAGCCGAGTTACGCCGTGTCGCAAGTTTTTTGATATTTAATGGATCGGATTACATTTTTTATTTCCCTTTATTTACGTCAGTATCGGACCGATACCGATACGTAATATCGGATTGGATCTATCTCTATTCAATACCTACTGCACATTCCACTTTGTATTGTCTCTGTCCTGTCTGTCTTTATCATACAGTTAATATTGTATAGTTACAATTATAGTATTGTATAGAATTGTATAGTTAGTAATTAGTACCTTTTTATCCCTTAATTTTACCAAAACATAGCATGTTATTTATATGTAATTCCTAGTTTTATATCTCTTGGAGATATATCCTTTATATATTTATAAATGCACCATGGGGGGCATTTCGGTACACTGTATATTGTGTATACTACTGTATTGACAATAAAGCTCTTGAATCTTGAGATTACCCAAGTGAGTTTGTACATCACTCGTCCTTAGCAAATAAACAGATCTGATTGGACTGACTCACTCTGTACAATTTATCAGGGAGATATGTCCCCAACTATTAATGATACTCACTCTGTAAGCATGCCATCTTCTCCTCCACCTATCCTGGATTTAATTAAAAGCAGACGCCACCTTCCTCACCAGCTGGCACACATGTAATGGCATTCAGGAGTTGATGGACAACCAACACCTTAAAAAGCTGTCCTACCTGGGAGCCGTAGGCACCGTAGAGAATCTAGTGAAAAGATTGCGGCAAAGGCAAAATGATCTATTGGTTTATATCAGCTCCCTGGGCGAAATGTTCCCTCCTCGCCTCTCTCCTTCACCCTCAGTCTATTATTTTGTGTGTTTTGCCCCATTTACAGAGGAAGATGGTGGCCGGGCTGTCGACAGCCATGACAGATGGCAGTCTGTGTGTGTGTGCATGCTTTTGTGTTTGTTTTCTACTCCTTTATTCCTCAGAGGAGTCTCAGCCAGGCACAATCAATACAGCGGCATTGTCTTACCACCACATTTAATCCAATGGGACCCACAGGTTTGGGGTGTGAGGTGTCTGATTGGTCAAAGGAGGCAAGTCTCATTTTCATGCATCAGACGCACAAGGCCAGTCAGCGTGAAGTATTTGAAAAATGCATCATCATACCACCACATTAGCATTGTGTATGGTGTATATGTGTATGTGAGTTAAAGCAGTGAAACAGTGTAAAACAGTAGGTACCGGTGGCAGCAGTATGGATCACCGCTCAGCTTTCAGTCATTAGACCGAGTGTAAAATGGGAAGTCAGCTTGTGAATGTTTGAATGTAAAGAGAGCCTTTGAGTTTGAATACCAATTCTGTCCACAACAAAAGCCCAGCCAGGCCACCCTAATCTCTCTCCTGGATAAGAAATGGTGCTAATCACCAAGAAGCTTTGTACCTCAGTTAATTAATCACTGTTACGCTCGAGCAGACATGGCTGTCATATTCATTACTCTGTCCTTCTCTTTGCTTCCTATATAGGAAGCACTTACATCTGTTTATACCCCAGCCGAGCAGACTGCAAGATTAAGAAGTTAGTTTTAGCTGATGAAACATACTTAATTTACTTTTTCAAGAGTGCCTAGAAAAACAAGTGAGACTATATTTGCCAAAGATAGAATAAATAATTTGCCTATGCACCACTAAATGAATGAACAAGGACCAAAAGGTCTTCCTTTTGAGACGCTTTTGCAGTAAAGCATCTTACAGGAATTTTTCATGCTCTGTGCTCAAGCAAATTTGCAAAATTTAAGTGTGACTTTCAAGATAGGAATCGTGTTTTCATTATCTAAGCAGGATCAGATCTAACAAGACCTAGGAGCTAGTTATAGCTTGATGATTTTGATAATTATGGCATTTGACTCATTACATTCCTATTTTAAAAGATTTTCTGGTATTTGTACCCTTATCAACAGGAAAGAAAAATACTCCAAATTAAAATGTATGAAATGGTTACTTGAAGTTAAAAGCACATTATGTGCAGTTTTGATTGAAATGGGGGGATGATGATGCCATTACTAATAAACGCCATCTTTTGAAACTGTCATGGTCGGCTGTGTGGCAGGCAGGCAGGAGTGGTGGACCCAAAATGCAGGATTCTCAGGACACGAGGTTTAGACAGAAAATGCAGCTTTATTGCTGGAGCAGAACATCAAGATAAAATAAAACTCACAAAAGCAAACAAAACTCTAAACAGAGATGCAGGAGGACTGGAAATCCTAAACACGCAGCAAGTGAGGGTGAACAGACGTTAACAATGCGACACCGAGTAGGGGAAGACACAGACACTAAATACAAGAGGTGAACGGAGCAAAGAGGAAACAGCTGGGAGACACGGCTGACGTTGATTACACTGACGAGACAGGGAGAGCACAAAGCTGAACGCACTGACAAAGGACACAGACCTACAAAATAAGACAGGAAGCACACGCCAGACAGAGACAGACTCGTAAACAGGCATAATGACGTCATGGACAAACAGAGGGACATACGGGCAGAGAAGACTAAGCACAGGCAACCTAAACCAAACATAAGGGCAAGATAACAAAACCTAAACCAGACATAATCATCATCGTCATCAACATCATCATCAGATAACTAAAGAATCAGAATATAATTGTAATCAAAACAGTATCACCAGAGAATAACCAATCCATAATGCAAAAATAAACCAAAACATAAGAAACTCAAAATGCTGGGTCGACCCGACCCAGGACCGTGACAGAAACGGATCGTAACTTTAGAAGCAAGTTTGCAAATGCTTTTTTCTCCAATAAGCTCAGTGTTATGTGATTGCACACTCATACACATACATTTATCTTTTCTTTAAATAGCTTTGATATTATGTCAGAACAGACTGAAACTACGCCCTTGTCTGGAAGATAGTGAGGGCTAATGTTACAGAAAGGATTGACCCGCTTGACAGAGATTCATGTGGTTAAGCTACGGTTACACAGACTCTGAAACAGTCTCCTTCTCTCATTGAACTGACCTTGCTTTTCGCCATCGCACAGCTTGAGTGGCATTCACACCATTGTTTAGATATCCAGATGCGATGGGGCCCTCACATACAGCCCCACATTTCATTTACAGCCACTTTTTTCTGTGCAAAAAAAACTCCACATGTGAGGAAAAGCTATAATCTTCAAGGACAAACCTAGCACAGCAAACAGTCGAGGGATATCGCCCCTTTTTTATGTCAACCAGTCTGCTGGCACCTGAGGGATTGCCGTTTGGTCCCAAAGGGATTTAGCAACCGCCAGACGACATTTTGAACATAATAGCTTCCTGAGACCGGCTTGTTTATTCTGTGTTTACATTTGGAAAACAGTGAATATAGGACGTCTTAAATTATTCATTGCTTTGGAATGAAGGAGATTCTGAGTTGACATATAGGAATTAAGAAGTGAGGATATTATGTGTTATAATATGTGTACAATGTATGCGTCAATAGCATTTTTAATGTCAGCAGCCTTACTGCAAAAGTTCTAAACTCACAAAATACTCAACAAAACATGCAAAAATCTTAGTTGTCACACATGTATTTTCTCCCCTCAAAAGTTGGAGAGTAGCAACTGTGTAATCCACCAAATGCGCTGCTATCGCTGTTAACCTGATTATTGTGAAAGCAGAAAACAGTTTCAATAACTGCAATTTTCCAATAATGACAAAAAATAGAAAAATAGAAAAAACAAAAATTTGCAGATGATTTTTTTTCATGCCAAATATCCCTAGGTTTCTATGTGCCCTACTAAAAATTCACTTCTTCAGTAGTTTGAAAGGTAATGTTGAAGTAAGTTGAAAGTTAAAAAAAATTCTTTAAGTAAAATTATTCCTCAATTTCATAAAAGACAGTAACTTATATAGTCGTCTAAAATAACAGTTAATAGCAAGCAATACAATATTATGATTTATAATCTGCAATCAGATCCACAACGAAGCATATGACATTTTATACATTTTGTATACATTATCAAATTTTGATACCATCTGTCTGCCTCAGAAGGATGATTGTGACTTGAACAGCAAGAGTGCAGAGTTGTGAATCTGAAAAACACACCATGACATGTGCAGTGTCTCTGAAGTGCTGCTAACGACAAGCTCCCATGAACTGGATATTAACACAGAGCTCATTAGCAGCTGCAAGAACAAGGTCCAGCATATTTATATTAAGCATTGCTCAGCAGTAAGCAGTGCCCTGCTGTCAGCATGCATTATTTCCATGCCAAGCCCTTGGACAAGCGTAAAAATAGTCTCAGATCAATTTTTGGGGGCTGTAGTCCTGTTCTATAGATAATGGAAAGGGTTTGTGGGAAATGTGGTCTTAATATTGAATATTTTTTATTGCTGTGTGTGTGTGTTTTGACATGAGTATACATATGTGGTGGGTTGGATGTGTAAGGTATGTTAGCACTTTTCCTGTACTTGCTGCTCAGGCATATTCTTGGTTTTCATGCCTATTTATTTGAACACCTACATGCAGAGTCACTCTCGGTTTATCTGCCTTCCTCATTTTCTCTCTCTGCTGCCTGGAGATAAAGATAAGCTGATTAAGTGGGCCATATTGTGTATGACTGGTTAAATGATTTTGATTTCTATACTGTGGCAAATTGATTTTGGATTTCCATATTTGGGTGTGATGGATAAGATAAGCATTCTTTCTCTTTTAGCTAGACACTATAACATTGAATCACCTACGTCACTGGCCATGTGAGCATATGTGTGGATCTCAGGAGGTGTTGATAAAGATGTGTAGTGAATATGGGTGGCATTGCTGTCCTTCTTATGTTGGCACTTGGCATCTCAGGGGTGCAGCGTTCTGTCCTCTCGCTAAGCACACACACACACACTGTTCTCACATCTCTAACACTGTTATGTGTGAGACGCTGTTTTAAAGTGTCACTGCTTTTGTCACCTAATGAGACCAGTGTGCAGAGGCAAAGGCCTCTCCTACTACTCCCACTACTATCCTGCATTTCACTTGCGTGATGTGCTACAGTCAGTAAGCCAATATGCAAGAAATTATGCAAAATTTTATTATATTATAAATATGCAAATAATGTTTTTGTTTGGTATCTGATCATAAAATCATTATATCCTGTCCTGAAAAACAGATGATTTGTAGCGCCTGCTACCACTTGTGTTATGTGCATCATTTCAATTTCATGCTAGTATTCTGCCCACAGAAGGATGTTTGTGATTGGAATGCACATTACCAGCTTATCCTTAAAGTAACAGATTGTCAGAGATGCCTGGTTTTATGTTAGGTCTGTCCGTTCTCTCATTATTTGACTGCAGTGCACTCTTTTCCCCAGTAGAGAGAGCTCAAGTGAGTTCCCACTTTTCTCACTGAGAGTGCACATATGCTGTAGTTTGTGGAGTTGCGGGGCTTGGTGTCCAGTCACTTTGACTCATTTGCCTTACTTCTATTATCCTGTTACTTCACATAAATAATTAAAGTTTCAGGCTGGATTTTGCTTTCATTCCATGCAATAAATCATCCTGATCTTTCAAATGTGACAGTTCTTACATGCAGATCCTGGTAAAGACTTGGAGGGGAAAAGCAGCAGTTCCTCAGTTAGTGGAGGATGGTCATAGTAGTGAGTCAGTGCTTTTTGGTCTCTGTCCATCATTACATCATTGTCTTTTTCTCTTATACTCTTATAGTACTCTTTATCAAACATTTTTTGGCATTTTCTGTCATTAGTGATTAAAACAATGAGATTTAATACAGGTTTCATGAGATGGGTTGGGAATATTACAGCAAGCGTTCCAAATTATTCAGATTGTCTTCAAAATAGTCAAACCTGCCAATGACTAGATGCACTGGCAGGTGCTTATTGTTGTGACATTAGCAGATGTGTTTTGAAGAGATTCATTTCCCTTCTTTAGCCTTGTTAGGGCACCTAATCCAAATGTTATTTTCTATCAAATCCACTTGATAGTTGAGCGGAAGCAGAGCTGTCTCCTTCCCTCCATTTCCATCTTTGTGTGATGTACCGTGATGCTCTGACATAAGTTCTCATGGGAGTCTTTCTTCTCTCCTCCCCCTTCAAGTTAAAACGCTGGAAGAAACAGCACTTTATGAAGGTCACACACTTTTAAATGCATGTGTACACACACACACACACTCATGCACGCACGCACACACACGCACAAACAAGCACAGTGTTAGAAAAAAGACCTGTGAGATGAAGGGAGTGGAACTCAACTGTAGAAGGCTGTCTACTGAAAATATGACTGATCTTTTCACCTGATTGATTTGCCCTTTGCACAGGCGTGTACTTGGTATTACTTCAGCGTCTTAGACTTGTGATTTTTGCCAAGACCCTCTATACACCTAGCAATCTTCAAAACTCTTTTAGGATTTTCAAAAACATCATTCTGATGGGGAAAACATTTTTAATGTATATTGTGAGGAAATATAAATTATTTTATTCTATGTCTCTACCCCTCTTTCTCCACAGTACATTAGAAACAACCTTTGACACGACAGTAACCACTGAGGTGAATGGGCGGAGTATACCTGCCCTCGCTGCACGCTCCTCCCCCATGTCCTGGCGTCTGGGCCAATCACAAACCCCACGTCTCCAGGCAGGTGACGCCCCCTCGATGCCCAGTGGCTACGCTGCGCCCAGGGCGAGCACAACAGGCGCAGGCACCACCACAGGGCGCTATAGTGGGCACTCAGACCCCTCCAGGTTTGTGTACATTTAAGTAGTAAGCCTGTGGCTATTTTTTTCTCATTTTCAGTCTTTAAGACACGAGTAACCCTCCCCCAAAAAATGTCGACCAGTGCAGGACAGTGTTTTGAATATTTATCTTAGGGCTATTTGTGATTTCAGTAACTGAATGAATTTTTGATGTTTATAGTCAAAATAAGTTGAATTGGTTTTAGCTGATCCCTCTGTGCCACGCTGTGGTGTGAAACAGCATTCTGTTTAGTTGTGCCTCCTACATTTATTCCTCCCTCTGAATAATGTAGCTCTCAGCCTTTTTATGCACTGAACACAGAGCTCGTAGATTTTAAACATGTTGCACCACCATGTAATCCATGTAAATTAAATACATAACTATGCTTTGCTGTATAAAGAAGAAATATCTTAAGTGCACAATATCACCACCACATCATTTATACTCAGTAAAAGTCCACTTTAAAGGTCATTTGTTTGCTAACATGTGACAGATTTCCATTTCAGTGTGCAGAAATTCATGCTTAGTTTGTATTCATACAGTCACCAAGGCCTTACCTGCCTTTCTCTGCACATTAATACAAATAGCTTACTGTCATACAGCAAGGCTATGTATACTTTTTCATAGTAAAACCACACACAGGATGTTTCAAGTAATACATTTATGTGAACCTTGAGAGGACTCACGACACTGACAGATTACCTGAGTGAGAATGGATGAGTTTGTGTCTTCTGCAAGTCATTACAGCAGCAGGCTTCTGACCTTCATTCGCTCAATAGCAATAAATGACTTAAGCATGTAGGAGAAAAGGCTTTTCACATTTTACCCACACAATCATGTGAGCACACACTCCCAATAGAAGATATGCTGTAAAGAGAAAACTGTGAGGGAATGGTAAGGATGAGGTGTGATGTAGCAAGGTATCTGCAAGATTAAAGAAGAAGAACAGAGCAGAAAATGTAACAACATGTTGGGAGGGAAAGGTGATTAGCTGAATTATTAGCTTAATTAACTCAGCGCTAATGGCCCCCGTGTTCTACCAGCCGTGTCTGATAGCTATCTGGAAGTTGCCTCAAATCTTACCGCTCGTTCACTGTCAGGTACACAGAGACACAAACTCGCTTCTCTATACCGACTTTGCAAAATCCACACACAGTCTTCATGTTCATTATTTAGATTAGCCAAGGTAGCATCTTCCTTTATGTTTAGTTGACATAATTTGCTTCTTCTTCACTTAAACAAGGACCTTAAAGTGTAAGAGCCACGAGTTAAAAAAGAATAACTTTCTAAAGCAAACTGAAGTTAAACGTTTATACCTGTAATTTGTTCTCCCCTCACAGATACCTTACAGATGGCAGCCTTCATCTGTATGCACGGAACACCGGCCGAGCCTCAGATGCAGCTTCTTCTCGAGACGTATCCCAAAGAGGAAGCAAAGAGATGCAGGGTGACATTGACAGGTGAGGATGGAGACTGTCATAGCTGCCTGTTTTTCTGGTGCCTGTTTGATTCATTTGTGGTTCACACCCGGGAGTAGCTCCGGTTTCACACTTTTTGAGATTCATGCAAGCACGTTGTTAATATTCAAATTTGAACACAGCTTTTCACATTCCACTTTTGATTGTTGGCTTTTAGCTGATGTTTTCCTCTCCCGAGCATCTGGCTGTGAATTTGATAGCTTCGTTGTCATTCATTTTCAACCATAGCCAGGTGGGTGTTTGCTAAGACAAACCCACTGGACTGTGCTTTGCAGCCAGTGATGCATGTGCGTGTGAAAAAAAGCAATGTGCTGTGGTCAGAATGGCAGAAAGGTTGGCACCATAGCAACTGCAGCCATATCATATTATACCTGATTGTATCTGTCGGTTAAAGCATTCAGCACAATGAGCATTATGGAGCTAAAAAGCATGAATATCTGGGTATATTACCCAAAACAATTAAAGATATTAGATATCAGTACAAAGATATTAAAGCTAATGGAATATATAGGCTTTTTAGGATACAAACCTAATAGGATACAAAGTCCAGAGAATGGGCAAGTGACTAAGGCTACGTCCACACTAGCCTGGATAGATTTGAAAACGTTGTTTACGTCTGAAAACGCTCCGTGTCCACACTATCGTTTTCAGTCGTTTTCACAGAGTTGTGCGTCCACATTGAAACGGCCGAAAACGCTTACGTTCCAGTCCTGCGCATGCGTGGAATGCAAGAAGATTCGACCTGCCTCATTTCTGTCTGCCATTTATTTACTTTCCGGCTCTTTGAAACGTTGTGGCAAAATGTCATTCCTAGTTTTTAGATGTGCCTGGCATAAAAACAAAGGGTAAGAAGGAAGTAAGAAATATGTCCTTCAAAGGTTATACAAGTCTGCTGTAACACCATCAGAGATTTAAAGGGGCGAAGGAGGGTTGGCGATCGATTTAAAGCTGTCAGGCTAAGATTGTGATGACAAGCCATCAGAGAGACTGCTGGGAATTGACTGATGCAGTGACATTTCCCAGTGTCACAGCTTCAGCTTCTGTCAAGATTTTAATGAGTGGCAGCGTTTAGTAGTCCTGTGATTTTAAAGATTATGATTCTGTTAATGCTACATGTGCATGGTTACACTAGGCAGATTTACACAATATGACGCATGACTTGCAGAAACACGGGTGATATTTTGCTTGTAATATGTGTGTTTTCTGTATATGATTCAGTTGTTTTGCAACCCAGGCAGTTTTTCCATTTCTTGGTTATGTGCTCAGCCTCACAAGCTTGTTTGTTACAAGCCAGTCAGTCAAGCCAGTCAGCCCGAGGTGAGTTTGATCATATCTGTGATTGGCCAAGCGGCAAAACATACTAGTCCTGACCAGAGGTTCAGAATAGGAGATTAACCTGCCCCATCAGTCTCAAACCGATTGACCTATCAGATTTGACACTGAGGCAAAAAGATGTCTTAGGATAAGAATAAAAATGAACCAAGCAAACTGCCAAGGCTCAGCTTCACCCTGCATTTTATCTCTGTATTTAAATATTTTTGCCTAAACTGTCTCTCACCTTTCCTTGACTTAAATCCAAAAATGCTCTGCTCTTTTGAACTAAAGTCAGCAGTAGCATTTTGGGCCTCAGGGGCAATGAGGAAATATTGATGCCCGCAGGCTACAGACTCCCAGAAGGAAAAGAATTTGAACTCTGGAACCCTGTTTACTTCATTCCTTCCTTCCTTTTCCTTTATGAAATCAAGTACATGCAGGCAAGCATATACACAGAAATGCACAAAATGCATGCCTCTCACGTGTTATTGTCAGTAGCTAGGCTGTCACTTCCCACGGACACATGACGAAACTCAGGGGGCAAATCCATTTCTCACTCAGCTCTACATTTCAGCCTGGCTTTACCTCTGTGGTACAGCGTGCTTTTCCATAAAGCCCCTTGGCTTGAAGTGAAATGAGTAGAGGATGAGGCCCAAGTTTAAATAATTTGTTCACTGACTTTAAACAACTTTTTACCTCAGATGTGTAAGCTGGCTTTCTAGGAATGACAAATGCAAGAAAGTATTTGATCTCGCACGTTTCATGTCCAGCTATCTTGATTATAACTGCTTAGGAGGTGAACATACTGTATCCATGAAATTCTGCCTGCCCTGTAACTGGCAGCTAGTGTATGATACCTTTCTGTCTCAAATGTCCGTCCAACTGCTCTTTTGTCCAGGTGAACATACTTGGCTTAAATTACTTGGCTTGGTCATAATTTTAGGTGATAATTAGTGCATTGAATGACTGTTAATATTTCTTCTGCATTTATTATCAAAGTGTTAATCAGATTATATTTTCAATTTAATATATTTTCCAAACTATTACACTCTGTTTTCATTTAACACAGCATCCCAATTATGGAGGAGATTGGGTTTTGACTTTGAGAAATTCTTAGATTAGAGTCTGGGATTTAATCCGTCTCTGGCTGATAGTTTGATAGTGTAAGTTTACTTTGGAACAAATTATTTGTTCACAAGAGATAACTGTGCATTTATTGTTCGTTGGTTTTTTTTATCAGCAAGGTAAATAATTTGTGGCCATTAAAATTCCCCCCCTCGTCCTTCTCCTTTGGATTTCCTTTCTGTCATAAGTAATAATTGGAAAACTGCACACACAAGGACACACACTTACACTCATGTCTTTTACACCACCTCAAGCATGAGCACGGATACAAAAATGCACATTACTCTCTCCGCAGTTCTGCTGGCAGCAGTAGACAGGGTTCCTCAGAGGCAGAAAGTGGAAGTTGGTCTGTGTACGTAAACTGAGTTCCCACGAGGCTCGTTATGTTTCGTGCTTTTTACAGTCCATAACGGCTCCCCTGGCTGCCATCCATGGCATTTTTATCCCAAACCAACACAGCCCCTCAGGATATGTATCTAAATGACTCATCATGGCTGGCAGGTGACTGAAACCATCTGGGACTAGGACCACGTGGACTTAATGTTTACTGTAGTGGTCATGACATGAGATACTGTATGTGCGCATCTCCATTTCTTTTTAAATGAGCTGTGCCAGTGTGTCTATGTCTTACAAAAAGACAAAAGATTAGAAGAGGAGTTTTATTTTTGAGTGCTTTCATCCTCAGTATTAGGACAGAGCCTAATTGTCATAGAACAAAGTCAATAAGCGTCACACGTACAGCTGCTTTTGATAGTAACTTTATGGTTTCCTGCAGGTGACATTGTGGTTGGAGATATTTCAGGTTTTCCGCATGTGGATTCCAATCCCACTAAACTAATAATCTGAATACTTTAATAGAATTTCTTTGAGATTAGCACAAGAATTCATTGGGACTGTAGGTGAAGATTTTTTTAGTCAAAGGTCAAGGTCACTGTGGAATTAATTAATGACAATTAATAACATTTTACAGTCAGACAAATTTGGACAAAAGGCGTAACTGCAACTTGACTGGCTGTCAGAGGCATCCATTCGCAAAGTAGTATTCCAGTGATTTCATCTGTGCTAGAACCGAGTACCCTGGAGCCAACCATCTGCTCGAAAACAGCTGAATGACAAAAGCTCAGATCCCTCTTCTGATCAGTCTGCTTCAAAACAATGCTGAGTTTAGCCTTGGCTAAAAGCACCTGCCTAAAAATACCTTCTTGTTATACAACATAGATGAGCACATGCTCATGGCTCTGCTGTCAAGAAAAGACGCCCAAAGAGAGTGTTTTGACACCAGCAGGCTCCCCGCTCTCAGTAGAGACATGAATAAGTAACAGGGCTTCTCTTTTAGCATCCCGGTGGCTCGAGTGTGTTGCCATCTCTTTCTCGCAGCTGGACTGTGGCAGCTGGCTCTGCGTTTTTTGGTTGTCTAAAGCTTCGGGGGCTTGGAGACAAGTTTATATGTGTTGAAAGTGTGCTGTGGTTGTGTTGTCCATGCTTCACAAAAGAAAGCTTGTTGGTGTACTACATTTAAGTGTATTTAGGTGTGGGTGTATGTGTGTTTGTGTGCATGTACAGACTTCTCCATATGCCGTGTGTGCTGCTGAGCAGCAGGATTCGGCCTGTCACTCCGCGTAGCAGTGACAGCCGCAGAGAAGCCGCTCTACTTGTCTTTGCTGTCGTAAGCAGTGAAGAGATTTAGAGGAGAAGGTTTTTTTACTACCAATGACAAACGCAGTCATTATATAAGTCTCTCTCATTGATCTCTTCCAGGGGCACCGCTTAGGAAGAATATATTTGTATTGCACCTGAAACTGGAGCGTCTCAAAGCTTCTGCTATCTAAGCTTTCTAAAGTCTTCTGGCAACTGTCAGTTTTTCAGACATTTGTCCTTTTCAGTATTTCCACCTCAGTGCACACCGGCTAAACTTAACAAATTGTGATAATTGGGACATGCTTTATCACTGATTTGAGTACCCAACTGTGTGTATGTTCATGCAAATGTGCCCTCACTTGTGCAGATGCTTGCATACAGATATATTTCCTCTCAAAAATGGGCAAATTGTGGCCCACACAACCAGACTCTAATTAGCCATCTCTTCATTCAAAGATGCTCGAGGGAAGGTTTCCCTGTTTTTGGACGCTCCGTTTTCCTCCTGTTTCCTATTCTTTGGCACTGATATAAGTGTGTTGTGTGTGCATGTGTGTGTGTGTGTATCTGTGTGTGTGTATGGCAATAATAACTTTTCTGTGTGGAACTTCAGGAAGCACATGCTGCTAAATGCAAGATGGACATGACATTTCTGACTTTAGGAGTACCATTGAATCCTGGTCTTATCTATGTTCCCAACACATATACACCAGCACACATGTACACATGTCTTTCTTTATATACACACACACTATTGCTTACCCACACACATCCCATAAGTCTTACCCTGAACTGACCCCTCACCTCCTAACTGCACCTCAAAACTGTTTCTGGGTTCCACTTTTCCTCACAGTCAAATATGTGTATTTGATCTTCCAATGTATACTCAGCTGATCTGTCAAATGTACAAATATATGTGACTGTGGAATTTGTGTAAAATATGTGTGATATGTTATTTAGATATTGAATTTTCCTTATGCAAACTTTGATCAAGATCGGTCTTCTCATCTAGGGGGAAATAAGGAACACACATACATAAAATCTTTATAGTATGATGATTGATTACCCTTAGAAAAGTGGTCCAAAGGCATAATGTTTCATAATGATATTTCAGTTTAAACATGGATAAAAAAGGATATTAATTTCCTGCAGATTTGGTTGTTGAACTAGTGCGATGATGCTGGAGAAGACTAACTGTTAGCCTCCTTGTATACCTGTGCTGTTAGACCAGCAGAAGGAGAAAGATCTCAAGGATAAAACTAGGTCTGAATAGGCCTATGCCACTGTATATAGCATAGCCTATAGCACGAGATAAAAGAAGAAAGTATCCAGCATCCAGGAAGTATGAACACTTTAAAAAATGTATTTTCATTTCACTGAGACTTAAACAAAAAAGAACATGTTTAAACTACAATTCTAATAGGTAAAAATCAGAAGTTAAATCAAAATAATATTTAGAATAGACCTGTTCAAAATGCCAGATATACACTAGATGAAAAGCTTTCTTTTCCAATTACTGATGAGAATTGTACCAAATAGACATTAAGCCTGGTCACTAATTAACCAAATACATTTATACCTGAATTAATTTAGCAAACCGTTAGTAAATTCTTAATTCCAGAGATCATGAAAACCGATTAAACTGATCAAACATAGAACATCATTCCAATTTTATCCAGTGAAAAGGTTTCAGAATTTATTTGAATATCACGTTTCCTGTTTTATATCCACGTGGACATCGTTTGATGGATTGACCTCAATGTCTTTCATGTATTCTGTTGTATGGGTGCAGAAAATGTGCATGATGTTCATGTGAAAGATCACCAAGCATCTCCATGCCATCACTGACAACTCCATGCTGCAGCACATGGAAGTTAACTCTTACTTGTGAAACTGCTTATCAAATTTGGTTACTCCTCAACTGAAAATGCTAAATCAGTTTCAACTCCTGGCTATAACTACAATTAATGTGAAAACACCATAGCATAAAGATAGGCCTGATTAAATATACTCCTGCTAAACCCTCACTATCCTATAAATGTTCAGTCATATATTAGAATTTAAATGTGCTGATACCTCATAGAGGAGTTAGGCCCTTTAAGGAAGTATGTTCCTGCCATTACTAATTAATACGATATTTAAATATAGAAATGTTTCAACTTGATTGAAGACAATTAGCGTGCACAGGGGTTCATCTTTTGGTTAGTTAAGTGGCAGCAGGGACGCACTGGAGATGCCCCTGGTTCCATACGGAGGTGAACTATCCACCTGGCCTCATCAGCGTGGACTTGTGGGTGACAAGGATGAAGGGATATTACTGAGTGAGGTCAGGCTTGCCCTGTCTATTTCTCTCATTGATGATACGTCCCATATGGTCAAGTTCTGCTTCAGTTCATCTGGGTCATCTGAGCATCCATACCTGCCTGGGACTGAAAGTGATTAAGGCTGGGGGGAGTGGCTGATTCAGTCACCCGCCCTTTTGGTCTTATTCTTCATCAGACATAAGAGCAAAAGCAAAAAGCATAAAATGATTTATGAGCTATTATTACCCTTTCCCATGGTATAATTTGACAAAATAGTTCTGATTTGCATCAGATGATGCTGAGCTCTGGTGTGTATTGCAATTGATGTCTGTCCATCATAAGTAAATTATGTGATCAGTTTAGGAGGGGACAGTTAACATGCAATCATGAATCCTTTATTTCCTTTACTTTTTCTTCTCTCAGGGTATGGTGTATGCACTTTCTTACTTTCTGTTCATGCAGTTTTTCTAGACTTTTAGTGATCTTAGGTCTGAGTGATTTGACTTATGAAAAACTGTGACGACACAGTGCTGACTCACATTACACTGACATGAAGTGGCATGAGAGAATCATGTCCTGTAACAGTGTGTTACGTACGCTCAGAAGATGTCACAGATGAGGACAGTTTTTGGATTCTTGATGCAAATGCCTGTGTGGTAACCAGGCATTCACAGGCTGTGTTGATAACAAATTTTATGATGACAGTGTGAGGTTCCTGTGACATTCAACACCAATAATAGAGACTCCATGTAGGTGTTCCTTAAATGCTTATTTGTGTGTGTCCAGCTGTACCGTAACCCACATGTTTGAATAGATGTAATACAACTCAGGAAGAAAAAAGGAAGGAGAGCCATTGATTTTACCTGTACAGTGATTTAGAGCTGTATTAGAAAGAAAGAAATTTCATCCATTACCAGCAATGGTCCAAATGTGTTTCGAGTGTTAACGCTCTGCTGATTTTAAAACTTTTAATTGAATAAGTTTCTCTAGTTAAAGTGCCATGTTTACAAAAGAGAAGCAAGCAGCTTATTTGACTGTTGATGCGGACCATGTTCCACTGAGAGTTTACTTGGATTGGGAATTTGTTCAAAACACTGAATTGTCTGCATGTTTTTCAGAAGAGATTTGTGATGAAACTAAAAAAGAAAAAACAGAACTTGAAGTGACAGCATCAGATTTATTCGTTCCTTTCCGGGGTGTCTCGTGTTGTTTAAGAGGATCGATTTAAGAAATGTTTAATTGCATTTTTGAGTTTAGACTTTTCGGCCAATCCAGATTTGTTCAACAGTCGGTCTGTTGTAAATAGGTGGATTACAAGGTAATGTTGGATAGATTTTAGGAAGAATGGACCACAGGGGCATTTGCCTCGGGTTCATCAATTCATTTGGTTAAATATTTCCAAGCATATGACTCCATTCATCATCTGACAGGCCTAATGAGTTAGTGAAGATAAGAATCAACAAAGCTGCTGTCATTGTTAATTCACTTTACTGCCATGGAGCCTGACTCTGTTGTGGATTATGAAATCGTAATCTTGTTAAATGACGAGTGTTGCGGTATAATTACAGCAAAACAGCATTTACAAAGCCTTTAAACCTATTACTGTTTGTGTCCCAAATTAGGTATCATCAGACTCCAGATTCAATACATAATTCTGCTTTTAACCATCTGATAGAGAAGAAAATCAACAAATCTAAATATCTAAATAAAATGCTGACTGTTTAGTCTTTATCATTCCGGGTGACTGTTGTACTAACTAGTTACGTTTTTAGTCCTTAATTGTGGCAAACCATGTCAAGTCTGTCTCCACACGATTGTGTGTCAGCGGCTGATTGTTTATTCTGGTGAAACGCAGAGATCAGAGCTGGTCAGATGCAAACCTCAGCTGAGGGGCTTTGGAGAGCTGACACTGTGCTGCCACTGTCTATCAAGTTTTACTGCTGTAATCCCAGGAATACAAAGGATTTTCTGTTTCAGAAGTGCAGAGGATGCTAGGTTTGGTTTGCCAAGTCACCTGTCAGACAGAGCAGACGGTGGCTGTGTGACCCACCGATGCCCTGCTGCTTCTAGGGCTCATTTAAAACACACCTTTTTTTCCTTGCTTTTATTTGCTGTGTGAGTTCAGTGTCATTGTAATGAGTACTAGGTGGCATTACTCTTTTGTTGATGCCTTCATTTCCCACAGTACAGCTCAGAAAATAACATTTCTGAAATATCCATGCGTCATTCTCAAAACTAGGTTTGGTGTCAACGTTGGTACAGACGCAGCATCTCCACCTACAGTCAGTCAAAATAGGTGGACTGTGGTTACACAACATACAGTTTGGTCATTTGCAGTAAAACCATACATAGTATATTTTTAACAGCATTATTTTTATAGACAAAGCCTGAAGTCCTGACAGTCAAGCTGCTTCTCCCCTTGATTTCTGAACTTTCTGTGTTTAATAATAAATACAATTAAATCAAATCAAAAATCAAATCAAATCAAATCTGAGGGTCAAATCAAATCTGAGGGTCCCATATATTTTTCAGGGCACTTTTAAATATTGAGTGAATAGGATCTTAAAAAAAGAAATAGGTTCAGATGTTAGGGTCCCCGCCTGCAAATAATGTCAAAGGTTACATATGCTGAAAATCATAAGAATTACTTTAATCCACATTATAATTTATAATTAAAACCTCACCCTTAAACAGTAAAGATACACAGGTTTCTAAAGTGCTGCTAAGCTTCACGCATACAGAATAATTCATTAACAGCCACATTTTAATGGGATTTCTGGAATGAAATTGAACTTTTGGTATATCTTCATCCATTGTGTGTTTCCTTGTGCTAGCAACCTGACTGCTAGCCTACAGAAAAAAGAAACAGTTCCTGTTACTTGTGCTGGATGGTGAATAAGCTTCCGATGCCTCCCTATTTGGAAGTTGAGTGATATTTACAAACTAAAGAAATATGTTAAATTTATAGTGATGTAATCTGTGCTGCATGGTGCAGAAGTAGAGGGCTGAGAGTAAGACATCTGAGAGACTGGATGCTCACCCATTGTTGATGTAGAGATTAAGATCCCTCACCACCTGCTCTGAATCTGGCAGTAAGTCTGATGTCCCTTTTTTCTCCTCACAGATGGACTCCTCCATTTTATCCAATCAAATCCTCACATGGCTAAATTTATCATCCTGGTACCTAAGCAAACCAGCATCATAGATTATGCACGGAGCTGTTAAATAAGCCTCTAATGTCATCCTACAGAAGAGATGAGGAACAGACTTTGGAGGTCTCCCATGATGCTCTTGATTATTATCAGTGTAATTTGACTGATTATTTGGTCTGGGGTGTTTCCAATGAACTGAGGTGATGTGTTTTAGTTGGTGTGTTTTGTCTAGTGTCAGTCCAAAACCCAAACATTTCTTAACAGTATGCTTTTGTAGTTTATTGCTCACATTTTCTTCAGAAAATACAAAAATGCTGCTGACTTACCGTCACATGCCGTACTGTATTTGTTTGTATGGAGCTTTAAATCATATTTTAGTGAAGTTTCCAGCTTCAGGCCAGTGGAGGAGGAGGAGGCTGGTGGTTGGACCAACTGTGGCTTATGCGGGTTATTTGTTTGCATTTGCCAGCAGCTTGCCATAGACTTGAACAAACCCCTGCTGGGATGTATTAGCCTGCTGTAAACCCTACGGTGCTGAACAGCTAAAGACTTTGTTGTTGTCTTTGACTGCATTGCAGTAGGACGTCTGGACACATTAACCAGTCAGGCCAGGCACTGCTGTTGTCCTGCTGGCTCACTGCTTAGCAGCAGACATATTTCCAGCCCATCCCTCCAAGGTCACCCTGCTCCTTCCTTTAATTGAGTTGTGTCGAGGTGAATTCGATTCCACAGTCAGTGCTGGGTCTGATTGTTAAGTTTGTTTGCTTTTTTTCTGGGACATTTCTTATTTTAAGTAAATGCTGCTTGACTTCTCTTTCCCAACACAGCAACCAGCATCCAGTTCACTTTTACTTCTCCCTGATAAAGTACATTTCTGCCATCAGAGACCAATCTTCAGTTAAAATTAAAAGACGAAATGGAATGCTTAGCGTTAGCATTGAACGGGAAATCCAAAGAAAATGGTTAAACCCCATGGCTCATTATGTCGGTGATGTCTTGGAAGCTTTTCTAATCAAGTGTTCAGCAAAACAAAACTACGTGAATGGAAGTTCACTGGTGAAAAGAAATAAGCTCTATAGTTTTTCTTTGCCTAAGAATCAAAGAGGGGAGTCGTGAATCTGTCTAATTATATCCCAACGCAACGCTGCGTGGACAGTCGTTGCTGAGCATCTCACGCATTATTCATGAGGTCACTTCCAGTCAGAGGCTTTTACCAAAGACAGAACAAATTCTGCTCCCCAGAATAGACCTTCCTCTTTGATTTGACTCTATTCTGCATTGTCATCGTCATTTAATTAACCCTTAGTAACCCCCTGCTGACGACATGTCTTCCTGGCACTCCTTGGCTGGCAGAGGCCCATCCTGGTTGGGAGGGGAGACGAAGAGAGAGGAGGGGGAGCTGGCAGTAGCAGTGGGTAAAAGTGGAAGACTGAGTGACTCCTTTGCTCCTCTCTCTCTCTCTCTTGTTTCCATTTTCTCTCTTGACTCCCAGTCGAGCCACAGCTCCTAGCTTCTCTGCTAGGTGGGGTCTTGCCTCTTGGTAGTGTAGGCGTGGTATTGAACAAAGTAGAACTCTTCTTTGATAAAACAACAGACAGCACCCAACCCATGGGAGGTAAGTTGATGGCAAAGCTGGAAACTGCTCTATACCTAAGCTCTGTTTTGAACCTGTGAACACTGTCGTGTGTTTTGAGCACCGTCATATTGTACAGTTTGTTCTGATAGCTCGGCTCTGTAAGAACTCCATCCGAGGAGAAAATGAGCCTATTGCTTGCAAATCATTTCAAGTCTATGACTTGCATTTTTTAATGTTTTTTTTTTTAAGTCTTACTGCAGGAGCTCAGTGGCATTAATTTGGATTAGTCTCTATGCAAATGAGTGCTTTCCATTTACATTATTTAAGTCTCTACATTTGTCCTAAGAGGTATTTACTGTTTCAAAGACAATCCACTCCACTGTTTTAGACTAAATTAAAATGCTGCTCATCAGGTTTGATTATTATCTCTGAATGTTTTTTATTGTTTGGTCGTCTGAGGTAATCGTTGTGTTCATGTCACTTCAATTTCCTGTTTATCCTCGTCATTTAAATGACTGTCTTAGTGTTGTTTTTTTCTTTTGACAAATCTTTCTTTTAGCTGAAAACATAAAAATGAACACACTTAAATGTGTTCAATGTGACAAACTTACGTGTTTTTCTTTCCTGATTTGTTACATAAGAGGTCCTCTGAGGAAATGTTTCATTCTTTCATCTGTACGATACCAATTTAATACTTTTCAGTACTACCGCCTCCAAATATTTATTAAAGTACTCGTCAAAATCACGCTTATCACCAAGATAAAGTGTAATCCCGAGTGCTAGCCTTTGCTCACGTCGCTAATAGCATTTCTCCTCTGGGCTGTGGAAGGAACAAGACCAGCTGTATTGAATATTGCATGAGATGATGTTTGCATGGTTGAATGGAGCCCTTCAATGCATTCACAGCATGGAGGCACCTTGCGAAAATCAAAGATTTACAATAGAATCTGCAGTGAAATAAAAACATCAGTCCAGCAGGTAGCTGTCTTTAGCTCATGAGCACTTTTTACTCAAGCTCCTTTTGGGTCAGCAGGTGCCTTGTTAACGTCCTTTTTTGTAGATTTTCCATGCTGAGATTTCCCCAGCAGGTCCCGGGGACTTAAAAATGGGCCAAACCTTTTTATAGCACTAGTTACCTTACAGCTCGATACCACTGAATCTGTCCTATACTGACTTATAACAAGTTGCACTATGTAGGACATTACAGCTGGAGACGTCACAGCATCACGAGGGAAGTCGCATGTTTTCACACTATGACTTGATTCACACCATCTTCTCATTTTACTGCCTTGCTTTTGAAATAAGGGAGAGAAGCCAGTATCTCCACTCGAGTAGTCTGTTCTGTACATTGTAACTTATTGTTAATTTAAGAAGCTATGACACAGAAGTCCGGCCCGCCTGCCTCCTGCTGTTGGGTTACTGAGTTCGTCTGTGCCATTTTTAAGGATACCACGCTCTCCAGTAGGAGATGCTGTGACGTGCAAGTCTGAGAGGAGGAGCTTGGTTAGTCAGAGTTCTGCCAGTTTCAGGGAGTCATCCTGATAAAATATTCAGCCCCTTACAGTCAGCCAGGCTCTAAAGCGGAGGAGGAGAATGTATTGTTGTTTTCTTTTTGTATTATCAACACTTTATCCCAGGAAGTTCCACAGAGCGTGGATGCTGCTCTGCAGCAGTCCCCAGCCAAATCACACAAACCAAGACCAGTAATCCATTACTGTTCACTGAGCTCAACTAACACTGAAGCTCCAGTAATAGGAGTCTTCTCTGAGCTCTGTGCAGGATATGTGGGAGCTGATCAATACCGGTGCTCAGCTGTTACCTGAATTTGTGCTGAGATATCTGGAACTTATTTTCCTTTGTTTTGTTCAGTATATTTTGTGTGATTAGAATCCCAAAATATCATCTTGTTTATTCCAAGAATTCTCAATTTTTCTCCAAATATAGCACCAACATTAGCAACACTGTCTCACTAAAGAAAGATGCTGCCATTGCTCATTATACTGTTTAACATAAATTGGTTGAAGATGGATTGTTAAAGAAGTGAATGATAAAGATATTGATCATCTGCATTTTGTAGTTATGCATGCAGCAATAATTCAGCATGATTCAGAGTTAATTATGTAAAAAGTCATTCAGTCGTTCCCCGACCGTTCAGAAAAATTCTTCACAAAGATGATTTTTAATTTTACATTAGAGAGGCCACCAAAGAATGAAAGGGCAATCTGTTGTTACCAGGGGACCAGTGCAAAATAAGTCTTATTTTGAAGTCAGTGAGCTTTTTCACTGCCATCTGCCTTTGCTTACTTATTATGATGATAGTTTCCCACTGCTGTTTCACCATTCCCTCATTTGCATTTTGTAACTGCTCAGCACTTGATTTATCGAGTCCAGTTAATCTCAGTTTGGAGGAAATTCCAAACTGCTAACAGTGTGTAAACAGAGAAGTTTTAAAATAAGCTTGAATGATTTTTGGTGTGCAAAACCATCTGTCTTTGATCTCTGCTTATCCTGTCTTAAAAATAGAATTTAATGTTCAGCTTTTCATATCAATAATTTTAAGTTTAATTAGACATAAAAGACATCTTTCTGTGTTTCTGCTAACAAAAATGTTTTTTTGGCGGGGGTTTTATTTTGGAGGGCTCCCAAGTTCATTTGGAGGTTTAAGTTAGACTCCATCTGCCCCTGTTGTCTGTCACGCTGAGGAAGGCTGGTCTCACAGGAAGCAGCAGTGTGCGGCGTAACTCCCCCTGTCACTTTTGTAGTTTGTGAGACAAGCTGTGCTGAGCAAAGGGGTAACTTTAAATCAGATCATGAAGGTGACCTGGCAGCCTGTCACCACCAAAATTTTAAATGCATCTTAAAACCAGAACAAACCTGTACAGTTACCCTGGACACTCATCCAGTGAAAGGTAAGCCGCAGTATCAGCTTAAGAGGAAAAGATTAAAGCAAAGCAAGCCAGGCATGTTTCACTGCCATTGATCAAGCTTTGTTTGTAAAAGTCTGGCATGTGCAGAAACACACTGAGTGCAACACTTGGTTTGACTTGTGTTTGATATTAGAAGCTCACTCTCAGTGCTCAACAGCAGCTTCTTTTTTGTTGAATAGCTCCTCTAAAGCTGGAGATACACGACTGAAAAGCTCAGACTGACAGCTGGGATAGCATTTATTTTTTGTGCGACAAGCTTCTGCTGTGCTTTATTCCTCCATCTCTGAGACGTTTTTCCAATAATGGCTTTGAGTTGAAGGAAAATGAAATCTCAGAATAAAAAATTAGAATGACAGAATAAGAAATTGGCTTTTGATTAGAGCAGGGCGATATGACCAAAAATATCTATCACGATATAAATTTTAAAATTTGCGATAACGATATAACTGACGATATAATTGACACTAGACAAAATACTTTACAACTCCACAACTTTAGTGCAAAAAACCCCATTAATGTATTTTCACTTAAACAAGCAGCTGTTTTTTTTATGTGCATTGAAGTTATATAAAAAATTTACAGTGCAAATTCCTTGCTGACATTTTAACCAAAAGGTATTTCCAGTGGAAATTGGCCGACATATCCTCAGCATAGCCATGTATAATATCCACAACTTAAAAAGAGGTTACACACACACACACAATATGGTAATATTATGTTGAAGCACAGTACATATCATACATATCACTCCGCGAGGCTCCTGCCTAATATAGCCGTAATGCTCCGGCAATCCATCAAGCGGTGCGGGTTCGTAGCTTAGCAAAGTCGTACTAAAACATTTGACAGATTTTCGAGCGCCGTGTACATAAAATCATTTCGAGGTCAGTAAACACAACCAGAATTCATGCATAAGGCACACGGGATTATAAGGGGCACTGTTGATTTTCAGAAAAAAAAATATCAAAGGATTGATTTTAAGTGTGCCGTATTTTCCAAACAACACGGTAATAACGACGGCCCGCTAGCATGCGCTACCAAAAATAGTGCTTTGTTGTGTATCTGACGGACGAAAGCCAAACCAGTTCCACACCACTGAAGTTGCAGCATTTTTACAAACCAATTCTGGTTCATCCGTTTCATTTAACGATCCGTGTTCGCTCTTCTCATTCTGCGTCGCCGCCATGTGCGTATGTAAACCTAGGCACTGCGCATGCGCGTTTTACCCATATTCTATCGCGATATTTCATTTTCCTATCGTTGCCCAAAATTACACCGGTATTACCGTGAACGGTATGATATAGCCCAGCCCTACTTTTGATGTTTGCTTTTGTGCTTTTTTATAGAAATATTTCTTTTTACATGGGGCAGGTTTTTTTCCAGCCTAAATTTCTAGAAATGTTGATCTCATTACAGATTGTTTCACCTAAAGTTTCCTGCAGACATTATGAGTCAGGGGCCTGGTCAGATTTGGGCTGTGAAGATAAATGTTGCTCATTTGAAATCTGTCAGAAGACCAAATCAATTTTGCATTGCACCAGTGGACAACTGGGTTGCTAGGTGTCTGCTCACCGCTAAATTCATTACAGGTGTCAAGTGAATATACACCACCGATTAATATTTAGTGCCTACACTCAGGCACTGTGTTTTTGTACACCTTGGTTTGGGAAACAGGAGTAGAGTAGGTTTCTCTCTTTATTATCATGCCTAAAAACACAATTAAAAGGAACAAAAGTCAAGTTATATGCATGTTTTAAGCATAACAGCTCTTATGCTTTTGACTCAACAGCACCATCATTTTCTCTGGGCTTCTTCTGCACATGTCTGCACATCTCCAGCTCTCCTACTATCCCGCCTCTCCTGCTTTCTGGGTTCTCCATTTCCAGAATTTCATTCTTTATGTTTTTAATTCTGATTTTATCATTTTTTTTTAACAAAATGAACATTTGTGACATATCAAAGCCCCTTGACATTGTTGTCTGTTTGAATATTATAGGGTGATGTGGTGTGAGCACTCATTTCGGTACATCTTTATTTGTTTTTTCAGAAATTAAAGTCTTGGAGCTATTTGGTTAGATTTGTCATGCTAATTACGGGTGTGTCATCGAAACACACACAGACCAACACACAAAGGCAAACACACACAGATGAGACTCGATATGTTGGTATGTAAACCAGTTGTTGTGTGTGAGGACTGTCAGGACTGTACATGTGTCTGTGAGCTGTCACATCTATAGTGCCGGCCGACTCTCAGTTTGCCTGTCTGAATATATGTGTGTAAGAGCTCAGTGAAAGCAAATACAAACTAATGTATTATTACTGCAGGTGATTAATTATGTCTGATAGTAGCAAATAATGCTTGAGCTTGCAAACACAAAAATTTACATTACATTACAAATGTCATTTTGTGGGGAAAACAATTAAACTGGGAAGTCTCAAAAACTCATGATATCAAATTATGCACTAAAGGAGCACAGCGGTTTGATGACTGGAAATGATTTGCTATCGTGGATGGTTAAAACTTCATTCTTCTTGTGGCCTCACCATTGTCTTCTTCTTTGTCCGTTCTCTCTCTCCTGTTGTAGCTGGGACGACAGCAGCTCAGTGAGCAGCGGCCTAAGTGACACGCTGGACAACATCAGTACTGATGATCTGAACACACCTGCATACTCCTGTGTCAGCTCATCGCGCAAAAGCAAAGGAGCGCAGGTGAGCACATAAAAAATAACCATTCGATAGCCTCAAATAGGCTCACAGCTGGGATAGCCACACGTTGTCTGTGGCTCGTCATCATCTATGACTTTTTTAGGCTTCTGTTCCATGTCTCTGCCTCTATGGGTTCAGGCAAAATTACTCATTTGTTAATTAGAGAGATTACCATAAATTCTGGTGCAGATGTTAATGTTTACATTAGTACCACCATATGTCATAATGCTTCATTTTCATTTATTTATGTGGCAAAAATATTATAAGTTGCTACATATAGTATGATTGGGGGGGTTTAGTATTAATGGTCACAGGTCAGGATGAATTTGATTAATGTTACATCTGCTAAGCATCAAAGTTATTATACAGTTTCACATTAAACTGTTTATTTTAGCTTTGCCCATTTATTTTCAACTGTAATTTCAGTTTGTTTGACTCTTTTCAGTTCAGTTTTGATTGTTTCCTTGGTCAGTTTTTATTATTTTCATTGTTAGTTTTAGTTTCTTTGATGATATTTGTCTAATATCTAGTTATTAGAATGAAAGCACTGCCGTGAGCGGTGTAGTGGTTAGCACTATTGCCTAGGTCCTGGGTCTGAATCCACCGTCTGGTTGGGACCTTTCTGTGTGGAGTTAGCCTGTTCTCCCCGTGTGTGCGTGGGTTCTCCGACTTCCTCCCACAGTCCACAGACATGAAGTTAATGGAGTTTAGGTTAATTGGTGATTCTAAATTGGCCATAGGTGTGAATGTGAGTGTGAATGCTTGCCTGTCTCTCTGTGTTAGCCCACACAGGGTGTACCCTGCTTCTCACCCTATGGCAGCTGGGATAGGCTCCAGCCCCCCATCAACCCCCATGACCATGAATTGGATAAGCAGGAAAAAATTAGATGGATGGATGCACTCATAGTCATCTACTCTCCCATAATCTCATGAAATATATGCGCTAATACCTCCTCATGTGTTTTAGTTAAATGTAATAAATGATAAGCATATTACCATCGTGACCATGGTGTTATTGTAGGATTAGTGTTTAGTTCAAAGCCGCACTCACAGAGCATGTAGCATCAAGTCTCAGTCATGATACCTATAGAGCAATTAGCAGCTGTGAGTAACCAGTGTTAGTTGCACAGTAATTATCTCCCAAACTAAAACACATTTCCTGCCGTGACCAACTTGAAAATCACGACTTTGCATGTCTTGTCACATCTTGTTATTTAAACTTTCACATTTCTTTCAACTTTGTGTTATGTCTTGATCAAGGCACACACCAACAATTTTACACGCTTACTTGACTTGCTTTGTTACCGTTGGGATAAGCTCCCATTATAAACTGGCGGTGAAGTGTGTGAAAGAAGCAGGCATGGAGGGTTTCATTTTTTTTGGTGTTGCATTGCATTGGGGCAATGTGGGATTGAGGATTTATGGTGATTTGACATTTCCTTTGATAATATTGCAACAATAGCACCAAATCACAGCAGTATGCATACTTGCTATAGTGAGAGCAGGACTGTATAGTTTTATAGTTTGAACAGTTCCTATTTTTCTTAATTTGATTTCTATATTTGTGCTCAAGGAATTAACTGTGGACAGAGGGCCGGTGCTCGGTTCTCCTCAGAGACGTTCACCGTATTCTGCCAAGTATTCTTGGCCCCTCATGAAATACCTAACAGACTGGGCTCTTAAGAGACTCTACCGTTGCTAGGGAGACTGACCATCTGTTCCGGTAGGCTAGCTGTCACTGCTATGTGTTTGAGTTTGTGTGGGTGCGTTCATATGCGCCTCAAAAGCAGAGATCTGGATGTGGGAGATTCCAAAGATAGCTAACACTTCACATGCAGACATAAACCACGCTGCTCAGCTTGTGCAGAGACTTACTTCTTTTTGCTGACTCTTTGCTGACTGTATTGCTTTAGTGTGTCACCTTTCAATAGTTTAAATATTGCATATAATTTTCAAAGCATTGTGACTTATTTGATTTCTTCCATTTAAGGCAGGGTTGACAAACCAAGATATAAAACTTGCTTGCAATCATTTCCTGTCACTGCATTTTTTTTTTTTGCATTCTTTATAAATATTGTTAAGGAACTGCAGTGATGATCAGGTAATGCTTTTAAGACTTACTGGTATAAACTGCAGCCCAGAAGCATTACAGTTTTGTTACTGAATTCTTCCATCTATTTATCAGTTTGTGTGCACTCCCTGATTCTCTGTATGACAACCCCCACAGTCCCAGAAAGGAAGCAGATCCAAGCATGCGGAGCAGGTGGTGAGCAGCAGTTGGGCTGGAGCTGAAGACCTGAAGAAGGTAGAGGAGGAGCTGGATGCAAGCATGGATCCTAGCAGTGGCTCTTCCCGTTGGAAGACCTCCTCGTCTTCCCCATCCTCCCAAACCCAGGGCCAGTATGAGGACGCCAGTCAGAAGGCAGCTGCGCTGGCCCAGATGTCCCAAACAGGCTCATGGAGAAGGGGTATGACAGCCCAGGTGGGCATTACACCACCCAGAACCAAGGGGACGTCCGCTGCCCTGAAAACACCAGGTAGGAGAGGAAGCCTGCCATCTTTGTCTAGAAGTGATTTTGGAAGTAGAGCAATTATACAAAGCGATTATAGACTGGGACAGAATTAAAATGTGACTTTTTGAACAAAGGAGACTCCATTTAAAAAAAAACCCTAATCTACAACATATATTGATCGAGTATTACTGGTATTAATATTAGAACATTAAAAATGATTGTATCTAGGTGATTTCCTAGTGAATGTTTTTCACATCAGACATCAGAAAGTGATCTTTATAGAAAGAGCAAAAATAACTTTAATGGGCTTACGTGACGCTGAAGAAGAAGTCGTAATAATAATGTTGATTTAAGATGAACATGACTGAATCTTAAATGTTTACTAAACACAGCGAGTTGTGCTTCAGATAACTTGGTTGGCTGTAGCATGAGCAACGATTGCTGTGATTCTGGCTGTGGGCACCAATATATTGATTCTATGGCACCAAAGGGTAAACTCCGAGTACAGATGATGCGATGATTGGTGATATTTTTGGATTTGTGTACTTTGACAGGCAAAACCGATGATGCAAAAGCCTCAGAGAAGGGTAAGGTGCCTTCCAAGAGCTCATCTGGCATCCAGCGCTCACCCTCAGACGCTGGCAGGAGTAGTGGGGACGAAGGCAAGAAACCCCCTTCTGGCATCACACGCCCACCCACCACAGGCTCATTTGGTTACAAGAAGATCCAGGGTGCCACTGGCACGCTAATTACCTCCAGTGGTGCGATACTCGCCAGTGGCTCAGCCACCCTGGGCAAGGCACCCAAATCTTCAGCTGCCATCAGCAAAGGTGCAAGCATCAGTGGTGTGCGGAAGACCAGTCTGGATGGCTCACAGCCCCAGGATGATGGCATCCTGCTCAGCTGCAGTGGCTCGAAAGTGACCCTGCAGTACCGCTCCTTACCCAGGCCAGCTAAATCCTCCAGTGGGGTGGCCGCAGGGCGCAGTGGGCATCGCTCCAGCTCCAGCAGCATCGACTCAAATGTCAGTGGCAAGTCAGCTGGTGGGGCAACAACGCAAACAGGCACTAAACGCAGGGATGGAAAAGTGGGCTCAGAACGCTCTAGTCCCATCACCATCAACCAGACCGATAAGGAGAAAGTGGCGGTGTCAGATCAAGACCCAGCAGCAGGACTATCCACCTCCCCAAAGTCTAGCCCCACCTCCACCTCAACAGGCCAGTCAGGCCTCAGGCAACCAGGCTCCAAGTACCCCGATATCGCTTCTCCAACCTTTCGCAGGTCTGATACACCATACGCACACACAGCACTCATTCTGTCTTTGTCCCTGACTTTGTGTTTCTGTGTGAATCCAGCATTTCATCACATTTCTTTTTCAATTCCCTGATTGTTAGTTAAAAGCAGCATCTTTTACAGCAAGGACATTTGGGGCAGTTTTTTTTGAAAGACTGAATCTTTTCACCATATCTTCTCCAGAATTTAGGCGAGTTTAATCCATTATGATACGTGGTGTTTAGTGACGCTTTTCCACTGCAGGTTATTCCCCAGGTTTCTATAACGGAGAGAAAAGATATCCATAATGTCAAAGTTTCACTTAAAATATATGCCATCTCTATCAATTTTAGATATGTTTGGATGTGCAAGATGAATATCAGACACTTAATAAATCATATTAGATTGCCTCCGTGGAAATATTGATAGAGTCAGTAGACTTGGCTGCATAGCTAAGGGGTGCCATAACATAGATTGCTCCCTGGTGTAGCTGATAAGTCACTGCAAATGCAACACATCTTTACCCTGAAGATGAGGGTCTGATGGCTTTTCATTCAGCAAATTCAACCCAGCAGTGTTTATCAGAACTGACAAGAGACAGGACTTTCTCTGCACACCAGTCCCTCACTCATTAGAAGCATGCATTCGGCAGGCGCGTCCAAACATCCGTCCCATCCAATCTGTCAAGCCAACACGTTTCATCTGCATGTCATAGCTTTTTTTCTTCCCCCCAGAGTGTGTCACCTATATATTGTGTGATTGCGGTGACAGAGTGGGACAGGCACAAGCAGAGTAGCAGGCTGCCTGAGCATATGCAGAAGGCAAACAGGGTTGAGTGGCCTAACAGATTAGGTTATTTAAAGTCACAGGGTTGAAACGGCGAAGCTGTGAAAGCAGATGTGTCAGTGTAAATCACTGAGAGTTCACATCTAGCCGAGGTCGAGTTCGCTGCCAGGGAGAAATGTATTGTAAAATGTGCTTAATATTTTTTATCTGTTATATAAAGTTGTTGCTACAGCAAAGCAAGGGGATGTTTATAAAAGCTGCTTTCCACTATCCTAAAATGGGTTTCTTGTGACCATTGTAGTAGTTTTCTTTGTAATGTTTGACCAGTGAGATCACTGCACTTGTCACACCCGAAGTATACCAGAGTCCTTAAATTTTCCAGTAAGGATCTTGCAGATGCTCATCACTTGTCTTTTGAGCATTTCTAAATGATTGCACCCACCTCTCTGCCCTCAGATTGTTTGGTACCAAAGCTAGCAGCAAGGCCAGCTCTCCTGGCACGCCCGACTCTGGCAAGTGCCCCTCAATACTGGGCAGCCCGCACGGCACACTGGCGAGACAAGCCAGTCTGGACTCGCCTTCCTCTGGCACTGGGAGCCTGGGCAGCGCTGGCGGCCTGAGCGGTGGCAGCAGCCCTCTGTATGGTAAAACCCCAGACATGTGCACCGACTCCCCGGCCTCCAGCCCAGCCTCTGGCCTCTCCCTGCCCTCCAACGCTCGGCCCTGGCCTGCCTGTAGCTCATCTGCTGGCAGCAAGGACACACTGAGCTGCCAAAGCATGACCAGTCTGCACACCAGCTCTGAGTCCATTGATATGCCGCTGGGCCACCATGGGCCCAAGGTTACACGAACCGGCAGTGTCAAGTCCACCCTGTCTGAGGGGTGAGTAACAGGGAATACGATTGGGAAGAATCGTATTCATTGTTTCATTTGAGAACAGAGACAAAACGTTTATCTCCCTATCCTAAGATGTAGACATACAATACAGATGAATAACAGAAAGAAATCATTCATTCACAAAACAGTTTGGTTCAATTTAAGTTTCTTTTTCTGGCATGGTTTTGATACTATAGAAAATAAATAAATAATACCTCCTCTACTCCTAAATTTCACATATCTGCTAGTTCAATCAGTAGTTATTGTCTCAAAGTACTATAAGGATAGCAATTAGCATTAAAGACATTTAACAGTCCTGATAGTTTCACAGTCCAAAGCCATGACAGAAAAAATACCACAGTAGATCATTTCTGACACCCATTCCTACGTGTAGCCTCTATAAAGGCCTTTCCATTTTTTTGTCCACACACTTTGCATGAATTACATCATAGAGCATAGAAGCAGCAAACACATTTATTTCCCCTCACTAGTTCAGCTGTCTCAAAAATGAAACAATCTCAATTCTGCCTGTTTTATCCACGTAGTCTTTTGCACTGAGGTGCATTAGTAATGTCTTAATGGATTTTCCATTGTGTGCATCTTTGTGTATGTCAAAAGTCAAGTTTGTAAAATGTGACCAGTTCTTTTTCTTGTGTATCACAAAACAAATGTTTACAGGTGTTCATCTAATTTGCTCATCCTCTGTGTTTTAACAGCATGCCACTTGACAGAAACACACTTCCCAAAAAAGGACTGAGGTACAACACATTTGCAGCCACATTCCATGTAGATCACATGCATACATGCATCTGCATTCTAATGTCAGGCTTTCCGTGTTGTTTTTCATGTGTCATTATTTGCACAATCCATAGCAGTGTTTCCCAGGTAAAAGTCATCAATAAACAGTAAAATATTTACTTTAAAGCAGGGGTGTCCAACTCCAAGCCTCAAAGGCGGTGGCAGCTGATTTAAATGGGTAAATGACCTAAATGGCTAAATGGTGATGAACGAATCATTTGATTCAGGTGTGTTGACCCAGGGTGATATCTAAAACCTGCAGGACACCGACCCTTGAGGCCTGGAGTTGGACACCCCTGCTTTAAATTATTAGATAAATGAATCGATAAAAATTATTAACTAGTTTTTCAACCACTCTCCATCAGTTCATGTTCAGAATTATGTATAATTAGGCTGAGGTGATAATGATAAAGTACACAGGTTTGATAAGGATGTGGGTCAATGAAAAACTACTGCTCAATAAAAACTTTTTGAAGATTAAATAAAAACTGAGAGTCGATATTAAAAAAAAAGTGAGCGTAAACATTTATGTTTACACCATCTGTTTACATCCTAAGTATGCTTAATAGCTCTTTTATGAACTGCAGATTTACAGTGTGTGACTCCTTTAGTGATACAAGCAGATTGGTTCTGATTATATTAGCACTTAAGTCAAGCACTGATCAAAGGCTGTTGATAAAAAGCAAACATCGCCACCATAATCTCACCTAAATGGATGGTTAATTCCCTTGAGACACTAATAAAGCATGACCTGCTTTATCATCCATAATTTACAAATGAATATCCTGTTGTGTTTATTAAGACTTTAAACTACAGAGCCTAACTCACCAGGAAAATGTTTATTGAGGTCACAAGCATTGTTTTCCCACAGTCTTGTTTTCATCTTGAGGAGTCAACCCCCGCTGCCTAGGAATAATGTCGTTTGAAAACCTCCTTTTTTTAGCCCAATAAACTATGTCCATCTTTTCACATACAGTCTGTTTACATTTGACTAAATATATAGGGAACTCATATTTGAGTCTAGTTGTGGATTTTTTCTCTTTCAACTTTTAGAGTTTTTTCCCTTCTGTTTATCATGCAATTATGTAACAAACTCTGGAGCTCAAATTAGATTTTGACTTCTTTGAATTGATGCATAAAAAAAAAAATCTCTAACATACTATGAATGCTATCTGGGATGATGAGGGAGCAGTGTGTTTTTCCATCTGTCTGCTTGTCTGCTTCTCTGTGCTCATCCTAATCCTACACTCATCTCATGCAAAGTTAGAAATGTGGCAAACGCAGCCACTGAGTTCTTTCTCGGCTTCCAAAAATGGCTTAAACTTTCCGATAACATTTGCTCTGTTAGCTGAGGCGAGTATAGAATGAATGTTTTGAATTTAGCTGTAACTGAGTGGACGGAAACTGAAGCACCATGACCTATTCATCACAGTGGCACAACTGATACAGGGAACAGCCTTTCCAGCCAATTATAGAGTACTGCTGGAGAGGTGTCGGATGGGGCATGCTGGGTGTTCTTTCATTTTTCGAGCATTTGACGCTCGTGCTATATGGAGCCTAAAACCATCTGATCTCGCACGACGCTTTTGCCTTTTTTGCCTCAGTGCGGTCTGCAGTGTTCACTTTAACGTTTTTATTGGCAATGGCAATCTGTTTTCATCTTAAACATGCCAAATAGCTCTTTTATAAACTGTAGACTTTCTACATGGGGAGCTTAGATTAATAGATTTGCCTCCTTTAGTCATACGCTGTAAATAAGCGGATTGGTTGTGATTATATTAGCACTAAGTATACCGACTCAAACACTGACCCTTGGATATTTCAGTCTGTTCCATTTCAACTCCAGCTGCAGTCTGACAGCACTCAGTGCAATCTTAGACGCCCAATTGCTGCTGGAGAGAAAAGCGAGCACAGACACAGGACTAGAGCAGGGTCAGATGTGACAAGCGTAGTAATGGGGGCGTTGGAAGGAAGAAGCTGCTGAAAAGAGATGAGTGCAAACTCAATTATCATCCTCAGAGGATTAAATATGGCCGATTGTCATGTGTGCGATAAGGGGGGCTTCTGCTGCTGAATTACTTTAGAGTTTGGGAGAGAGGAGATCAACAGCAGAGTCTGTGTGTTTGGCAGCTTTAAGCCTGAGTAGTGTGTGTGTGTGTGTGTGTGTGTGTGTGTGTGTGTGTGTGTGTGTGTGTGTGTGTGTGTGTGTGTGTGTGTGTGTGTTTGTGAATATATATAGTTATTATACATAAATGACTGCATGCGTGTAGATGCATGCACATCCACTTCTGTGTGGTATGGTTTTTAATATTTTTATGCCATCTGCTCACATCCTTCTACTGTGTAGCTTCATTAGTTTACACGTCTTCATCACTTGAACTTTTAAGTAATAAAGTTCATTACTAAAAAGTAATGTCTTGCCTTGAGTTTAAACTGTGTTTTGTGGGTTTCAGATACCCTACCTCCTCCAGGCAGACATCTCATGAAGAAGGGAAGGAGTGGTTGAGGTCCCATTCAACAGGAGGTCTTCAGGATACTGGCAGCCAGTCCCCTCTGTCTCCTCCTGGAGCCTCTTGCACCACCACAGGAAAATACCACTACTCCAACCTCTGTGAGTCAAAAGGAAAAAACCTATTGTGCCTAAAATGTGTATATCGTATCAACAAAGGCTATGATAGACATATGAGCACAAAAAGGATCCTTGTGATATGATCTGTAATTAATTAAAGCATTCTTCAGTGCATAAATAAATAATCTGAGGTGATTATTATTTAACAACTTGTTATAAGTAGGTTTTTAGTGCCTGC
This sequence comes from Copadichromis virginalis, assembly GCF_057382275.1. NCBI lineage: Eukaryota > Metazoa > Chordata > Actinopteri > Cichliformes > Cichlidae > Copadichromis > Copadichromis virginalis. The sequence goes on from NC_140634.1 coordinate 3,776,033, forward strand.
ATGAATGATTGATGACTGAAACGCACGTGAAAATATAACATGGTAGATGTATATGTTTTGCTCTGTGCAGTGAGCCCCACCAACATCAGTCAGTATAACCTGCCACCAGGCAGCAGCAGCATGAGCCGCTCCAACAGTATCCCCACCCAGGACTCCTTTGACCTGTATGGAGAGGGTCACCCACTGGGTGGCAGCGCAACCTCTCTGGAGGAACGACCACGTGCCATCAGCCGCTCTGGGTCCTTCAGAGACAGCACTGATGAAGGTGAGACACACACTCATTCTCGACGGACTGTCCAGAACAAACCCAATTCCTCACAAAAAAGCTAAAACAGTGAAAACAGTTTTTACTGTCACTTTCAACAAAGCAAAGTCCCACCAGCTATCAAGTGCTTTGATACCAGCATTGCTGATAGGTCTCTGTTCTGGTCAGCATTTTAAATTGTTGTTTTTTTTAGTCCCACAACTGATTGCAATTTTTCACTTTACATTTTCTGAATAAGTAAGCATAAGAGCTGCTGACCAATCAGCCAAATAATTTCTAATAATATAAGTATTGCAAACTGAGTCACAAGGTGAAGACAGTTAAAGGACAAATATCCACGTTTTACCTTAAAAGTCTTTGTTTACTCATGTGCACCGTCTCTGTGTCTTACAGTCCATGGCTCCTCACTGTCTTTGGTTTCCAGCACGTCGTCACTGTATTCTGCGGTAAGTATCTAAGAAGTGTGACAGAAATCCCTACTGAGAAAAAAACCCTAACCATAGCAATATATCTGAGATTTCACTTCTATTATTTTTTTCTGTAGTAATAGCATTCCATACAAACATGTCAATTTCTATATTGTAATATAAATAATTACTGAATCACTGTGTTCAGAAGGATTTTCAGAAAAAGGAATTGACTGTAACTATTTGCAAATATTTACCAGGACGGGGTGACAATATTTTTTTCAGTCCTAATTGATGCCTTCCTCCACTCACATAGAGCATTTTGAAGTTGGCAAAAGCAGTTTAGCATCTTCTCTGCCTTTCTCTTTTGGCTTCTAGCCTTTAAGAAGACGCCACTAGGGCTGGGCGATATGGCCTAAAATTCATATCGCGATATAATTTGAAGCATGTGCGGTAACGATATATATCGCGATCTATTCTTTTCTTCTGTATAACGTATTTTCCACACTATAAGGCACACTTAAAATCCTTTTGTCATCACCCCACCAGGGAGTTGGATGAATAGCGTGGACACTGAAGTTTGTGAATGCGATAACCTGAGATCAAGGCGACGTATGATGATGTGTTTTGAAATTGATACCATTGGTGCATCTACTGAAAATTTGAGTTCCAAATTCAGTGAACTCACATCCTGTGAACACAATACATCAAGGAGGATGTCATCTAGGACTTTCAAAGTGATGCCATAGGTGCATCTACATGCAGGCTGAGGGGTAACACTGGCAGCTGCCAGTAGGGATGGGTACCGGTATCGTTCTGACATAAACGGTAGTAACCAGACCGAAAAGCAGCGCACATTTTGGTGCTTTATTTCGGTGCTTTTTTTTTCCTGAGATGTCAGACACTTTGGATTCTAGCCAATCATTTTACGTTTCCAAGGATAGTAGGCGGGCCCAGGTACGTACGATCTTTTAGAGCAGAGCTACAGATTAAAAATCCCCAAGGCGAAGCGGGCAAAAGTCTGGCTGTACTCCACAGCAAACTCAGCAGCCTGCAACAAGTGCTTTAAGGTGATACTGTGCAAAGGATAACCTCCTTTGCACAGTATCACCCTAAAGCATCAAATCTAATGAAACACCTGGCGACGCATAGCGGTTTTTTAAAAGCCGAGAAATGCACCGTATTTGATAGCTTTGCTGCAAGAGCTCACACCGGGCACATCTACTGCGGGTGTGGTGCCTGTTATCGGACCCGGAGTTAGCAACGTCCCCCAAGAACCAGAAGAGTAGAGTCCTGGCCCCTAGCCCTGCCAGTGTAGCAGAAATGATGACGGATGATGATGGCGGCAGCAGCCGTTCTTCTCTGTGTGTGAAGCTTGATGTTGTTCGTGTGTAATTTACGTTGAGTAGGCCAAAAAGGCTAAAATGACCAAAGAAAAAGTGGAAAACAGTTAAACATGAGAGGCTTTTGGACAAAGTTTGTTTTTTCCATTGTTTAAGCACTGCTTCCAGCCAAGAGTGATACCATATATGCCCTATAGCTGCAGAAAAGCCTAACATTGTTAACTTTTTACACAAAAACAGCTAAACATAAGAGGTTTTTGGACAAAGTTTGTGTTCAACGGTTCAGCACCGTTTCAAAAGTACTAGTTTGTCACCGGTATTGGATAAAACCGGTGACAAAGGGATGGGTATCTGAAGATAAAACCTTCAGATACCCATCCCTAGCTGCCAGTATTTGAAACAAGATTGATCTTCAGACTGTTTCAAACATTTTTTCTGTTGAGCTCCAAACTTCATATGTTTGCATACAAAAATAAAATAAAACTGAAATCATCTTTATTTTTTAATTTGAAGGGTGAACATCTTTTCCGTCCTCTCCTATCAGTGATGTTACGTAGCATTCAGTCTTTCCCTTTTCCTCTCTATTTTTGTAGAAGACATGGCAAGTTTCTGTGACAGCATTTGTCTGAAGTAACAAATTCTTGACAATTTAGATTCTGCAGTAATAGCACATGCAGTGCTCGACTCTCGGATTCAGTGAGGTGGGGGATTAGTTGTAGCAAGAGGAATCGATTACCACACACGTCTGCCCGTTTCAGACTGCGCTAGCAATTTGCAAAGTAAACGTTCAGATGAACGATGGAGATGGTTTTGTTTACAAAGTTTTCCATCAGGTTGAGTCATTCTGTACATAAACCATTTCCTCTTTAATTTTTTACATTTTCTGTCATTTTAATCTACTTTTAATTAAAATGACCCTTTTCTTTGCTTTTGGTGCTTTTACTGATGGAACACATCTCCCCAGAGCAGCGATCAAATGTTTCTAAACTGTGTTTGCTTGATTCTTACAGACAGAGGAAAAAGCTCACTCAGAGGTAAGGGCGGCTAACATTGTGTCCATCTTTCTGTTTGCATGTATGCTTCTCCTTATCAGCTTTCAGCTAAACAGGCTTATAGTTAGAGCCACCGATGCTTTGAAACTGCTCGGTACAGCCACTGAGCAGCTCTGTGGTGTGGGTGAAGGTTCGAGTGCCTTGTGTCTTGCTGTGCATCCCTAAAAGTTACTTTTGACCCATTTGATTTGATTTTGTGTGGGATTTAGTCTAAGATGTCACGTGCATGTCCCTGTTGGCTGATTTCTGTGTCTGAATGTCTTTGTGCTGCACAGCGTCTGTATTCAGAGACAATCTGTGCATGTCAATCAAAGCACAAACAGTGATATCTATTTGATCTCTGAACTAAACAAAAGAGTGTTTTGTGAATAAATAAAAGTAAATTCTGCAATCAATTATTTTAGCTCTATGTCGCATTGCTTTATCTAATCATGCATTGATTTCATCTAGATCATAAATATCTACACATCCTTACTATTCTGCATAGCTTATTGTTAACTCATTACAAACACTTACTCTGTAATGGGATCCATGCCCTGACCTTTGGCTCTTGTTCAAAAAGCCTATTCAGTTTATCACTGATTCTACTTTGATTTTCCAGTTTTATGGTTTGACTTTCATCCCTTTTGTCTCTACATGTGCTTTAAGCGTAACTTTGGGTCAAACAGTGATCGCAAATACACTGCAGTGTTTGTTTTAACCCTGCCAGATAAGTGGAGTTTAGTATTCCGGGACAGCTCACTCTGTGCAAACTAACAGTTGTGGACTACAGTGACTGTGCAGTAAATCTAAACACATTTAGAATTCAAAACAAATAATAAAAAAGACATTATATTTTTGAGTGACTGAATAAAAATATACAGCTAATCTTATCATATGATAATCCAGAAAACTGTTCTTGCATTCTTGCACTGAGCTGTCCGCCTTGCTAAACTGAGACGTCTTGCTGTTGTGAATTATATAAGTATGAATTTCAGGTATTTGCAAAAACTTTTTGAACCATCTCAGGCATAAATGTCTCCATTTCCTCACTTTGCTGCGGAAACCATGAAAAGAACATTGCTGTGGCTTGTTGATAACCTCTGTCTCTCCAGCCACATCAGGACTTGCTATTTGATGGAGGCATGCAACATAGCGTTAATTTTTACTCTTTTCTTTTCAATCAAGGGCCAAACAGTCCAAAATTCCACGGTAATCCCCCACACTTTATGTTCACACTTCACTCCAGTGTCTTTTTAAACAGTTTCCCATGTGCCTGCACAGTTTTCTTTTTACATCAGAGTTATCACCATGGGAGTTGCAAATTCACATCGTGTTTACATCACAATCAGTCTTACTTTCTTTATGGTTTTTAGGCGCATTAACCGAATGTTCACATTTCGTTTTTCCTTCCCAACCAGCAAATCAGAAAGCTGCGTCGGGAGCTGGACGCCTCTCAGGAGAAGGTGGCGACTCTGACATCTCAGCTGGCTGCCAATGTGAGTTTATTTACTTCAAAAGGTGCCGTCAAAACAGCCTGAACATTTGCACGATAACCTGCTGTCAGAGAGCTTTTATGGGAAGCGCTGCTTATTGAAGGAGGAATACAAATCTTTAAGACACCCTCTAAATCCTTTGCTGTGTGTTTGAAGCCCTCATGTGTGTATTTGCTTTTGCCTGTTTGTAGGTTTGTGTCTGTTTTCTTGTCCCTGGTTAGAGCTTTTCCTTGCGTGTGCTCGTGTGTCTCATACAGCGAGGATTGTCTCTCTGCTTTTGTCTCAGCTGGTGGGTTTTCAGCAAAGAGCCTCTCCCGAATTCAATCAAGCAGAGAGAATAGAATAGAGATAGATGGCTGAAGAAAGAGAACAGGGAGATGAGGATAAGTGAATCTCGACACAAGTGCGTCATGCGTGGGTGAAACAGATGCAGAGACCTTCAACCCAAAGACAAAGTCGTTGTGGAGATTTAGTTAGACTGACTTCAGCATCTGACTCCACCTCCCTACCATCAATGCCAAGTGTCTGATCGTGCGTGGAAGCAGTCAGGTTGCTCGCTTCAGTCCTCTTCTTTGATCACAGAGTTGTGCAAAGCTGAAACTGAAGGCAGAGTGTGGAAAAAGGCAAAAACAATTCACAGATATTTAAAAGAGCATTATATTTCAGTCTTTCCTGATGATAGTTGACTAGTTGTGCACAATAGCTGATGCAAAACCCTTTGCTTTGCTGTTTTTGGTACAAAGAAGTGTTGGGAAGTCATGTTACTTATTTATGACATGATGGGTGGATGTAATAAATGTAGCTGAGATTACATTTTATACAAATGTACTTTCTGATGCAGTTTATTCGCAGGAGCACTTAAAATTTATAGGTGACGAGTTGCACTGTGGATCCTCCACGTCTTGAAATTAAATAGCAGTGTAATATGCAACTAGTGTCATAACCAAGTCATATGTAAGCACAGACAAGAGAAACCCACATACACTAGTGACATATGCTAGAAGTGCATCACACTACATCTACATGATAGCATGGTGGGTTGCTAGTGTTCTAAGCTCATCTCATCCTCCCAGTGGGGAGTGTAACTGTGGCAATATCAACCTCAGGAGTCCTCAGATACTCTCCACCCACAGTCCAAATCTCATTGTGATGTACTCAAGACCTGCCACAGACGGGTTTTTTTATCATCTCTGTTACTGCCCACACTCTCACGTGTATGAGAGTGTATATTTATATATATATTTATAGGTGTATAAAAGCCTACACATTGTCACTGGTAGCAAATATAAGAACTCTTTGATGTGCAAATAAAAGTAAAAAGTTGTTTTTTTTTAATGTCAGTGCCTTAGGAAGAAGTTTCTTTCAAAATGTCAAAGAATTTTTTCCCCAGCTGACAGAGAAATCTTACAGAATCTTACATTCCTTTGACAACAGTTTAACAATAACAAAGTCATGATGAAGGCAAAAGATACATTTTAAAGCTCCATGGGGAAGGTGTCGTCTTTCCGTGTCATCGCTCACTGGCGTGGTGCTTTTTCATTTCATCCACACAATTTATAAAAGAGGACCAGAGAGGAAATGTGCCGTGACTGAGGTCATCTTATCGTGATCCTATTACATTTGCTTTGCCGCTGCACTAACGATTATTATTATTTTTCTTGGGTTTGTGCAGGAAATTGAATGTTGATCTTATAAAATATATATTATGCTAAGACACAGTCAGTGTTCTCATACTGTCTCACCACTGCTTTTAGAAACACACCTAGCCTTGCCATCATTTTGATACACTAAATATTTTTGGTTGTATTGGAGCAAAATAGACCAGAATTAGCAAAACTGACACCCCATCCTGCTAAAGGGACTAGGGGGCAAAAGTATTAGTCAGTATTTTCTTTCAACCATGAAGGAGATTGGTTTTCCTGTCTTGGCTGACATACTGGGTTTAAGAGTTCATACAAGCAACCCTCCTCCCCCAGTCCCCCCCCCCCCCCCTCTTCTCACCCTTCACTTTGTCAGCCTGACCTTCTTCCCTCTCCTTTTTTCTCCTTTCTGCTCAGCTTAAAAAAAGAGTCAACCCTCCCCAATATTTCCTGTTCGTATTCCTTTCCTTTTCCTCCTTCCTGACTTTGGGCCTCCTCCTTTCGTCACCTGCCCTTGTTTTTGTACTGTACTACAGTGTAGGATGTAGCCCAGCAGTAGTTGCTGGCTTTGAACACAGTAGTCGTGACTCTGTGTCGTTGGTAACATATAACACCCTCGAGATGTTGTGTACATCGTCAGAGGTGGCATCAAGTAGCTGTGACTTTAAAGACTTTCTCATCATCTAGTTCTCTGATTTGGCCTACTGTCAACCTTTACCTGAGACCCCAGGATCAGGACAAGGGTCAGAAAACACTATCTGGCTCAAGCCTCCAGAACAGGACAGATGGTTCAGCCCTGGGATGCAGGAGAGTTTGATTGGTGCCTCCCTCAGAGCTGACAGGTGGGCTGGGGGTTGATGAGTTGGAGCCTCACAGGTGGAGTTGGAAAGAGATGTGGAGTTAGAGGGATGTGTCGGAACAGTTGGCATTTCTAAAGGTCAAGACCTACGCTGATTTAGCCAGGGACACAGAGTGGAAGAGGCAGCACAGGGTGCTACTCCGTGCACGTGTCTATTTATGGACTTGGATGGGCCAAATGTCGTCATAGGCATAGAAAGATGAGGACTTTTCTGATTTTGTCACAACTGTTAGAGGGCAAGATCAAGAACAAATGCTGCTGAATTCGGTAAATGAAAGTGTATAAATGCACTTGGGTGTTTGTGTGTGCGTATCTGTGTGTAGATTTGTCTGGGCATGCTTCCCACCTCTCTGTGACACACCAGGCTTGACAGGTGACTCGGTTGTGTCTTGCTTAGAACGGGAGAATGAACGAACAGCACACACACAAACGAATACACACAAAAGTACATGCAGCCTTGATGAACATAAGGCTTCACCAGACATCCCTATAAACACATATAGATAAAACACATGCACAACCAAATCCACACACGCACACACACAAAACCATGATTCCCGCAGAGCAGATGGCATGACGTTGCCAAACATTGACCATCTTTCAGGTATCAATGCGTTCTTATTCTAATTAGCTGAGAGAGACATCTTTGGCGTCCACGGTGTTTAATTCACAGCAGTTGGATGCAGCAGTGAAGTAATACAGTGCTCCCTCTTCAAACCTCCTCAGGACGGCACAGCCAAAGCCTTCAGACTCGTGGGCAAATAAAATTTCCACACCAAGCTTTTTTCTGTCCGCAGTCATCAAGCGAAAACTCACTTCAAAGTTATCAAAACGCACCAGATGATTCTCTGTCAGAGCTCTTTTTTTCAACAGGGGTTTTAAAAACATTTTAATGTTAATTTATAAATGGCCAAGTAGAAATTGCGTTTATTGTATTGACCGAGAAAAGTCAAATTTCATATTGAACTCAGTTCTGAGATTTACTTTTGTAGTTTTGCATACAGAATGTGTTGGGGCTTGTGTGTGTGTGTGTGTGTGTGTGTGTGTGTGTGTGTGTGTGTGTGTGTGTGTGTGTGTGTGTGTGTGTGTGTGTGTGTTTTATTTACTTCAGTGCTTTCTCTTTTTGAATCTAGATTTTCGATTTGCATAAGAAAAACATAAATAGTGAGCCAAAGCATGTAAAAAAAGTAAAAGCGAGGATTAAGTTTGCTTGTCTTCCTGTGTCTGTAGGCTCACCTGGTGGCAGCCTTTGAGAAGAGTCTGAGTAACATGACCTGCCGCCTGCAGAGCCTCACCATGACAGCCGAGCAAAAGGTACAAGAGCTTATTCTTGAATTTAAAATACACTGTGTGGCATCTTCAAAAGAGACTACAAAGAGGAGAAATGATTAGAAACGTGAAACTGTGTGGCACTGAATAATTTCAGTGGGAAGTATCAAGTCAGAGGTTGGTCACTGTGACATAATAAAAATATATTAAAGGCTCAATTCTCGACTCGTGAAAAGTTTTCTGCTGAAGGAGTTTACTTGGTAAAGTTTTTCTCTAGCAGTGCTCTTAACCTTAACCAAAGTCTTTTGACATGCTTAGGATTCAAACTTCAGTGCTTTATATGTAAGTAAAAGTATCCAGTTTAATAACAAAAATCTGTTTAAAGCGGTCTTTCCGTCATCATTTTTTGCCCGCAGCTATTTTTTTCTCTAGGACTTCAAAAGAGCTTGAAAAGAACTAAAACTCATCACAGCAGCAGCAATATGTTCTTAGGCATACCCCTACCACAAATGAAGAATGCTCCCCTCTGTTCACATATACATGCACACATAGCTGACAAGCCCTGGCTGCTTTTTAATCCTTTATAAATTAAAGGAGACTGAGATGGGTGAGCTGCCTTTGTCAAACAAGGCCATCCTAACTTTTAATTAAAGTGAAAACCCTATCTGCAGCCCTCAGTGAGTTTTGGGGAAAGACAGAGTAGGAGTCTCCCTTTATCTGGTCCAGTATTCTTCTTATTCTAAGCAGGTGGTGCTGGCTTTGGGGCAAATCTACTGTATTTCTCAAAATGTACCCCTCCCCACACACACACACACACACACACACACACACACACACACACACACACACATCCATACGCACACACAAACACACACACAGCTACCTCAATGCCAAATTTAAGAATCTGCTCTCAGTAATGTAACTAAGGGGACGATTCCAACATTTTTGGGTTCCTCATCCTTTTTAAAAATAACCTGGTCTGATCACTGATTTTGGATTTGGAAAGTCTGTTTTATTTAGACTACAGAGATTTCTGTCTTTATAAATAAAAAATAAAACAGCACCTCCTGTTCTCTCTCTTTTTTTCTGACTAAAGGAGTCCGAGTTGGCAGAGTTGAGGGAGACGATAGAAATGCTGAAGACCCAGAACACAGACGCCCAAACAGCTATCCAGGTGGCACTCAATGGCCCAAACCACCTTGACAAAGGTAATGAGCAGGCTGGCAGGAGACAAAATTAAATGATGTTTTGATAAGTGGATGAACATTTAGCGCAACTGGCTCCATAGGTAATTGAACCCCTGTTATTTACAGATTTTTGTGCTGTGTGAGTCAGATTGAAAGAAACAATTCCTGCAGCACTTTAAATAAGAACCAGTATCAACCAATAAATGTAGTGACACTGTTCACCTAAACATTCTTTGCACTAAAGAAAGCTTTGTCTGTTCTTTCCAGATCTGAGGATTAGACGGCAGCACTCTTCTGAAAGTATGTCCAGTATTAACAGCGCAGCCAGTCATTCCAGTATGGGCAGCTTGGGCAAGGATGCCGAAGACAAAAAGAAGAAGAAGAAGAGCTGGGTAGGTGAAAAGATAAAAACACTAAAGCTTCAGAGTAAAATCACATTTCAAAACCAGACCTCAAACCTTCCATAGTTCCAGTGGCTAACAGTGGCTCTTCTCAAAGACTCATCATGAAAGGACATAGCACCCTGATTTTTGGTTGGGAGCGTGGTGTAATCTGAGTTCTTACTAACAAGCTACATCCATTCGCTTTACGAGTGTATCGCACAGACACAAAAATCTGCTAGAAAATCTAACAGTAAAAGTGGCTGCACCCTTAGTAAAACATACTTGTACTCATGAACAGAAGGTTAGCTAGAAAGACTTAAAGCACTTGTTGTACTATGCCTTAAACATGCCTTTCTATTGGGATTGATTGTTTGGGGGACAGCCTCAACTGCTCATACAATGAACTGCACTTTTGGACCTTGAGCTTAATTTTTAAGGCAAAATATAAGAGAGGGGTGGAACTGAGTACTTCTTAACCAAAGCCCCAAAAGGTTGATTCTGTTCATCTGGGCGCAGCGTTTTCGGTTTCGTCATTTCTCCCACTCGGCAGGTTTCCCCAATCTTATAAACAGTGCATTTGCATAATGACTGAAACTAGCAATGGTCTTCGAACAATGGGCTGGGAGGTCGGTTCCTTGATCATTAATATGCAAACTGTTATGACCACTGATCAATGGCCATGAGCACCATTCAAAATACTTTCAGCTGCCTGTTTTGGGTATTTTGAGATTATGCTATATATGCAGGTGTCTTTTAATTTCTGGCTTGCATTCATTTGCTGCAACCAACAGATGCTTTATATTTTCACATGAAAATATCCAGACATTGTTGGAGGTGGATTTGGTAAAAAATCCCCTAGATACATATACATTATTCAGTGGCATTGAAGCTATTTTAGATGTGCTTTATATGCCCACATTAAGAGATTAAATGTCTTATTTGCATAAAGAAAAGATATTTTTGCAGCTCTATCAAATAAATGTGATTGTACTGTTGCTCTCACTAAAAATCATCCACATTCCTACAAGAAGAATGCATTAACTATACCTGCATGAGCTCAGAAGAACTTGCATTATTTAGTCGTTATTTGCTCATCAAATCAAAAGCAAATGGATCATTTCTGCCCCAAAATGCCAATCCATGTTTTTAATGCTCTGATTTTTTTATGCCCAATCATTCCTTCTTTAGTGTAAAGTGGGTGTTTGCTGCCTTACATGACTGAATCAGTCTGTGATTAACTGGTTTGATACGTGTGATCAAGTCACCATGTAGATCAAAAATCTAATATTTAGTCATATTTGAGTTGAGATTCCTCCGAGGATTGAGTATGCAGAGTGTGCAGCAAAGTCTTGAAGGCATCTTGACCTAAAAGAGGATCAAGCATAATGAACCACACTGCAGTCACTGTTTGAGAAACACTTGGAAATTCATATTTAGTCTAACATGCAGATGAGGTTGGAAAAGAAGCAGAGGCCACCAATGTCATGTACACAGAGGTTCAGCCTGAAAAAAGTCGAGTTTCTGCCCAGAGGTTAGAGGAGTGCTTGTTAAATTTCCAATTTTGGATAGAAGAGAAACACTCTTCGAAATTTCCTGTCAAAGTGCTTTTGAGAAAAGCTCTTAATCCCTCAGTTACACAATTGGACTTGGTCAAGCTTGGAGGTGTAAAACAGCATGGCATATAGCTTTATTCCTCCTACAGAGCATGTTGGGGGAATAAAAAGGAAACTGAGTGTTTGCTGACTCACATGTCTAAAATGCATCTTGAACTGAAGTTAAATCCTAGTCTCAGATGTATGTTTAAAGCAGTTTTCCTTCAATTGACAAATGTATATATACATTTTCCCAAAACATCCAAAGCCATAAAGCCTTTTCCCCTTTCTCTGCTCTATCTGTGCTAATTTTGCTGGTTGCTGTACAAGCTACTCAGCATCCCTGGCTGAGAGCTGCGATTTGCTGCAGTCCCCTGAGTGAGAGAGATGACATATTAGAAGTTCTGTCTCAGCCAAGGAGCACACAAACTAGAGCCATTCTCCAGTCTCTGCTGCAATGCAAAACACATGCCCTTGAAATGAAATGCATACTAACAGTGTAAAAGTTCCCCACCAAGCCTGACATGTCAACATCAAGCCAGCCTCATGAATACCAGCCGTTTCCTTATTTCAGCAGCAATTAATTATTCATTTGCATAAATTCTTCCTGGGTGTATGATGGGTGGAGGACAGAGTTGAATTGAGGTTAGTGAATGAAAAGCAAAGACAAAAACCACACATCAGGCTTGCAGGGTGGCAAGGTGAAGGATGAAGTTGCATATTATCATATAGCTGCAATTACAACCATGAATTTCAACTCATAACCTAAGCTGCAAATAATTAGCATTTCAATATCAGTCTTATGAGTGTCAGTGTTGTAAAATGTTGCATATTTTGTGTTGTGCATCATTGTGCTGACTTCATGTTGCGTCCTGAACTCTTTGCTTTGTAAAATGTTGGTTTTATTGACTTGAGATCTAAACTGTCCCATATTCAGACAAGTTTATTTGTCACCTCAGATCACCTCAGGCAGCGGTGATCAAACACTGAGCATGCTTGCAGAAATGCTCTCCTCCTACCAAAGGGAACGCAACTGTAATAACATTCATCACGATTATTACCATTCTAGCAACAGCAGTAACTGGAATGTCTCCAGTAAAACAGTGATATTTGCAGCAGTTAGCTTTAATCAACACTGAGTCTCCTGCAGAGCAGGGGTGTGTGTTTGCGTGGCTTAATGTTGGGTGTGTTTTGCATCTTCAGGTGGCCGATTCCCTCCCGGCTCAGGTCAGTGGTTCCCAGAGTGTCTTCGTTTGTGTGCAGTGATTCCTCATCTTCACTTCCTTTGCTCCTACGTTTGCCCTGCCTTCTCCCCCTCTTAGAGCAACCTCCTCCTTTTTCTGAGAACGTCGGCATGGATACAGCGACCTTCCCCTTTCCCCCATTGTTTCTCCTCCCCCCTCCTTTTCCTCCGCCCCTCCTCATTTTGACTGCCTGTTCATCCCAAAATTTTTAGGAACATTAAAAACGCCTGCCCCCCCCCCCATTCTCATCTGTACTTATGGTCTTGCTTCTTGCCTTTTTACCTAAACCAGACAGTGCCCATTGCTTGGAAACAGCACGGAGTAACTTCCTGACAGGATGCAATATCATCAGGGTTAATATGAACTGACATGATATGACTGAGGAGGTTAGCACGGCCGGTACTGATGTTTCTGCCCCTGTGTGTTTGTGTTATGTGTGTTGCAGTTACGAAGCTCCTTCAAGCAGGCGTTCAGCAAGAAGAAAACCAAATCGCAGTCAGCCCACGATGAGATGGAGGAGATGACCGACTCTCTGCCTTCCTCACCCAAACTGCAGCACGACAACAGGCAAGGCAGTATCGCCACGCTGCGCTCTTCACCCTCCACCACAGAGTGAGTAAATGTATACTCATTCACTCTCACAGTTCTATTCACATGAGACATTGTCTTCTGCCGTATCTACGATCTATAATAACTGAAATACACACTTGTCTCATTTCTTTTTCTTCTCTGAATATGTAATTGTTTCTGACCCTCACTTCACTTTTCTTTTCTCTTTCATCCAACCACTCTGTTTCATTATTTCTTTACTATTTCTCTACCTACTGTAGCAAGTGCGTTTGCGATAGCAAGTCTTCCCCCATTTGGACGGCAAAGAAAAAGCTAAATGGTTATGTGGTCTACAAGCACAGATCTCGGTAACAGGCACTGAGTGGCATGCTCCCTGGGAGTGTGTTTGCAGTGGTTTGTGTTTGTGTGGCGTTCTTCTCCATATTAGCGCTTTGCTCCGGGACACAAACTGAACCAGGACCTTAAAATTGTCCAGTTCTCGGTTATGGAAAAGTAGCAGAATGGAAAGAAAACTGTTCTTGTTTTGTCAGACATGTCAGAAAAAATTGTCTGCATCTTACTACAAAAGGTCAATATATCTATTTATATATAGATATATAAATATATATCACAGTCATGCCAGGTATTGTTTGGGTTAAGATAACCTGGCATGCGTGGTATCTTAACTCTTATAGTCTCGGCATGTGGAGGTTTCTGACTTAGCAAACAAAGCATTTTTACATGTCGACTTTTTTAATATCTGCCTGCTGATTACGAAAACAGCTGAATCTCTGTCATTATGACAACACCACATCAGCCTTTTTAGTTTACTCTGAAAATGATCTCTTACATTTCAGACTAAACATTAATGTTAAATAAAGAAAAGAGCAACCGGTATGCTGCATGGCTGTCATAAATTCTGGCATAAACATCCTACACATATTGCAATATTTCTTTTCCTGTAAGATTGCTAAAATAAAGTACTGTAGTATCAATGGGAAGGATTTGCTGTACCAAGTGCTTAACGTTCCTTGTTCACCCATGTGATACCAGCCCAGACTGACTCAGCTTGAACTTCAGCTTTCTTGTTCCCCCTGAAAGTGCACATTCTCCAGACTTGGTGTACGTGCTTGGTATAACCCTAAAGGTGAGCCCTCCTCCTCCCTGTGTGTGAACCCACTTTCAGGCTATGTGAATGCACTGAGGCTGAGGCAGAAATCATCCTCCAGCTGAAGAACGAGCTGAGGGAGAAGGAGCTCAAGTTGACGGACATCCGCCTGGAGGCACTTAGCTCTGCCCATCACCTGGACCAGATCCGAGAGGCCATGAACCGCATGCAGGTGAGCTTAAACTAAACCCAGGTCAATGCTGAACTGTGTCGATTTATATTTGAGCTCAAGCTGCATCAGCATGCACAGCTATCAGCTTGCCAGGGGTCATTGTAGTGAAAAATATGAATATCCTTTCACAACATAACAAGTCACCTAGTGCTCTCACTCTTTAGCTATTAAATTCTATTTTATGGTGTTGTTTAAAATGTGTAACCCAGGTAATGTTCTCTCATTTTTGCTATATAACTTTGCACTGTCCACTTTCTGCTGTAACAAAACAAATTTCCCATGTGTGGGACTAATAAAGGTTATCTTATCTTATCTTAAATGTACTGCAGCTTCATAATCCAGAATGAAAATGAAACTGTCAATGACCGTAATGACATTTAAACTTCTTTGCCTTCGGGCCAAGAGTAAAATGAGAGGCACAATAGAACTGTCAGTGTGGTTAATGTGTAGCTGGAACTTGCAGCAAATTAGTATAGCTTCATATTATGTCTGTCCTGGCTCTGCCCACTGATGAAGAAATTGTCTCTCATTTCTTTCATTTGTACACTTGGCTGTCTTGACCTGGAAGCCAGGCTTTCCCTCGACTTTCAGCCTTTTTTAAGCTAAGCTGACTCACTGCTAACTCCGCCTACTTTGGCCCAGTTTCATTTAGTCACCTCTGTCAGTGCTTTTTCACCACATTGTGCAAAGTGATGCTGCAGTCCTTCATAACAGCATGTAGGACGATATAATTAAATTCAAATTCAAATTTTATTTGTCACGTACACAGTCATACACAGTACGATATGCAGTGAAATGCTTAGACAACTGCTCGTGACCTAAAGAAATAAAAAGGAAAAGGCTTGAATAAGATAGGAAATAAATATGAAAAATTAAAAAGGGTAAATTTAACTAGGAAGGAATAAAATATAAATTAAAGTTGAAAATAAAATAACTGTACAACAAAATACACAATAGAACTATATAAGAATGTGTATATATATATATATATATATATATATATATATATGTATATATATATATATATATATATATATATATATATATACACACAATAACAGCAGCTGTACAAGTATTAACTGGAAATGAAGAATATAGTGACCAGTGTTGTGCAATCCACATTATGTCTTGTGCAGTGCAAATATGCTTAAAGTGATTTAAGTGATGAAGTGAAAACAACAAACTTTCAGGTTTTGTGCTTGATGTCTTATTTTTCAGCTCCTAGTACTGGGGTCTGCAAGCTTTAGTAACAGCTGAGCCATTTTTTGGCAGTTTTTCACCAACAACAATCTGCATAGAGTCACAAAACATTAATACAGACATTATGAAATTGTAGAAATAGAATGAAGTGATTATATCTGTTATACCTACTCTTAAAATGTTGACATTTTGAATTTTACCTGTCTTTGTGCAAATGAATTAAAATCCAAGTATCCTACTTGGATAATAATTTTAATAATACTAAAAGTAAAAAAGAAATCATCCAGTTGCATTTTAATATCAGGCATGTCAGCGAGCCAACAGTCTGGCTGTGAATTCAACCTGCTTTTTCCTTCAATTGCTAAATTTTTTTTTTTAAATAATTGAAATCTGATTAAATCTGCTTTAACTGCTGTTAAAGTTCAGGAGAATTAAAAAAAAAGTAAAGTGGCCACAGGGAGCCACTGGAGATGGGCAAAACACTGACATTAAAATGAGCACATATTGCTGTTAATTGATTTTCTTCCAGTGAGAGGTGAGAGGTGTGTTAACTTCCTGCCAATGCAAACCAAACATGTCTTGCTGTTAAAGCATAATCTGTTATTTGGTCAGCAGACAAGTGTTAAAATGTTGGAGGGAGGAATAGTGCAAACAGCAATGAGCATGGTGAGTTGAAATTAGATGCAGATTGCAAAATCTCACTCTAGTTTGTGAGGAGCACACCTTCCAGACATCTGCATCAAGGTAAACAACACTGAGAAATACTCCGCATGACTTACCCTCCACTACCTGCAACAGAAAACTGCTATTGGTACTTGATCGTGGTACTAGTTGTTTTCATCTAATGCTATGCAAGAAAGAAGGTAAGCTTAAATCAGAAAAGTCCAACCATTACATCAAGTCCTATTAGGATATAAACTTTGGGAAATGCAAAAACTTCCAGCAGCCTCCAAACAGGCACTAATCATCAAAAAACAGTCATTCTATTTTTAAGCAGTCTGGAAAGCCATCCTCTGTTCTCTGATAATCATCAGAGAACAGAGGATGGCCAAGGCCAAGACTTCCTGTTCCACCGGTCGTTGTTTGCTGTCCAGCTATGAATGCAGATAAAGTAAAAAGCTGATAAAAGCTAAATAGCTCTCAGATGATAGTCGATGATTTTGAGTTTGTCGGTGAGCCAAAGCATTTCTCTTCTGCTTTCCACTAATCTTTACCTGCAACCCAGCATAGCCTCTAACGTACTGCAAACAGACTCCTATCAAATATCTGTTGATAAAGTTAGGTTCTCGAGGGGAAAACACCTCATGAAGGTGTTGTTTACTTTTCCATGAAGCTGAATTTTTAAAAAGGGGAGTTTCTCCATGAAAACAAACTCCCATTATTTATTCCAGTACTCCTGATGCAGTGTAATGAAATCATCCTTTCAAAGCATAGTGTACACAGATGCTGTGACTTTCAAATTTTCAAAGGAACACATATTAAAGAATATCCTGTGTCTCAGTTAAGTGGATGCCTCTGAATGTGGGCTGCGTATAGTTTCCCTGTCAGATGGGGATCATGTCCAATTCCTTATCTGAGACTTAATCTTCAGTACAAAGAAGGCTCGAAGATCAAAAAGCTGCCTACAGCCTATAATTCCAGTGATACTGATTCAGAATAACAACAATGCAGGAAATGACCATCTGCTGTTGGAGGAGCCTATCAGTCAGTGTCTTTAAAAGCAGTTTCTGTTAGATTTGCTATGATTTTCTTTATTTGCAACACACAGAATGAGATTGAGACGCTGAAAGCAGAAAATGATCGTCTGAAGTCCAGCGGTAACGCAACACCGACAGCCACACCCGTGAAGACAGCCCGGCCACCCTCTGAGACCTCTAGCACCTCCTCATCCTCCTCACGTCAGTCCTTGGGGCTGTCCCTCAATAACCTCAACATCACAGACACCATCATGTCAGGTGAGCTCAGTTTCTGCAGCCCGTCGATCTGAGGTGTCTCTGTGTAGCAGCATTGCACCCAGCAGTTTGTTCTGGGCAGTGAATGCAGTGGGAGGGTGGATAACTGGAAAAAAAGAAACAAAAAGGATTTTCACAGTCAAGACAAAGCATACAACTAGATATGTTTTTTGATTATAAAAGGCACTTCTTTCAGAAAGGTTGTATTCATCATCAAGGTTGTATTCATACTTCTCATTTGAGAAGTAAGTGTAGGAGTTGTGTGTCTGGTGATGCTGAAGGACATCGTTTATAGTCTGCAGTAATTCGTGTTTTTGTGCAGCATCAAGTTGGATTAGCTCTCTTCATACTTGCCTCAATAAATGCCAGAGAATTGTGTTTGTGGAGAGAAATGATCCGGATGAGCTGCATTAAAATGATGAAATATCTGCCCCTCCCTGCTGTGGGGGTTTGCAGCCAAGCAGGACCTATTACATAAACACTCTTCAATCTCTTCAGGCCTGCCCCTTTTGAGAGCTGGAAAACTTTGTCCCTCTCACTTGGACTGTAATTAACTTAGAAGGCACGGCCCCCTCTGATGACCTAGCCTCTCATTACCTGAACGTCCGGTGAGCCAAGAGCAGCGACATATGGGAAGGCAAGTGGGCCAGTGGGCTGTTATCACCCAAGCACAGAGCCCTCTGCCAAGGGTAGCCAGCCGAATACAAAGTACCCCCTTCCTCTCGCCAAAATGGAACCTGAGAAAAAAGAGAACGAATGAGACTTAGGAGGGGAGCTGTTAATAGTGTGGCAAAAGTCACATCATCCCACTCTTCTGTCACATCCTTCGTGAATGGATGAACAATTCTTCGGCTAGAAACACTCAAATGAGCTCATTCCACTGAACGATTTCTCATTTCTTTACTCGCCTTTCATTTCTGCTCATACATTATCATTCTGTGCACTTCCTAAAAATCAGTGTATGAGAACCCCGACTAAATGTAATTATCACATTAAAGATAGCTGCATTTTACTTTGGAGTCTGTGTGTTTCTAGCTATATTTTTTGGCAGGCAGAGCAAGAGTGTGTTTATTCTGACGGATTCAAGCTGGTTTTTCCTTCTAACATTAAGGTCTATTTTCAGATATTCTCCTCGATGACAGCTATGAGGGCAACCTACGCAAAGAGGGCCGCAGTGTGCGAATAGTGGTTACCATCAGCAGTGGGCCAAATATCACCAAGGTTTGTGAATGATTCCTCCAGGAAAACCACTGTATTAAACTCTGAGAGGTTCTAGGCTATATTGCTATATGTAATACATGTATGTAACTCCTCAGGGTACACAAAGCCAGGAGTACCTGATTGGGTCTATAGGTGTGAGTGGGAAAACCAAGTGGGATGTCCTGGATGGGGTTATCCGACGCCTCTTTAAAGTAAGCAGAAATCATTTGTCCACATGACAGATGTTCCTTACTGAGCTTGCTGTAGTTTGTAAGAGGACTAGCTTGTGTAATAAATCATCTCAGTAATGAATCTGTGCAAATTAAAGCTCCTGTTGTCATCGTTGATTTCATATTTAAATGACTTAAAAAAAAAAAGCCCTCACAACACAGAGAGATTTGTAAACTTGGCTGATTGTGCAGTTGTTAAAGTTCCACTGTTCACCCTCGCTGCAGGAGTATGTGTTCCGCGTGGATCCTCTGACCAGCCTGGGTCTCAGCTCAGACAGCATTGTCTGCTACAGGATGGGTGAGGTGATTCGCTCCCACGCCTCTGAAGTGCCTGAGCTGCTGCCCTGCGGCTACCTGGTGGGTGGCAACAACATCATCAAGGTCAACCTTAAAGGTGAGTCAGCTGGGACGTTTTATTTGTGGATTATAGATTTTGTAGTAATGCAATGCAGAAAATATGCAGACCTGGTAACAATAACGTAAACTTGAGCCTCATTTTCCAGTCTGCTGTATAATATTCACATTTTCCTTTCCTCTTTCCTTCCTTGTTCATTACAGGTGTTAAGGAGAACAGCATAGACAGTCTCGTGTTTGACACTCTCATCCCGAAGCCCATCATCCAGCGATATCTCAACCTGTTGATGGAGCACCGTCGGATCATCCTCTCAGGACCCAGTGGCACCGGTAAATCCTTTCTGGCTGCCAAACTGGCTGAGTACATCATTTCCCACATGGGGCAGGAAGTGACGGAGCACAATGTGGCCAGCTTTAATGTCGACCAGAATTCCAGCAAGGTATGAAGAACAAGATTTTTTTTTTTTTAGCTTATCAAGGCTACAAAGTCAAGCTCAGTCACGATTGTGGCAGATCAGCTACCTGCCTATCAGGAAAAACTGATATAGGTAGCACTATTTAAGCTGCTTTAGCCTGTCCACTGTTGCTGCCCACCTCCTCCTTTCATACTGACCCCATCAATCTGTTGTCATCAATGCCTGCTCCATTTTTGCTGCGTTTACTGAATGCTGTTTCTGACCAGTCACAAGTCATTATAATTCATAATTTAAGCATAAAAGTTTATCCAGAAGGGTAGAAAGGCTATTACATACAGATTTGATAGTGGCGCATGTCATATGGATTTTATACAGAAATATGAGGACTTGTTACATTGCATTTAAAAATTGTCCAATTAGTGTTATATCACAAATGAATTAATATTTTTGTTCTACACAGGACCTGCGTCAGTACCTATCAACCCTGGCTGAGCAGTGTAACTCTGAGGACACGGACACAGAGCTCCCCACTGTGGTCATCCTGGACAACCTCCACCATATCGGCTCCCTCAGCGACATTTTCAATGGCTTTCTCAACTGCAAGTATCACAAATGGTGAGCCAGAAACTTTCCTCTCCTCTATGCTGAAACGCCTTGCAGGGACAAGTCCTACTGTCGCTCACAGCTCTAGTCAGGTCAAGTCCATTTTATTTTCACAGCCTAAATTCAGATGTCACAAGTTTTGCCTCTCAGCATTTTTAGTCTGTTCAGCTTCTGTTCTTGAAAGCTGGATTCAAATATGGGAAGAAAAAACCTTTAATAGGCAAAAGGAAAGAACAGCTTTGTAGCATGCTCATGCCCACTCAAGTCAAGTTGTAAACTCAGTATAATAACATATCTAAATGTTATGTATTAAAAACTCTGCATTTTTCTCTCGGTTAAGCACTCTAAGTAATCGCATGTGTTTGTCTGTCCAGCCCTTACGTTATTGGGACCATGAATCAGGGGGTGTCTTCGTCTCCTAACCTCGAGCTGCATCACAACTTCAGGTTTGACACATTTGGCTCTGTTATTCTTTGTGTAACATTGCTTATTCACTTGTATACCTTACTTTTATTGTGTTGTGTTTAAAAGCTCCTTCAGTTCTCCAAAAGAGAAATGATTTGTACTTTTACTTGTCCTCCTGCCGAGCTTTGGATCTGTTTGGTTGCAATACTCTGTGTCTCAGAGATCATAAATAAATTCTTCCACAGGGAGTGCTCTAATTATGTCTCCTGGATAATTAGCCCTGTTAAATGAGAATTAATAGGCTGTGATGCCTGTTCTGAGTGAGGACCATTTCTGCTTGGCATGTTTGACTAGTTGATGATTGGACAAATACAATATGATTAGAAAGAGATTAACATGAGCCAGAAATTAATTTAATATGACTCTATTATAGTTACACAGAATGGGATCCAAACTGTGATGGAAGAAACGCTATCACATCATGTTTAAACTGAGATGTTTTGATGAGAAATTTGATTTGATGTTGAGCTGATTGATTTGTTTCTGTGCTTTTGTTTGGCCATTGATCATCTGTCCTATCATAGGTGGGTGCTGTGCACCAACCACACTGAACCAGTCAAAGGTTTCCTGGGGCGCTTCCTACGGCGGAAGCTGATTGAGACAGAGATTGATAAGAATATGCGCAGCAATGACCTGATTAAGATCATTGACTGGATCCCCAAAACCTGGCAGCACCTCAACAGCTTCCTGGAGGCACACAGCTCCTCCGATGTTACCATAGGTCAGGTGTCACACACACAAACAAAAACACACACACTAGTGTGTGTGCTGTTTGTCTAACACTGAAATCTCTGTTGTGCCTTATTTTAGCTCTTATCTGTCTCAGTGCACAGTAATATAAAGTTTTTCTGTATGTCGTCTCTTCGGCAGCTCATTAGTTTTAACTGTGCACCATGTCACTGATCTTTGCTTCACTCATCATCCTCTTTCTCTTTTTTGTCCCTACAGGCCCTCGTCTGTTCCTGTCCTGTCCCATGGATGTAGAGGGTTCTCGGGTTTGGTTCACTGACCTGTGGAACTACTCCCTGGTGCCCTACCTGCTGGAGGCTGTCAGGGAAGGACTGCAGGTAGGACCTGATAAAACATAACTGTGTGGTTTCACCAATAAATCTTTTTACAGCATAATGCTAGAAATAAAAAAAGAACATTAAAGTGACACATTTTTTCAGGTTAGTATATAACAGCATCTAATAAAATCCAAACAAAAGGAAGTATGCAGTAAAATAAAGCCTTAACACATCTGCACTGCTGCCTCATTAACTGCACAAGTTTTAATGTGTGCCATTGTCTGTGTGAATGAATGCTGGCTGCTACTGTGAGAGAAAATGCTGAGATCAAATTTCAACATTTTTAACCCTGCATAACAGGATTTTAGCAGTATTTCTATTACAAAGGACACATTAGTCCAGATGAAATTAGCGGTGTTAAAACACTTCTAGGCTTTTACTTTCATCTAAGGGGGTTCTCGTTCTGCCGGACCATTTTGTCATGCACCATAGGGCTGGCATGAATGTTAAAATGGCATGAGACGAGAAATAAAACTGAGAAAGAAATTATCATCACCACAGTGTCTGATTTTTATGTCACTTCACACAATGCTAAAAAAAATTGTAGGTTAGAGTGGCAAACTGTTTTAGTCTCTGTGACCATAAATTTTTACCATCATAAGATTAGAACAACAGTGTTTTATTAAAAAAGAAAGCTTGATTGACCTCTCTCCCTTTTCTGCCTTTCTTGCAGCTGTACGGCAAAAGAGCTGCATGGGAAGATCCATCCAAGTGGGTGAATGACACATATCCATGGAACGCCGCCTCACTGCAGCAGGACGGGCAGTCGCTGCTCCAGCTGAGGCCGGAGGATGTGGGATATGATGGATACAGCTCGTCCAAGGAGGGCGCCTCATCCAAGCAAGTGTCTCAGAGTGACACTGAGGGAGACCCACTGGTGAGGAACAAAAGACAAAGGATGTTCTCAGAGTTTTTTAAGTGACTAAGAATTAAAAGAGCAAACATGAATGCTGAGAAAGCTGATGGAGCAAGTTCTTTGTAGAGCATGAATGTTCACGTCAATGCTGCGGGCCACTGCTCAGGCAGTGTTTGGGTGTTGTTGACGTGGCCTTATAAAGAGGTACAGACTCATGGGACTGAAAATTATTACCAGCGGCTGTTGATAACCTGCAGGTTGCATTTTGTCAATACTTGATTTCTAACAAATGAATGAACACGTCGTTTACATTGGCACCAGAACAAAATGAAAATGAAAAAAGCTAAGTGGGCTGATAGCATCGATGCTGACGCTGGTGTTGGTATCAGATCAATGCCATCATAGCAGTATCGATACTTTATTTCTGTCCTGTAAGTACAGAAAAATATTTTTTGGGAAATGAAAAAATACACCTCAGACATGCACTATGGAAAATGCTTTTTTTCCTGTTTTATTTATTTTAATCTATTTTATTTATAGCCCATATGTATATTAAGACAATATGTTTGCATTTGTTTACTGATGATGTAACTTATTTATAAATCATGACAAACTGCTGTCTCTAAGCTGTATGAGTTAAAAGTATCAGTGTCAGTAGTAGCCATACTGGTCCTGGATCTACTTGGTATCAGACTGATACTATTTGCAGTACCACACAGCACTATTAGAAAAGAAGGACAGATTGAGAAGAGAATGCTCCTCAGTACCACAGTGACCCACCCACACACACACCAGATGCTTAACGTGACGGAGGGTTGGAAGACGAGGCAGGAAATGGTGGAAAGAGAGAATTCATCATCATTATTGCAGCCCAAAAGGATATAAAGACTAGTCACCCAAAATCAACTGGCTTGATTTAATAAATGTGTGTGTGTGTCCACGTGTGAGCATTTGGAGCGCAGGTATGCCACAGCTCATTTCAGGAACACTTGAAGTGACGCGCCAGATGCAGCAACACTCCTGCATTATTTAGACCATTAGCTCTATTGCAGGGATGAAAAGTGCTGCTGTTTTATTGCGGGCTATTTAGCACAAGGTTTTCTGTCTTTTTTTAAGAACATGGAGAATATAAACAGAGAAGGTTTGAGGGTCACTGCATTGAGGTGTTGGAAGTTAGCAGTTGTTCATTCCTTTGTGAAAATGGAAAATACAGTCAAAGAAAGAGTAGATCACATTAGTAATGATTCCAATGAATACCCAACCTTTGAAAATATTATGTTGTATTAGGTGAAAGGTCAGACTGCCAGTCTGCTTCCAGTATCTTTTGCACAAGAGTCACACTGCACACATCTTTGGGTTTTAATCTCAGATACGAACCTGTAATGTTTCATAACTTCATCTTGCACATTTGCAATGCTATGGTGTCTACAAACACTATGTGTACTATGTGCCACCTTTGTGGTAGTTACCATTACAGTATCTCTTGAGCACATTTTGCCATGGTAATGGAGACTGACTCACAAGGTATAAAATAAAAACAGGAGCCACAAGCTTAGAGTTGCGTAAAATTCTTGATTGATTTTGTGAAATCTGCTTTTGAATATTAGCAACAGTAAATCCTAACTGTAGTAATCATTTGGAGAGTCCTCAGATTTATCTTGTAAACTCTTGGCAAATGTGCTGATCACCAGGGTAGGAATTATCACACTCATCAGAGCACGATCAAACCTGTACGCCAACAGTAGAGCCCTGCTAAAGTTATGAAATGCTGAGGTTTTCCTGCTTTGAGTGTCTCTAGTTTTCCATTCCATTCTAACTCTGCATTATGTTGCAGATGAACATGCTGCTACGGCTGCAGGAGGCAGCAAACTACTCCAGCACGCAGAGCTGCGACAGTGACAGCACCAGTCACCATGACGACCAGCTAGACTCTTCACTGGAGTCAGCACTATGAGAGCAAGAGATACTGATCCCCTAACCCGCACCCCTTGGACCTCCCAGAACCTGGGAACTATCAAACCCCCATCACTACTGGACACCCCTATAGTTAGCAAATGATATATGAAAAGTTTTATTATCCAAAATGATTTACCCAACATTTGAGAGAGAAAAAAGCCTATTTTTACACAGCGATGGTGCAATATTAAATCAGATTATTTTATGTCTTAAAGATGTGTCTTCAACTTGGTCCCCGGTGATCAAAAAGGTAAACGACAATATGCGTAAGATCGAATCTATTTTACTGACATCGGATAGTGTTCGCCAGTCATTTTTAATGGATGTGTAACATTTGAAGAATACAACTTTTCATATATATTATAGGTTTTAGTGTGTCTGATAAGGAACATCACACTTTGTTCACACTTTTCATTTTGGGTGTGAGAAAATGAAAGAAGTTCAGCGTGATCAAACTGGATTTTTTGTTATCTAGTTATATTTTCAGGTGTTTACATTTAGGGTCGGGTTTTGTTGTGTATGTCTTTCCTTGTTTACAGAGGTGCTTCTCACAGACACACACTCAAATGAATGCACTTGCACACAGGCAGCAGGAGGAGACTCTCTGTTAATGAAAGCTTTTAAAAGTTCAGGCCATCATTTAATCTACAGTCCAGCCTGCCACAGTGTCCTTGAGCAAAGTACCATATCTCCACTTCTGACTACCCTGATCTCTTACACTATCTTTCAGGTGATGTAATGCTCTCTAGTGGCCACAGGCTGTTTTACATCCATTGTGTTTACACACAAATCATCAGGTTTCAGTAAAAGTTATTTATGGTCAACCAAACCTGCTCCTTACTGGGTAGATTTTGTTCACCGCTGTACCATTTTTAAAAAAATATCTTTGCTTTTTGTGAACATGACGAGGGTGTAGCTAATATTGGAGCATACTAACACACTCTGCTGCCCTCAGCTCAGTCACTAGTTGAGCCTCGTGGTGCTGGTCTCCTGCCCTGAACGTTGTCGGCGTCAGGCACTGCCAAGCCGCTCCTCGCCCCCCCTCCATGCCGACAACAAGCACAACGAAAGCGCATTGTCTGTGTGTGTGTGTGTGATCCAGTCTCACTACTACTGTGAAGAAAAAAATTGAAAAGTGCCAACGTTTCGTTTCGATTTGACTGCCAAATGTAAACACAATGCAGAGCCGAACATGGTTGTAGAAGTCTACATTACGCTGTTCTTGGCCTGCTGTCAATGTTTGGATGAAATGTACCGTGAAGAGAGCAGACAGCGCCCTCTGTGGATTGTAACAGGAGTAACCAGGTATTTTTGGCAGTCTGCACAGGGTTTGGTGCAATGTAGGCTGACCCTGAGTTCAGTAATACCTAACAGAGTAGCGTGGTATTCTGCGGCCCTCATTAGAAATTCTTTTTTGACATGTGCTTCGGTTTCTACCCGTGAGGTACCCGAAAGGAATCCAAATTGTCGCATCCGTATACAAGTTAACCAGATCAGTCAAAGAGCTGAATAGGGGAACAATGATATTGGTGCTTTCTCCACTGCCTTAAATGTTCAAAAGTTTTTTTTCAAGCATCTTCTGGTGAGAAGACGAGATAGTATTGATATGCTTCCTGCTATGTCAAAGATGCTGCTTGCAGTGGGACAAACAGCCACTTTTGTTTGTTTTCCCTCCCTTTCCCTCTAAAGCACCCTTTCTCCTTTCTGACAGTTAGATTATAAAAGAGTGAATAGTGTATTTGAATTTGACCAATATTGTATGAACATTTAAAAAAGTATATAATAGAGGGGTTGGGATATTTTTTTAAGTTGTTGTTTTGTGCCCAGTTGAGCTGGGCTCACTTGAACTGATAGGAGCACAACCAAACTGTTTCAGGTGTTCTTGCCTGATGAGCATGTCTTGAACCTTTTTAAAGGGGATGCATTATGAGGAGACCTTTACCTTTATGTATGCGTGTATTGGACGGAAGCCATTTAGATTTTTGATTGTCCTCTCTTTGTTTATCGAGTGGGTTGGTTTTGCACACTTTGAGGTTGGGTTGGGTTGTAAATACTTAAGTCTTGCACAGTGAATCAAAGATGCATTCTGCCCTGTCGATGTTCCAATATGCTTAACCCGCCGAATAAATTATTGTACTTTGAAAACAGAGAGAAAAAAAAAGAAATGCAAAATTTAACACGCTGTCAGAAACAGGTGTGTGTCTTGTGGTGATTGGATGTTGTGCCTATGCAGGAGGCATACAGTGTACAGTAAGAAACAGCTTTTTTTTAACTCACTAAAATCACAAAAGGAGAAGAAAAAAAATAGGCACTTACTCCAGTATTCCTCATCCTGCCATAATATTTCTGGATCTTAGGAATCCCAGTTGTTCATTAGAAACACTTCCCCTCTGGACATTTTAACTGAAGCTTACCGCCATGTTAGGCTTGCTAGTTGGCCGAGGCACCGAAGCTGATCTGACACCGTACTGTAAACATTTACCAACAACCAACAGGTGCTACTGGTCAGAGCTCACCAGAGACCAAGAAGTCATGTTGTCACAACCTCAGGACAATTCTATCCTCTACAATCCTACCTGTGTTCAGCTTCACGCGTGTCTCCGCAGCCAAGTTGTTGATGGTCCGCACATTCTTTTGGCAAAGGGGTGTAGTTGCATGCTAAAGGGGTGGTTGCTCCTTACCTAGACTTACACCCGCATATCAAACCTATCTACACTCCTGTTAACAGTGTACACCATGGTGACATTTTCCCCACTTAACACTTTGCAGTTACATCTCAGTTGAAAACCATAGCATTTACTCTGGTTTGAGAGAACGTTTTCTTCTTTTTGGGTGAAACATTTGTCCTTAAATGTTTTATATTTTGTACATTTGTATGTAACATATCATGTAAATAGACAGAGACAGTGATTTACCTCATCTGGAGGATTTTGTAGTCTTTGTAAAGCCCTAATAAATGGTATTTGGTGTCACACAGGCAAAAACGGTCTTTTGTGTTCATTTTATTTTATTCATGTCTCTTAGAATGATAAGAATTAAAAGAAAAATATAAATAAAAAAAACATGTTCAAGTGAAAGTAAGGAATATGAAACACATTTTACTTAGAATCAGATCAGTATATACTAATTCCAACAAAGATGGTGCTAGATGTGGCATTAACTCTAAAGAGTTTTACATGCAGGACGTTCTGCTGATGATATCAATTGCGTGTATGTTATATGCTTTGGATGCAGTCTGGAGTTTGGTTTGTAGGAAGAGTTTTTACAGTCCAATACAAAAGATGCACCTAACAAGATTATAAGATGACAACTATGGAATGATTCTTATATAGCACTTTTCTACTGTCCCAGAGTACTGACGGCGCTCTATACAACATGCCACATTCACCCATTTACACAACCACTTTCACTGTACTTAGTGCTACTACATTCACACTCCGATGGATGAATTGGAGAGCAACTTGGGGTTA
This sequence comes from Copadichromis virginalis, assembly GCF_057382275.1. Lineage (NCBI taxonomy): Eukaryota > Metazoa > Chordata > Actinopteri > Cichliformes > Cichlidae > Copadichromis > Copadichromis virginalis. The sequence continues at coordinate 3,804,407 of NC_140634.1, forward strand.
GTATTTTGCCCAAGGATACTTGACATGCAGACTGGAGGAGCCAATGATCGAACCACCAGCCTTCCAATCAGTAGGTGACCTGCTCCACCTCCTGAGCTACAGCCACCCTGAAACTGAAAAGGATTTTTCAGTTTCTGGTGTGTCAAAGAAGGCCAGAGTAGTAACATGCTTATAATTAGGTGCTGTCCATTGAAAATATAATTGATTGAATGTCACAAATATTAGCTGTAAGAGTGCAGTAAAACTAGGTGAAAATACCATGTCACAGACTATATATTATACAATTCATGTCACCCGACCAGTCACATGAGGTGGCCTAATCCTAAAATGTTTGTGATTTTTTTTTTTTTTAGCATCTAGCGCTTGCTATATGAAATACATTGTTCAAAGGGGGGGAAACAGATCTATACACGCAGGAGTAGACGAAATGAGGTGATAATATTCAGTAACCAATCGTTGTTGCAAAGGTGTGATTTTATTTTGAAGGATTATCGTGTTCTCTTCCAGGAGCGCGAGACTGAAGCCATAGCAAACATGGCACCCGGCACGACTCCTGTAACGGAGTCAGAGGAAGATCTTAAAATCTTTAAATCTAAAGGAGCTCCGATATCTTTACCGAAACATTCCTACTGGTTTGACTTCTGGGCTTTCGTGGTCTTTGATTTCGTGTTATTCCTCGTCGTGTATTTCTTAGTCCCTTAAAAGGTAAGAATGAGTGCGCGTGGAAGTTTCCAGCTAAAAGTGGGTGGCTACGGATGTTATCTAACTTTTTTTGTCCCACAGCTGCCGAGCCTGATATAAAAATGGGATTTAAATAGCGCTAATTTGAAACAAACAGTTTTAAAGTTAGTATTGATGCAGCTGTATCATAAATACCATTCTGAGAGCTCATATTCAGTGGTTAGCCAGCTGGTATCAAGATTCAAGATCACTTCCTTGGATCTAGTATTAGCTATGCAACGTTTGCCTGAAAGGTCTTCAATTTACAATGTAAATTGTACTATTTTTAAGAATTTACACTCTACACTTCCTGTGTAGGGTGGGCCGTTATCGCTCTAGAAAAGTCATGTGCCTGTCTTCGCTAATTTTGATGCAATAATTTAACGTCATGCTTTTATGTGCTTTTCGAAGTGCATGATACGAGATATCCGGTGTAGAAGCGCAGTGACTTTTCCCCGTTACTAATTTTCTTCTGTTATCGGCTCCTCGTTTTGTCCAATCAGCCCTCCATATCCAAAATCTATTTCTATTACTGCTACACTGAGACACGAACAGCTAATTCTCCAGTTTGAGATGCTGGAAATGTTATTGATTAGAATGTATAGATGTATATATGTAGTATTTGTGATTATGCATTTGTGTTCCCTGTGTTAGAACTTTGTTTTCAAAGTACTTCTCTTTGTTAAAGGTTGGTTCCAGGACTTTGGAGCTTGAAGATGCAGAGTGCTCGCCCTGCCCTGCCCTTGGAAATGCTAACTCTGCTTTGAATCTAACACCATGTGATTGGATGTCGTACATCATTTGGCTGCATAACAAACATCTGAACTACAGAGCTGCTGTGACTGGACTATCCTCTTTAATGCGTGGAATCAGTTTTTCTGTGGGGGCGAGAAACATTTCAAGTGCTGTATTGTTGAAAAGTCACAATGATGTCATCAGGACTTACAAAATGCTTTGACCAGAAAGTTACTAAGACACTTTAAGTGTTGTTACTGTCAGTTGTTAAGTAGTTTTATTAACCCATGTTTTATTAATAATGTTTAATTTTCTGGCTTCTTCCTAGTGTTTTGGTTTTGTTTCCATGTTTTCCTGATCATCACCTGTAAATAAATCTGACATCTCCAAATGAATGTATTGTCATATCAAGCTATGCGATCAATAGGTGTGGGACCCATATGGACACCAGAAGATTAGCGTCCACCTTCACTCGTGAAAGAACAATGCTGTGTTGGGAGAAATACTAGAATGCCAAAGTCATGGAAATTTGCACTTGGAAAACACTTCAAATAAAGTTTTTTGTCTACTTGGTAAATTACAACATTCTGTTATCTGTTGGATGAACTTCTCATTTATCAGCATCACATCTGTTATTAGGATCTGAGTTCAGTGTTAGGTTCTTATACCACTGGCAGTGACTGCACTTTTGAGACCCATAAAGCGCAACTGTTTAGCTAATGACTTAAATGTTTTGAATTAACCGGGGCTGCTTTTTTTTTTTCTTTACACTTTTGGGCACTTGTTAATGCTTTTATTTTGGAAATCACACATTGGCCCACGTGTTTCCGCTTTGCGTTAGGGCTAATAGCAAATTAATTGCTGGTTGCAGCTTTCTAGTGACTTTTTTAAAGGAATTCGTGTAGTTTGCGTTATGGAAAGCGGTCCAGTTGAGAGCACAGGTCCGTGTCACAGCAGCGTTCATTGGTACCGCGAGCCAGGCCGCCCATGTGTGTGCGCGTTAGCTCCTCGCCGCGGCTAAATGCAGTGATTCTAGTTAGCTATGCTAATGTAAACATGGAAAACTTAATGGGTTAACCGTTAATACTTAGGTTCATACAATATGTTCACTGTATTCGTGTTGTTTTTTTAAGTAAATTTGTTCTTAGTGTTATGATTTTAAGTTAGTTAATCTGTTTTTAGCTAATTTAACTGGGCTATATTCAAATACTGTTCAACATGACTAAATTTCTATTTCTGATATATTGTGTGAGTAATTAAATATACTTTCAATAAATGGCAACATTAAGCTATCTTGGAAATGTTTGTAAATATTTTGAAATAACTGGGAATTTTTAATCGATTGCTTGTAATATGTGGCCATAAATTCACCTGAGTCCCAATTATAGAAACAGTACTTTTGTACTCTCAAAAGGTTATTGGACTGTTTTGCCAACAAGTTCAACTTTTATCTCGAAAAACAGGTTGGATGTTTTATATTATTTTTTGCAATCCCGACATGTGTTACAGTGCTGCTTTGGAGAGCAGTGTTTTAATCTAGGCAGCACCCTGAAAAACACCCATTTTTTCCCACCTTCATGCATCTCTCTGATGTTTCTTTAAGTTCCTGTGAAATATTTTGTTGAGGCTTACGTGGCTCACAACGTCTTGAGAAGACTAGACTTCATCTATACCCACAGTAGCTTAGCACCTGTGCACCAGCGGGTTCACAGATGATTTTCTTGTAACTTTGTCTCTTGGTGCTAAATTATAAAGATGGTTTGCCGAGCTGTCACAAGAGGACATCTGACTTTCCAAAAAAGACATAACTCTCTCCACTGTGTGTGTTTAATCAGATATATTCCTGCCGTTGTCATCCCTAAGACTGCTGATCCCTCCTATGCGGCTGATTTCTGCAGCCATGTGGCAGGTGGCTCAACGGAGGGATGTTCTCGACTATGAAAAGCTTGATGAATTTGTGACACTGGTCACAGCATCAGTTCCGGACCTGCTCAATCCGAAGCAACGAGGAAAACTGCTGCTTCGGCTGCGAGCCAGAGTGAGTCAGTAGGTGCACAGAAATGCATTCCACTCCACAAGTGGGTAATCCAGTGACAGTAGCTGAATGAATACCTTCCTGTTGCTTCAGGTTATACTTGAGCTGTGCAGAAATGAGGAAACAGCCAACATCCTGTGTGTACAGCCTCACCTAGAGCGAATCCACCCACCGGGATACACAGGAGTAAGTGTTAGCACCATTTTGAACAAGTCCAAAGTCCAGGTCCAAAGTTGTGTTACTGTTAAAAGTTCAGTGAGTGAAGACCTTGCAGAGGAAACATTTCATCTGAACTCACCTCTAAATCCAGCATCAGAAGTCTGATAACAAACTGTGAAAGGCGATACATTTTGGAAACAGGCGTAGTCTGTTGGTAGAGTTAAAATAGAGCTTTCTGAATGCAATGAGCAAAGCTGCGTTCAGAGACAACATATTTTATCAGTATTACCAGTAATGTAGCTGCGGTGGATTGATCACATTCAGGGCTTGTGTTGCTGTTAGTGTCATGTGGAACGTTTTACTGGTTGTGAGAGGTATGGATTAGTTTAATCTGCATATTCTGTAGAGAGGGAGAATGGCTTCTAAAACAGAATAATGATTCTAATCACCCATTAAATATGCAGTGGATGATCAAATATAAATGTTAGCTTTCCAAGATCATTTTTCATCCTTTATCATTATTGTTGGTCTGATAGTGACGAAGATCTCAGTTGTAATGATTTCTTTCAGAGTGGGGATGCAGAGGTGGATGCAGAAGAGGCCATCTTTGTGGAGCTAACCCAAACACTCCTGAAAGACCCAGCAGAGAGGGAACATTTTTACCAGGCAAATGCTCTTAGATGTAGCCAATCCATGTATTTCTTATCTTCTTCCTTTTAACTTTTTTTTGTATTACTAGCTGTTAATGTTTGTTCTTCTCAGGAGGTTTTCCCCACAGAATATGGCCTCAGCTATGATGCGGACATGCAGCTGCTTGTGTGGGAGTTTCTCTCCAAATTAGAAAGACTTCTGCCGGTGCCAGACCTCGGTCAGGTAGGCCTACGTGAAAGCGTAATATTGGCCATATAAGATTCATTATTATTATAAAATACTGTTCTATACATCAAACACTGTTGAATGGTTGGGCAGCAGTCACCAAAGGTACTGAAGATGAGTAACAGTATTAGTAGTTTGTGCATGTAGTATTAAAGATATACATACATTTTTCCTATCTTTAGCCTTTTCAGTGTTTGTTTTTTCTTCTTAGTTTTCAACTACTCAGCAGTTAATCAAGTATTTTTTTTCATTGTTTGGTCGATTAAGAAATTAATTACCAGGAACCTCCCTGATTTTCACCAGCATTCACTGGATTTTACACGTTTGAATTTGTACCCACAGGGTGAAAACTGTCAGTGCACAGCTCTGCTGTAAAAGTGTTGCATTTAGTTGCAGTTGGCTGATTGTTAGTAGGACTGTGTCTTCACTCAGTACTCCCCAAGACTTCACTGACTCACCTGAATGAATATCACATTGAAGGATTACTGTTTTAACACACTGTGATCCTTCAACAAAGATCCAGTCTGTAAGTAAACAGGGACAGAACAGGTTTCCCAAGAAGCCAGGTAAAAAACCAACAGCCAGAGTGAAAGCAGTCCAGTGATACATGAGAAGATGATCTTGAAGGTGAGATTGGGCAAATTTCAATCAGATAAAGTTATTTTATTTTAGTGAGCTGGTTCCCAAGACTATTTGGTCACGTCTCATATTTAATCACCATTCCCCCTCCTTCTCTTCAAAACAGTTGTCTTTTGGAATTTAAACTTCTTCAGACTGAATCTTTTTTTTCCATAATCAAACAGACTGTTTCCTGGCTTACCTCTGCCCCCTCTGTGCTGAAGGACTGCTTGCAGGTGTTCTCCAATCCCAGTGACTTCAAGTCTCTCCTGCAACACCACAAATGCCTTGAGCACCTCAGCACCCAAGGTAAATCAGTTAGTCACTTTAAAGCTGTTCAAGGTTTGCTGTCTCACTTTTAATAACTGTCATTTAAAGTTTTAGATGAGGCATCTACACTTTAAGGTGAGTTTTTCTCTCTTTTTTTGTTGCACATTTTAACTTTTGTGTTTCTCTGTAGGCACCACAGTGGAGATGTCCACCCAGGTCTTTGCCTGCTCAGAGTGTCCCTTCTTCCACATGCAAGAGTCCTACCTGCTGCAGCACATTGAGCACAGCCATCCTGAACAATACGCCAAACTCCAGAGGGCTGCACAGACATGTGAGACCCCCAAGAAGACGTTCCCTCCTGAGTTCCCAAAGCCCTTCCCCATCCACAACAGGCCCGACCCACACACATGCCAGGAGTGCGGCAAAACGTTCACGCGGGTCTCGGACGTGACTCGTCACCAGCGGACCCACACGGGCGAGCGCCCGTACACCTGTGAGGAGTGTCGGAAGGGCTTCAAGAACTCTTGGGATCTGACCAGACATCAGCGCATCCACACTGGAGAGCGCCCCTTCCTTTGCTCTCATTGTGGCAAACGGTTCACTCAGATGGGGCTGCTCAAACTGCATTCTGAGCGAACAGCTTGTGGCCAGACCTGCAACCCTCAGCTAGACCTAACAACAGAGGTGGTGGTGACAGAGGTGGTGTCAGAGAAGGGGGGCGGTCAGTATAAATGCCAGAAATGTGGTGAGAGCTTTAGCAGCATCCTGGATCGACTGAGGCACAGGCAGAGGCACATCGTAAGGCGTCAGTACAAATGTCCCATGTGTGAGAAGATCTACGGCCGAGCCTCGGACCTGAAGAGACACCAGATGAAGCACACAGGTGAGCGGCCATTTCCATGCAAGTGCGGGAAAAGCTTCACCCACATGTGGCTTCTGAATAAGCACCAGCAGACCCACAGCAGAGAGCGTCCCCACCCCTGTGCAGAGTGCGGAAAGAGCTTCACGCAGCTTCAGATCCTTAACAGGCACCTCCTGACTCACAATGGCCAGCGGCCTTTCCAGTGCTCATACTGTGAGAAGAGCTTCACCCAGCTGGCCAGCCTCACACGCCACGAGAGAATCCACACAGGGGAGCGGCCATACCTCTGCACCACCTGCCAGAAGTCCTTTCTCACTCACGGAGAGCTTGTGAGGCACCAGCGCATCCACAGCAACTTCCGGCCCTTCAGCTGTCCTCAGTGCCCGAAGAGCTTTAAAACCAAGCGCGCTCAGAGTGAACACTTCCACAGCCACATAGGCGAGCACCCGTTCGAATGCGGCCGCTGCGGAAAGAGGTTCTCCAAGTCCACCTCGCTCGTCCGACATAACCTGACTCACACGGGGGAGCGACCACACTCATGCTCCCAGTGTGGGAAAACCTTCCTGACCTCTGGGGAGCTGCTCCTGCACAAACGCACACACACTGGAGAGAGGCCGTACCCTTGCTCTTACTGTGAGAGGAGGTTCAGGTGCTCATCAGACCTCAACATACACGTACGGACTCACACCGGCGAGAAGCCACACAGCTGCGCATTCTGTAAGAAGGGCTTCTGTACGTCTACGAGGCTGAAGAGACACATGCGCACACACTCAGAGAAGGTGGATTTATTGAGTCCTTGAGCTATTGGGAGAAAATCACTTCGTTGCTCCAACATAACTGTTGTCATTTAAAATAAAAAGAGCCTTAAATTAGTTCACTGTGTGTATTTTTTTGTTTTGTTTTTTGGCACTATATTACTGTGTTTGTGCCAGGGGAGCGGATCTTTGCTGCGGACCAATTTTTGGCGCAACGTGTTTTGGGGTTTGAAAGCCACAGATAGGCAGTATTTTGAGAAAATGTATGTCAGCTGTTCCAATACTCATGACACATAAGATCACTAAGGGTTTTTGCCTACGTTGTCCTCCTCCTCTCCTGGATTGCCTGGAGCTTTCTTTAAGTGTCTTCCCAGCTTTGACAAATGGCCAGCTGGAATAACCACATTTACTCAGGGCCTTTTTGACATGGTGTTCTTCTGCTTTCCTGGCCGCTCTGTCTGTGGGGATGGTCCTGAAACATGTTTCCCACTGATGCCACTACATGGAGGATTTATGGATTTATGTTTTGGCTTATCAAGAAAACCATTTGTAATCTTTAAAAGCACAGAAGCAGAGAGCAAAAAAAGTGTAACATCTGAATTACAGAAAAGAGGAGGATGGCTAAAGAAATTTGAATGAGGTACAGAAAGGGAAGTTACAAAAGTGGAAGAATCTGGAAGAAGGATCTTGAAGACAGATTTTTTTTTTTTTGTTAGATGAAACCACTGGCACAGGATGAGGACTGCATCCAGTGTGAGCTTGTGTTAAATTACTGTGTTGTTAGTGTTTTACATGTTGATTAACTCATCCATCTGTGTAAATATCACTGGAGCAGAATAATAGATTACAGATCATCTTGTAGGATGTTAGCAGTCCGCTCAAGCTGGACATCATCTATACATTGTCTCTAAAGGTACATCAGCAGTGACTGCTCTGATATTTTGGCTCATCAAATTGAATTAAAGATTAAACACGAAGTCAGTGGGCTGAATATCACACTGAAGCAGGCTTTAAATGTTTGCTTTACAGCCCAGTCTTAGACCCTCCTGTTTGTTGGATAGCTAAGTCTGGAATATTTTTTATTCTGTAGCAGCATATTCATGACAGTGAACTGTGTTATTTTGATTGTGCTTTAAATAACTTGTAGAGGTCTAAAGAGAGACAAAACATGTAGTTCAAAAGGAAAAAGAAAGCTTGGGCAAGACGCTTTACCCTACTGGTGTTGGTCAGAGAGGCCGATGGCACGATATGGCAGCCTCGCTTCTGACAGTCTGCCCCAGGGCAGCTGTGGCTACAACTGTGGTTTGCCTGCACTAGTGCGTGAATGAATAGTGGAATTGTGAAGCGCTTTGGGTGCCTAGAAAAGTGCTATATACAGTGGCTTGCAAAAGTATTCGGCCCCCTTGAACTTTCCCACATTTTGTCACATTACAGCCACAAACATGAATCAATTTTATTGGAATTCCACATGAAAGACCAACACAAAGTGGTGCACACGTGAGAAGTGGAACGAAAATCATACATGATTCCAAACATTTTTTACAAATAAATAACTGAAAAGTGGGGTGTGCATAATTATTCAGCCCCCTTTGGTCTGAGTGCAGTCAGTTGCCCATAGATGTTGCCTGATGAGTGCTAATGACTAGAGTGCACCTGTGTGCATCTAATGTCAGTACAAATACAGCTGCTCTGTGACGGCCTTAGAGGTTGTCTAAGAGAATATTGGGAGCAACAACACCATGAAGTCCAAAGAACACACCAGACAGGTCAGGGATAAAGTTATTGAGAAATTTAAAGCAAGCTTAGGCTACAAAAAGATTTCCCAAGCCTTGAACATCCCACGGAGCACTGTCCAAGCAATCATTCAGAAATGGAAGGAGTATGGCACAACTGTAAACCTACCAAGACAAGGCCGTCCACCTAAACTCACAGGCTGAACAAGGAGAGCGCTGATCAGAAATGCAGCCAAGAGGCCCATGGTGACTCTGGACGAGCTGCAGAGATCTACAGCTCAGGTGGGGGAATCTGTCCATAGGACAACTATTAGTCGTGCACTGCACAAAGTTGGCCTTTATGGAAGAGTGGCAAGAAGAAAGCCACTGTTAACAGAAAACCATAAGAAGTCCCGTTTGCAGTTTGCCACAAGCCATGTGGGGGATACAGCAAACATGTGGAAGAAGGTGCTCTGGTCAGATGAGACCAAAATGGAACCTTTTGGCCAAAATGCAAAACGCTATGTGTGGTGGAAAACTAACACTGCACATCACTCTGAACACACCATCCCCACTGTCAAATATGGTGGTGGCTGCATCATGCTCTGGGGGCGCTTCTCTTCAGCAGGGACAGGGAAGCTGGTCAGAGTTGATGGGAAGATGGATGGAGCCAAATACAGGGCAATCTTGGAAGAAAACCTCTTGGAGTCTGCAAAAGACTTGAGACTGGGGCGGAGGTTCACCTTCCAGCAGGACAACGACTCTAAACGTAAAGCCAGGACAACAATGGAATGGTTTAAAACAAAACATATCCATGTGTTAGAATGGCCCAGTCAAAGTCCAGATCTAAATACAATCGAGAATCTGTGGCAAGATCTGAAAACTGCTGTTCAAAAACGCTGTCCACCTAATCTGACTGAGCTGGAGCTGTTTTGCAAAGAAGAATGGGCAAAGATTTCAGTCTGTAGATGTGCAAAGCTGGTAGAGACAGACCCTAAAAGACCGGCAGCTGTAATTGCAGCAAAAGGTGGTTCTACAAGGTATTGACTCAGGGGGTTGAATAATTATGCACACCCCACTTTTCAATTATTTATTTGTAAAAAATGTTTGGAATCATGTATGATTTTCGTTCCACTTCTCACGTGTGCACCACTTTGTGTTGGTCTTTCATGTGGAATTCCAATAAAACTGATTCATGTTTGTGGCTGTAATGTGACAAAATGTGGAGAAGTTCAAGGGGGCCAAATACCTTTGCAAGCCACTGTAAATGCAATCCATTATTATTATATAGATTAGAAGTCTCCAATTATCATTACCACCAAAGGTGGTTGAGAACACAGGGCTAAGAAAAGCAGCTGCTGGCCAACCAACTAGATATAGTGGTGCTTTGGAAGGAACAGAAGATCACAGCTGTGACATGTGTGGCAATCCCAGCTGAAAGCAACATCAGGATGGAGCACAGGAAAAGTAACAGTGGCTAGAAGAACAACTGGTCCCGGTGGCAATAGAAGCATTAAGAGCTGCAACTGCCAAGCTGTAAGATTGGCTCTAAAGATTCCACAGTCACAGAGGTCAGAGACAGAGGTGTCTGTTCAGAAAACTGCAGACCTAGGAACAGCAAGGATACCGTGCAGAACCTTCAAACTTCCAGGCCTCTGGCAGAGGACCTGGGCTTAAGAACCATGCTCTAACACTACCTCAGAGGGGTTAACTGTAATTATAAGACAATACATTTCAGGACATTTTGTGGAATAATGAAAAAGTAATGTAATGAGTGTTGTAACAATAATAATCACAAAATTGTATCTGACATAAAGTGTCCACATGATTTTCACATGAGTTGTCATGGTAGTCTGTTTTGTACATTAATCCTCTACAGCACAACACAGAACATTTTTAAGCCTCAGGCCCAGTACATGTGAACTTAAATGATCAATCAGAATGTTTGGAAAGGTATCTAATTTCAGTTCAATAAGATGTGGGAATCACTATGAAGCGTGATTTGAACATCGGGCATCCTTTTCTGACACAGTGACACGATCGCATGATGTGAGAAGAAGGTAAGAATATTTCCTCCATCATATTTAAAATGACATAAACTCTAAATCAAAAATACGTGTGAGTGTAAGAAGATGTGGAGAGCGTTTTTGTTTTTAATTTTGCTTTTTTTTACTTTGCCTGATCAGAAATTCAGTTTTTCTTTGTGCGATAAGGGGTACTTTTGTGGAAGACTTTGATAACTGTGTGTTTTTTCATAATAATATTATTTCATGTAGCACCAAGTAATAATAATGATATCAGATTATTATTTTTACAATCCTAAGTTTACATTGGAAAGTGTGTCCATCTGTCTGAGCTTCCAGGTGTAGGGGCACCTGAAAATGAAAATGTGGTTTTAAATGCAAAATTGCTCAAAGTCTGTGCAAATCCAGTGTGGGATATCTCAAAAGCATGAAGAGAAAACAAGGAAGCAGAGACCCACAGCGCCCATCCTTGAGTCTAGTTCTGTCGGAGCTTTCTTTCTGTTAAAAGGGAGTTTACCTTTTCTACTGTAGCCATGTTCTTGCTTATAGGGGCTCGTCTAATTGTCAGGGTTTTCTCTGCATTGTTATAGGTTAATTGCATTACAATATTGAACAAGGCAAGATGCAGGGTTCCCGGGTGCACAGAAAAAACAGAGGTAATGTCTATAAAGTGTAATGTGCGGCTCTGTTTTACAGCACAAAAGAACTGTTTTTATTAAGTTTCACACAGAATGACAGCAAAGTCTCACAACATGAGAATCAATATGACATTATATTGGACAATTCGAACTTAAGCCTGTATCAAGCCATAAAGCTAAATAATCTAAATGTGTTTTTTCAATTCTTTGATCAAAATTGGTTGACATTTTTGGACGATTTTCTTATGTTTTTATTGCTTTCCAACAATTGTGTAATGATCTATGAGTTAGTAATTGCCTCTGTTTTATACAAGCCTAGTTGCCTAGGGGCAAGTTGTGGATATATCTCGGAAACGGGTGTCTGAAATATAACATTTTTTTTTTTTGGCAATAAAATGGTCCAAAATGTGTCAGAAAATAATGCTGAACAATTTTAAGCATACACTATCACAATGTGTGAAGTGGAGGGTTAAATTCACGGCGAGATTCCCGCCGGACCACTTATCTGCAGGCACTTCCTGTCCCACCCACATTTTCGTGTCGCTTCCGGGTGGTGGTTACAAGCAGGCTGTCGTTATCTCAACGCTGTAAACAAGTTACTCAACGGTTTAGCTTCAACGACACATCAAGCGAAAAGAGATGCATATTAAAACAGGTGAGTTTGTGCTATATTTCGGTATATTTGAGTGTAACGCTTCACTTTCAGATGTGTTATTTATGTGTTTGGCCGCGGCATTAGCGGCGGGCTAGCAGCGCCGAGGGAAGCCTTTCTCCGCTTTGAATGAGGTGGTGGGGGGAGTTACGAAACTTCGGCTAGCGTTCTGGGTGGCTTTTTACAACCTTAATACGTGTAAAAACAAACATATCTACTCGACCCGCTGTAGTTAATGTTCATACATTTTTCGATGGTCAAAGTGGAACCTTTAGATACATAAAACCGTCGAGTTTTATGCTCCACATCGTGACGCTGCTAATTAAAGTTTGCTAACACCGGTGCTCGCTGTTAGCTTCTATCTTTTTAGCCGCAAGCACCGCTCACATGAACCAGCGGGAGTTGTTTTCCACAAATGGAAACTATTAAATCATTTCTGACATCTTTGTTTCTAAATAGTCGGGACACTGAAGAGTCTGCGGAGGTAGCCTGCTTCTCGAAATTTCGGAGCGGTAAATGAGACTGGGTCGGCCGGGCGGTGGTCGGTCTCACCAGTTCTTTTGAAATGTGGCGCTTTGGAGCGGGTACGCTAATCAGGCCCGCTGTAAGCTATGTGCTTCCTCTTTATGTTTCAACTTGTGGTGCATTTGAACACGGCCAACAGTAATGTCTGAGTCGGTCTGAGTATGTTTCAGTGGCGCCATGCGGACAGAGAATGATTTAACAACCAAAACGGGAGAGCCTTCCCGTAAAGACTGTTACCCAGTCACTCCTTTTCATGATGAGCCAGCAAGTGGGACAGCGTGACACAGGTCATTGGGCAAGATCAGACACGGGGACAAGTATGGTGATGACAGCTGAGACCTGTGATGGGCAACTGCCAGTTAGGAATACAATTAGTTTACTCTTAACCAACGGCAACATTATTTATTTATTAATTTGAGATTAGTTGACCTGAATTATATCAGCATCTTGTGTGAGATTGCATTAATAGTCACATGGTACGGCCCGAGGTGAAGTCTGTTTAATTACATTTTTTCCACCTTCCGACTCAGGAAGTTGAACCTAAAACGTTTTATACTGGTGCTTGATAAATTGCTCATCAAAAGTGTTGATGGTAGATTTCTTCAGAAGAGTTGTTTTGATTCCAGCAATCCTGTCTATTTTGGGATTGGTATTTTTTTCTGTACAATTTTGCAAGTAGCCAGCTATACAGGGAACTGTTGTTCAGCCTCACCTCCTCTGCCACACCGAAGTCACATGAAAGTGTGTCATCTACCCCCAATGTTTGTGTGCATGGTAGAGACAAGTGCAAAGACCATTATTAACCAATGCCAAGTGATAAGTCTTTGTGTACTACTCACTACAAGTATGCTTACTAAAGTAAGGGCAAGATACTAGTAGGACAGTAATGTTGATTGGAAGTGATTATGATATGATTTAGTGATTTCACTTACAAATCACCAAGCACTGGAATTTTCTGCTCGTATGCATGATAACATATTAAAACAGCAGATACCTGATCAACTTGTCAATGCTCATTTTCTTCAGGTACATGGGAAGCCAGCAACACTGTGTGTGAGCCTGATGGTCTATGTGACCAAGCAGTCCTTGTTTCAGCCGCCAATTCTGAGCCACACATTCGGAACCGCCGCCTGTCTCCTGGCTCGGGAAACTGTGGAGGTGGTGGGGGTGGAGGATGCATCTCTGGAGGCGACAAGCTGCCACGGCAGCTTTCACCCGATGGTGACCTGATGGGTCCCAGCCATGCCTTTAGCTTCCGCAGGGAAAAGGAACGCAGGGGCCCACAGCACAAAGGTCGTAGTCTGCGCAGGGAAAGTCAGAAGGGTGTTGGCCGTGTAAGTGAAAGGCCACAAAAGGTTAATCAAAAGGAAAGATGGGTCGAGGACAGTTTGTCTCTACTTAAGCCCCCACCTGCCTTCCCAGTGCAAGACAGTCCTGCCAAGCTACAGCCTGCTGTTAGCTATGCCTCCAAGGTGAAGGCGGGAGCTGCAACTGGAGCACTGGAGGAAGACCGACCTGCCATCGGCATGCTGCTACAGAACCAGTGGGGTCTAAGTTTCATTAGCGAGGCAAGACCAGTCACAGAGGGCTCTGGCCCCAACTCCCGTTCCAGTACCCCACTGCCCACAGATTCTAAACATCCAGCAGACCTACAGCTAGACACAGTTCTCACAGTGAGGCCCCCAGAAGAAAGGCCAATTCCAGTGTCTACCTCCCTCAACCCAATTGCATGCGCAGAGGTCGACGAGAGCAATGGAAAGCTGCTGCTCAGTTGTCGCCACCTAGTGGAAGCTCTGAACTATCATAGTAAAGGTAACCACCACAAGAAGCTTTAAAAATGACATCTGGCTAGAGATCATTAAATCTGAAATTATGGTGAATAACAACTACCTCTTTTCCCCTCTCTCACTCCATAGAGTGGAACGCTATCTGCAACAGACAGAAAAAAGGTGAGTTTTCCTAATTTATGCGCATTCATTCATATGCGCAAGACATTATTCCCTACTATTTTGTCACACACACTCATTGATGGTAATTTGCTAAAATGTGTTGCATAACAAAGTGGTCTAATCTTTGCTGTTTGTATGAAGCGTCCCTTTTGACTTTTTTTTTTTTTTTGGCTTCTCAGATCCAAAAAGGGTGATCTGGTACAAGGACACCAAGGAGCACCCAGCCTAGCAGTGTGACAGGCCCCTAGTGGAAACACACACAAGTACATACACATAAAATACATAAAGATGGACGAATTTGAGTCCTGTTCTCACACACTGCACTCAGGATGATGTCTTCACGCAAAGCCACACTGAGACACTTTGGACTAACTCCTTTAAGATCTTACAGCAATGGACTTTTTTTTTAACGCCTTACAGAAAGCCTGCCTTAATTAATCAGACCTGTTTTCATTGTCTCACATTACCATTTTAAGCTTGTATGTGTAGATTTTTTTTTTTTTTTTTAACTATAGGCGCTGTAATTTAATTTGTTTCCTTTTTGAAAGCTGCCGTTTTTATCATACTTTGTCCTCTGTGAAGCGAGTGGTCAATCAAGCACTTTGTTCAAAGAATTTGTTTACCAATCCCTGTGTGCAAGCCCTCACCAGAGTGACTTTCCCCCTCCCCCATCAATTACAAATCAGAAGAATGTCTCATTCCTGCTTGAGTTTTACTGTTAATGTATGCAGAGGACTCCTGTACCCAAGTCTTCAGTTTACAGGGGGTGTAGTCAAAGGCACAGAAGAGTTCACCCTTTATCACATCACCATATTAATGCTGTGTTCCTTTTGTTTTCATTTGGTCCCAATTGGGTGAATGTTACTTATGAATCCATAAGGGATGTCACCATGTTCAGTGTGTTGATTTTTGAAAAGAATTTATTAAATAAAAATTACACTGGAGAAGGAGGAAGAATGTA
The DNA here is from genome assembly GCF_057382275.1 of Copadichromis virginalis. Taxonomy (NCBI): domain Eukaryota; kingdom Metazoa; phylum Chordata; class Actinopteri; order Cichliformes; family Cichlidae; genus Copadichromis; species Copadichromis virginalis. The sequence continues at coordinate 3,819,898 of NC_140634.1, forward strand.
AAAGGACAGTATTGCTTAATAAAAATGAGTAAACTTGAGTGGATCTGTTAATCCTCTTTATTTCAATACAAATTGTCATTTACTGCTGGCAACCTCACAGGGTTGAAAATCTCACTTATTTCATGAGAAACTTTCTGTTGTAACTGTACATAAGAGCACAAATGTGCAAGAAATTTTACTAGCAAGTTCTGGGAGAGGGCCTCCGCGGGTACATCTCCAGAACCTAAAGTTACAAAGGTGGGAAATTTAAGAAAAGTAAAATTTTTGGTAATACAAAGCTACTCCTTCATACAATCCAACACCGAGCTGTGTGTGTGAGCTGTTTAAATGTTAGTTAGGCACTAAAAATATGAAACCAGCTCCTTTGATATCAAATATCTGTCTGGATAAACCCTTCAAAATGGAAACCTGCAGTCTTCCTGGTTAATAGTCTGCATTTTTTGTTGTTGTTGGCGTGTAAAGGCCTTAACCAGTGAAGCATAGCTCAGGAACTGAACTAATTTACAGTCTGAGCGTTTGAGACATTTTTCATGAAGGACCATGTTACAGCAGTATGTCTCTTGGATGTGTTTGAATAGTTTTTCAAACATGTGATGAGATCAGGTTTTGGATGTACAGAAAAGTATTCATCTGTGGAGCTGCTGTGTTATGTTTGAGGCCCGCTGTACCACGCTAAATGTGTCACAACAGACCACAAAATGATGGTGCTGCAGTCAGTCTCTCCATGTCACCTCCACCTCATCTGTTCTATACCTGCAACAGGAGAGAAACCCATGGTCATTTACTGCAAGCACAGCAATATGAACACAAACACAATACGAATGAATTTTTCCATCCTAGAGTCAGGATTAGCAACTTTTAAACCCAACAGCCACTTTAACTCATACAGACATATAATCGACCTATAATGAGTAAGGAACATAAATGTGATTCTATGGTGGGTTATTACCGTAAATCACAACTGAAAAGGTCTATGAAGCCTTACCTTTGTGTGATCCATGAGTCTTCTAGCTCTGTCACCTGACCAGACCGAAACATCTCCCAGCCGGCCTGAGCGATCATCGCTCCATTGTCAATGCAAAATCTGTGGCAACAAACTGATCTTTGTTATCTGCATCTTTCAGCCAGATCAACATCCTATCACACCAATTGAAAAAGTCACAATGAAGAGCTCCATTGCATGTGTTCACACAAGAACAGCTTCATACATCAGATGTTTTTGTGGCTATGAATGGTACACTTTATAACCAAAAGTATTTGCTCATCTGCCTTCACACACATATGAGATTGAGTGACATCCAACTCTTAATCCACAGGCTTTGCAGTTATAACAGCTTCTGACCTTCTGGTGTGTCTATGGAAATTTTTGACTATGTGGCTCAACAGCCGCTGACCCCATTCTGTGATTATATGTAGCCTACCTCTTTATGTCCGAGTTGCTGTCATTCCCAATCATTTCTACTTTCTTAAAATATCACTAACAGTTGACTGTGGAATCAGCTAGGAAATTTCATGACTGTACGGTACCTGGAATTCACAGAGCTTTGAAAATAACAAACACATTAACTCTTAAAAGTAGGGTGGGTGAGAGTATGCTGTACTCGGTCTTAGGACCAAACTGCTGCTCGTGCGTGTAAAAGTGAAACTAATTCTAGTGAAGTTTCAATGGAAATGAAAGTGAAGGATCTGAGTGTTGGGCAGACTGGGTTACCTTTCATCTGTGGCAAACAGCTTTGCTCCTCTCTCCTTACACATCACTCCCATCATCTCCTGCAGACGCAGATTACCTGTGGTTGGAACATGAGATAAACACATTTCTGAGAGCGTGAACTCATTTCCATTCATAGCAACAGTAAACAGAGAGGAGTTTCAAAAATGGGCTTAGACTTTAAGGGATCCAAGGCATTCCTGGGTGACTGTAACAATAAGTACATAAACAAACAGTAGTTAGAAACAACGAACCTTGGAATCAGTAAGAAGGACTAGATGTTACAGTCCCTGATAAGAATGCATTGCTTTAGATGGAGAGACTCTTGAGGGATGGAAAGGCAGCCCAGAAACTTTGTCAGCAGCACGCATCGTTGTGTGCCTCAACTTTCGGTCTTTTACCCAGGCTAATCTGCCATTTTCCTTCCTTGGTTAGGTTTAGGGATTAGAGATCTGATCTAGCTTATCATTTTAAAATTTGGGACACATCATCAGTAGTGGACCTTGGATTCATCGAGTGATTCGGCCATTATCCTCCTCTGCCCTGTTGGACGTGACCCACCACGTCACGATGCCGAAGAGCGGATTTCGCCTGTAGCACAGATGTGGCTGGGGTCCACTTCCTCCCCGTTGCTAGGGTGGGAGCAGTGCCTCTCACTATGGGGTCGTGGGAGTCCATGAGTGACATCTCAGGCCTCACTTCTGCACATTTAAACTCCTCAACCAGGCTAGGGATAGGCAATGACAGTATCCCATCGCTGTAGAGTATAATAATTAGAATTGCTGAAGTTCATGTAGACAGCTTTACTGCTTGTGGGAAGTCATTTTATTCTGTTGGATTTTACACAGAAGAAAACTGGTGTTCCCGTTTCTTTACAGATAAAATCGAGCCTTACACTCTGATTGCAAAGCATTTCATAACAGTAAAAGTAGCGCACACAAAATGACTGCAAAAACTTAAATGCTTCAGCATATTTGCTTTAATATTTTAGAATAAGCTGCAGCTGATCGTTTCAGATATACTTACAGCCAACGCCCCCGACAATCAGCACTTCCTGGGAGCCACAGTGAGCCATAGCTCTTTCTGTGATCTCCACCAGCATGGAGAACAATGTCTCCTGCAAAGACAGAAGCAATACTAATGGGAAATACTGACATCACTGATGCCAACACACCAATCAGGGCTGCAACAAGTAGTTGATTAACAGAAATTCAAGAGGTAAATATTTTGATAATCCAGTATGCTTTAATCATCTTAAACAATTCAAATAATGTGCTGCTTTCAACTGATCATTTCAGTAATCAAAATGTAATTAATCTATTAGCTAAAACTCTCGTAACTCTCGCTAAAACTAATTGATAAAATAAACTAAAATAAAAAAAGAACAAGCTTTTCAAAAAAGGACTTTATGTTCAAATCAGTGTGTGTGAAAAGCTTGTTCTTTTTTTATTTTAGTTTATTTTATCAATTAAAAAAGTGTGAAACCTCCTCTGTGCCGCTCCTTAAACAAATTGAATCACACTTTTCAGTAAATCACACAATGTACAAAACCTGGTAAACCAGCTGCCAGAAGATGCCAGCTGCTCCTTTTCATTCCAGTTGCACTTGAAATGAGAAGGAGCATTTTTGTTTCAGAATATGTTCTGACAATCTTATAAAGTCAATGAGAAAAACTCCTTTAACGTGTTTTATCAGAGGATAACTACACTGCGACACCAAAGGTAACTGGATCAAATGTTTTCCACGTAACCAAAATATGAACTTTCTGACTTTCGTGTGTATAAAGGCGCTATGCTGTACCTGAAGTGAGAAACACAGGTCTTCTGATGTACACTGACCAGAGCTCAGCATCTTATGAGCAGCGTCCTGTGGAAGGAATATAAATGTAAAGAACGTAAACCAAAAGTAGCCTTGAGATAACTCAATCAATATGACACAACCAACTTTACAGAAGAGCAAAGGACTTACTTCAATGTAGGACAAAATGCCAGAAAAGGACACATCCATGCCCTTTACTGTATATGGCAGCTCCACATACTGACTCCCTCTGGCAATGTGGAGAGAAAGCAAAGTTTAGAATAAACATAAAAAAAATTAAAAGACATAAAGAACACTAAATATTCACAACTATTCAGTGATCTCACTCACTTTTTGGCCATCTGCTCTATGTTGTAGCCTGGACTTGGATCATTGGAAATCTGAGTGTAGAAATCGTTTCATAGATGTATGATTACTTCGATAATCTGTTGCACTAAGTGAAATGCAACTTGATGGTTTCATGTTGAGAAGTATGACACAAACCTTAATAACTCTGGCAAACCTGTCTAAACAGTTGCCGACTGCAATGTCGATGGTCTCCCCAAATATTCGGTACCGCCGCTCTGAATATGCAATAACCTGCACAAAATTCAGGATGAACAAAACTCAAACTGCATTTCTACTTCAAATATACTGCTGTTTAGCTGACAGCTGCTCATCAGAAAATGCAGTGCAGATGTTCTGTGCCAAAAAGCTCTGCATGAGGCTTACAGGGAGGAACCAACCTGTGTATTGCCCCCACTAACATAAAGCACGGTGGGGTTGTTGGCTTTGGTGATAAGTCGTCCCATCTCTATGTGTCCGATACAGTGGTTCACACCGAGCAGCGGCTTTCCCCAAAGCTGTGAAACTGTGCGTGCCACTAGAGCCACCGTCACCAAGGGTGCACCCATACCAGGACCTGAAGGAGAACAACTTATTGGTTTGGTCTTCTACAGACATCAGTCAAGAATCACAGTCCCTTTATTTCAATTCATATCTTAAAGACCTTTTAGTACAATAATATTCCTACAGAGCACTTTGCTCTCAGATTGCAGGCTTAATTTAAGTTCCTAGAGTTTATAAAAATAGAATGGGAGCCAGAGCCTTCAGCTCTCAGACTCCTCAGGGTCTGATTAAACTTACTTTTTGTTATAGTTGATAACTAGGGCTGGATCAGGTGGTTTTGAACCCTCCATTAGTTATGTTCTTAGAGTCTAAAGCTGCTATAGCCCTAAGCTATATTCTCTCTGTCATAGTTAAAAAAAAAACCCAAGATGTAAGATGTAAGTCAGATAAGCATGTGTTTCTTAAAGCAGGCCTTAATAATTGTCATAGTTGTCAAAGGAAGGACAAATAAGAGAAATTTTGACATGATCCATTTTCTTTATAAACTGTGGAGCTTGACAAATGTTCTTTGGCTTGTTTATTAGGAAAAATCCCCTATCTCTTTAAGCTATCCTTTTTCTGACTGGGAGCTCTTCATTAACGAAGGTCTGAACTTTAATGGCACACAGAAATTAGTGACATTTTTGAGTAACTTACAATATAAAACTAACATTTGTTTGTTAACAAACAATCAACTCTCAGTTATTTAAAGTTCACTATGACCCTTATTTGATGAGAACATGTTTGGATAAATTTTTGACAGACATCTGAAAGTTAAAATCTTTTATATTACCTTTGGTGTATGCCACACAGTCGATGTCTGCAGGTTTTAGCCCCGCTTGCTCCAGCGCCTCCTTCAGGACGGTTAGTATGACAGCACGGTGGTGTCTGGCTGTGTCACTTGGCAGGAACCCTGAGATATAAAAAAAAGCATGCAGTCAACTAACAGATTTTCATATAAGCAGTATGTTGGAGTTATCATTAATATCTTAGAGGAACTCTAACTTACCTTGACCCGGAGGTGTAATGTAAGTCCGTCTGGGGTTGGAAAGCACTTCCCCATCCCTGATTATGCCTATGCCGATCTTATTGGCACTGCCCTCAAATCCAATCACTACAGTCATGGCTGCAGAAAAAACTGTTTCAGAAAGAAGGAAGTCATTGTGTTGTTATAGTGTCTTTTCATTTAAACCCTTCATCTCTCTTAGAAGTCTATTACAGGCAAGAAAAAGGCACAATAAAACAAAATCAGATTATACTGGAAATTTTTGGACTAGACATCCACATATCTAAATATGTCTGGTATGGTAACTGCACCGTATCAGATCGCAATACCCTACAACGGATAGTGAGAAAAGATGAGAAGATCATTGGAACCTCTCTTCCCTCCAGCACAGACACTCATCACACCCACTGCATCCACAAAGCCACCAGCATTGTGGAGGACCCCATGCACCCTTCACACACATTCTTTACCCTGCCTGCAGCCTTCTGGCAAGAGGTACCGGAGTATTCGGGCTCTCACTACCAGACTGCAAAAAAGTTTCTTCCCCCAAGCCGTCAGAACACTCATACTGGACTCATCTGCACAATCTCATACACACACCTTCATACAGCAAGTTACTTTTTGCACAACCCACTGTCATTGTTGCCCTTTTCTATTGCACTGTTGTGTCTGCACTGTCTTGTGTCTGTACCGTGCTGTTCTGTCTGGTGTTGCGGTGCTCATGGTTGAAATAACAATCCGGTTGTTCAGTGATGACGCCACGAAGCCTACTTCCGGGTCTAAAGTTGTCTGCGTTTAATATGGCTTTTGTGTTGTTAACATGTTTAATGTTATGTATTTTCTTCTATTTGATCTCAAAAAGCTCCTAAAACAGTCAGTGATCACTGTTGACCTCCCTCGGCTTTTATTACCGCTAATCATTTATTTAAGCTCAGTTTTTAAAACCTTAGGATGTAACTACAGCCCAGCCCATGCAGCAGTATATGAATGACTTACCTCATATTGTGGATGGATTATCTCAGTTGTTCTCCTGGTTGAAGTTTGGTCCTTTTACAGCATCCTGCCATGCGATTACATTTGTTTCTGACCACCGAGAACACTCACGTTAACTTTTATCGAGTGGAAAAAAAGTTAGCTTGTTTATATTATGCTAACATACCTGTGTCGCTAGCGGTCACGTAGCACACCATTATATACCAGCTAGCCCAACTTCAGTAACCCTACAAACGTCACTGCTGTTTAGTTTTCTGTCTTCATTTATGCTGGAAGTGATAACAGAGCTGTACGTTTTAATTTGTTTCCAAAACCCCGCAGTCAGGACATGCTATATTGTATTTAGATAGAAGCTAGCGAGCTAACTCCCTGCTAACTTCTAACTCCATTAAATGTCATAAATTCCGTTTTCATGGATGCCTGGATGTTAAACTCAATTGTTACGCCTGGTAGAGCAGACACTGATCATTTTATTAAAGATGAAAGACTTGAGACAGTTTTTCAACTCTTAGTAATGCCATAGTGATCGTTTGATATATGGACCTGCAGCGGAGTTTAGACCCAGACACGGCTAGTGACGTCAGACTGAACAACCGGATAGATTGACAGACCACGTGACTTTCACGCATTGCTTTGTGGGTACCCGTGGCAACAAAATCAAAACACTGCATCAAGCGCTAGTATTTCCAGCACCGGTAATCATTAATTCTGCGGTTTTAATCCCTACTTGCATTTTATTTGCCCCAAAAACAGTTATGTACAAAACGGAAAAAAATCAAAGGAGTGAAAGGGTCAGACCCATATGAGCATATAAAGTCGAGCTGCCCAACTTTCATCACGCACATATTTATTATTATATGGTCCTAAGCCTCTTGCCCTATGACAGCTGGGATTGGCTCCAGCACTCCCCGCGACCCTGAAAAGGATAAGCGGTAGCGAATGGATGGATGGATGGATGGTCCTAAGCCACTTGACTTGACTTGACCACAACACAAATACAATCAACACCAAAATTCAAGATTCAAATTATTTAGCAGCAAACATTTTTATGCAGATAACATGTTATTGCGCGCATTTTTTTAACCCTGATAATACACCTTTAACCTACATATTTCCACATTAAACGTTCGGACAATCAATACGTAAACATAACATACGTTAACAACATAACGTATACATAACACTATTTATACCAATTCCATGTGCAATACTCAACTGTATATACATAACACTATTTATTACATATTACTTACGTCTTGTATATTGTACATTATATATATATATATATATATATATATATATATATATATATATATATATATATATATATATATGTGTGTGTTAACCAAGTGGCCGGCATAGTGTACAGGAACATCTGTGCCGAGTATAACCTGGAAGTCCCGAGGTCAAAATGGGAGATGCCCCCAAGGGTGGTGGAGAATGACCGAGCTAAGATCCTGTGGGACTTCCAGATACAGACGGACAAAATGGTGGTGGCTAACCAACCGGACATAGTGGTGGTAGACAAACAGAAGAAGACGGCCGTAGTGATCGATGTAGCGGTTCCGAATGACAGCAATATCAGGAAGAAGGAACACGAGAAGCTGGAGAAATACCAAGGGCTCAGAGAAGAGCTCGAGAGGATGTGGAGGGTGAAGGTAACGGTGGTCCCCGTGGTAATCGGAGCACTAGGTGCGGTGACTCCCAAGCTAGGCGAGTGGCTCCAGCAGATCCCGGGAACAACATCGGAGATCTCTGTCCAGAAGAGCGCAGTCCTGGGAACAGCTAAGATACTGCGCAGGACCCTCAAGCTCCCAGGCCTCTGGTAGAGGACCCGAGCTTGAAGGATAAACCGCCCGCAGGGGCGTGCTGGGTGTTTGTTAATACTGTCCATATGTACATAGCGCTGCAGAACTGTACCCCCCCCCCTCCCCCCAGCATGTTTACACTGAGTAGGAGATGCTCTGTATCTCATTGTACAACTGTATAGTGACAATATAGGCATTCTATTCAATTCTATTCTAAAAGAACCAAAGCATAAGCATCCTGATAGCTGTCTAATTAGCTCCTATGCTAACCGCCAGAGAACAGACCGACTTTTTTTTCCAAAAGTAAATTTATGGTGATGCGGTTTTGAAAACAAAATATATTTACCTACTTTTTAAAATTTCCTTCGGTAGGTCACATTAATCTTAATTCATATCGCTTTAACTTTTACGCACGTAAACCTAACTGGCTGGGCTAATTTCTGTAGCTCAGCTCCTCCATAACGAAGCCCAGAGGACCCAAACACTGGTAGGATTGACAGACCATTTTGCCTTAACATTTTCCCTTAACATAAGACAACGTAAAAACAGAGCCTTACTTAACTAACATGCCACGGTAATAAACTGTGTACATTACAGCAGCAAGTACGTATTTATTTTTCAAGAAGACATACAAATGTGGAATTTTTCTCGGTAATTTTCAGGCATGTGTTTAGACAGTCAGTAGTTCAGCAAAGCACGTGGACAGAAGTCTTAGCTGTGCTGTGGCGCGTGTGTTGTGTGTGTGTTTGGGGGGGAGTGCCTGGGAAGCAGCAGTTGTCTGGGCTTTACATCCTGTTGTGAAAGTGCAAGTAAGGTTATTTGCATGTCTTTTCACCGAAACGTGTTTGAAATGAAGACGCTAATTATTCTCAGCGCATTTGCATTCGTTGATAATCAGATAAGCTCGGAGGAAAGCTTGTTAGCTGGCTGCTTATTCTCCATTCATTCTCGGCGTAGGCCGCATGCTTTCTTTGTCAGAGAGAAAAGGCTAGCGGTAGCACAGTCTGCTTTTAGCTAAACTTGTTGTTTAACATGGCAAACTTCCTAATAGCTCATTCTGTTGCTGTTAAATTATATGCATGCATTAATTTTACATCAGCTGGTCGCCAATTTCTACAATGTGTTGAATTTAAAGCACTCAACCAGAGACTTGCACTGAAATAAAAGCTCATCTCGCTTCCGCTTTGTCAGAAAATGTGATTAGGATGTAAATAGTCACATTGAAGTCGGCCATTGTAAGTCTAATTCTCGGCATACAGACAGAGAGAACTAGAAAAACTTACTGTACGTATTTATTGCTCCTCTGCACTGTGTTTATGTTCGCTTATTTTCGTTTTACGTATGTTTATGCGATAGAAGGACTTAATTTTATCCAAATTGTTAACTGTCAAACATAAACATTGATATCAGCAGCATCTGTCCAGTATTAGTTACTTTTATTAATAATACATTTCAGATGTAGTTAAGACGCTCCGCAAGGTTCTGAATGTATCCCTGAGCATCTTTGAATATAATAACATAAGTCAGCAACTGCCGATCATACTGGTGAAATTTCTTCAAGACGTCTCTGGTGTACCTGCTACCTTTACAGTGTTGAAACCTTTTCCATTTCCTTCTATTGTTTTTTTTCTTTAATTTTCGTTTCTAGTTTGTTGGCCTTAATCATGTTTACAGCTCTGTATTCAGCCAAACAACCTATATAAATGCTCTGCTAAATCAATCTAGTTTTAATTTATTTGAATTAAAACTTGAACTAACGCTGATTTTCTGAATTTGTCTTGATTCAGAAAAGAGCTGGTTGCAATTATCCAGAACACAGGATGATCAAATCAAATCAAAATCAAATCAAATCAAATCACTTTTATTGTCACATCACATGTGCAGGTACATTGGTACAGCACATGTGAGTGAAATTCTTGTGTGCGAGCTTCACAAGCAACAGAGTTGTGCAAAATACAATAATGTAAACAAGCAAAATACAAGAATGGCTACATCTGAAACTAATAAATATATGTACAATATATAATAGTATATGCATTTCTGGATGTGTATACTAAATATTTTTCTACGTGTGTGTGTGTGTGTGTGTGTGTGTGTGTGTACATTTTACAAATTAAATAGAGTAAACAATAAATAAAATATATAAAAATATACAGAGTTGATTGTTTCAGACTGCTGTGGCTTACATTTTAAAACGCTGATTACGTGTACACAAAGACATAAAAGTGGAAACGCAACAAATCCTCAATGTTGAGATTGTTTTCTATTATGTATGAGATTCCTTCCTGTGTGTCCTGCATACTGGTGCAGCATTTGACCTTTGTGCACTGAACAGATGCATTACTTAAATGGTTCTTGTTGTGTTTTTCAGCGGTGCCTGTGGTGTTGTGTGTCTGCGAGGTGTGCTTGCCGTCCGAGTGAGTTCAAGTATGAAGAGGGGCAAGAAGGCAGAAGAGGCAGCTGCGGAAGGAGAAAATGACACAGCCTCTGGTACTACCAGCATGCCCTGATGAACTGAAATGGATTTTTCCTTTACTATAGATAGATTTTCCAACATCATCTATTATCCAACCCTGTGCTATTTGTCTTTCATTTCACAGCTCCTTCAAAGAAAGCAAAGGCAGCCAAGGAACCAGAGGCTCCGATACTGTATGATGACCCTCCTGACAAAATGACCAGCAAAGACGGACGCAACGCAAACATGAAGATCACGTCGTGGAATGTGGATGGGCTGAGGGCCTGGGTTAAAAAGAAGGGCCTGGATGTGAGTTTGCTGTCTGGAGAAGCATTAATTAGCTAGTTTTGAGACTGACTGATACTAACAAGCACATTTGTCTTTTCCCAGTGGGTGCGAGAGGAGGATCCAGACATTTTATGCCTACAGGAGACAAAGTGTGCAGAGAAAGCCCTCCCTGCTGAAATCACCTCAATGCCTGAGTACCCTCACAAGTATTGGGCTGCATCAGGTGACAAGGAGGGTTACAGTGGGGTGGCTATGCTCTGCAAGACTGAACCCATCAAAGTGACCTATGGAATTGGTAAGGGGGAACTTTGTGTTCTGCTTAGTTATTTATGGTGCCTAGAAATGGCAAAAAAAACATGTACAGCAACATTTTAAAGATGTGTAATCTTCTATGTTTGAAGTAAATGATTATTTTAAATTATTAGTGGATAACAGCAAATAGGGACTGTTTAGCATGAAGCCCCATTGGTAGTTTAGAAGGTCCTCCCATAATGAGCACATTGTGTGATTACCAGATTCCTGCTCTTGAAAAACTAATGTTTTTGCCTTATCAGTATAAAATTTTAGATGAAACCAACAGAGACATTTTTAGTATGCTTTACCAACACATTAAACCTATACAAACAGTTTAAGTACTGGTGAAGCAACTGACTTAATTTTGACTAATATTCTAGGCAAAGAAGAGCACGATAAGGAGGGCCGTGTCATCACTGCCGAGTTTCCCAGCTTCTACCTGGTGACGGCATATGTGCCAAACGCTAGCAGAGGCCTTGTTCGCCTTGATTACCGCAAAACCTGGGACGTGGACTTCCGGGCGTACCTGAGTGAGCTGGACATGCAGAAGCCCCTGGTGCTGTGTGGAGATCTCAACGTTGCTCACCAGGAGATCGATCTGAAGAACCCCAAGGGGAACAAGAAAAATGCCGGCTTCACCCCCGAGGAGCGCGAAGGCTTCAGCCAGCTACTGGCGGCAGGTTTTGTCGACAGCTTCCGCGAGCTCTACCCCAAGCAGACCAACGCCTACACCTTCTGGACCTACATGATGAATGCCCGCTCAAAGAACGTGGGCTGGAGGCTCGACTACTTTGTGCTGTCATCCTCTCTGTTGCCGGGCTTGTGCGACAGCAAGATCCGCAACAAAGCGATGGGGAGCGACCACTGCCCTATCACTCTGCACATAGCTGTGTAAGTTCACTCTGAGTTCAACAGGCTTTGCATAACCTTCAGTCTGTTCATACGTCTGTTTCAACTTGTATAATCCGGTCACTCTGAGGTGTCTTCTCTATGTGCTGCTCAAACTCACTCTTACAGTAAAATCAGCGTTTCATCTTGGTAGTTTAGGACATACTTTCTTGTACTTTTCCCCCCCTCTCTACATAAAATGTCCTTCCTTCCTGTAACTGAATTCTGTCCCTAAATGAGATCCAAATTTCTTTTGACAATTTTATAACAAATGCAACACTAAATAATCAAAATGTGTAAGCTAATTTTCAGGAACTGCCAGATATTTGTTACTGTGTAAAATGAATCAACTGCTGTTAAAAGAAAATAACGTGTCTTGTTGTAAACATTTTTTTCCCCAAACCTTGGTTAAAGTTTCTGTTGCCACACTTACCAATAAAAGACTGAATTTCTATAGTACCTTGTTACTTTTATTATTTGAGGAATTCAAGCCAAGATGACAAACAAACTTCTAGTCAGTGTGTTTTACCTGCAACACAATTCAAATGCAGTCAATACAATGAAAATCATTTCTATGGAAACTTCATGACGTGTGTCCTCTGATGCATTTTCAGATTATAAGACTGCCTGAAACCCTTCCCACATTCTCCGCAGACATAAGGTTTCTCCCCTGAATGTGTTCGCTGGTGTCTTTTCAGGCGGTTGGCACTCAGGAAGCTCTTGTCACACTCGTTGCAGGCGTATGGTCGGACTCCGGTGTGGTAACGCAGATGGATAGTAAGGTAGCAAGACTGAGTGAACTTCTTGCCACAGTGGGGACACTGGAAGGGCTTGTGGCCTGTATGGAATCGTTCGTGCTTCAAAAGCTCTGCGTGGGAGAAGAAACCCTTCCCACAATCAGAGCAGAGATACGGCCTCTCACCTGAATGCGTCAGCTCGTGTCTGACAAGTGTTGCCTTGTACACAAAACTCTTGTCACACTGTGAGCAGCTGAAAACGTTTTCTCTGGTGTGGCAGCGCTCGTGTTTCTTCATGTTGCGTTCTCTCTTGAAGCTCTTGCCGCAGAAAGAACACATGAATGGCATTTCCTTGGAGTGGATCTTCATGTGGCTCAGAAGACCTCCCTTGTAGAGGAAGCCCTTGCCACACTGTGTGCACATGTGTGGCCGTTCTTTCTGATGAATACGCTGGTGTGCAGTAAGAGCTGCTCGGTAGGCAAAGCTCTTTCCACAGTTGCAGGTATGGACTCGTTCCTCCTGGTGAGTCTGGAGATGCCTGTTGAGGTAGCTGGCACAGCTGAAACTCAAATCACAGCGAGGACATTTGTAAGAATCCTCTGACTTGCCAGCATCCAGGCTGTGGGTCTTTAGGTGCCTCACCAGTGCTGACTTCCAGGTAAACGCGCGCCCACAATCTGAACACAGGTACTCCCCATTTTCCATGTGGGTGCTCTTGTGCTCTTTCTGAGCAGCCAGGGACTTGAAGACTTCCCCGCAGATCACACACTCGTACTGGCGTCCCAAGGTATGTGTCTGCTTGTGCCTCTCCAGCGACTGTTTGAAAGAGAAATGGCGCCCGCACTGGGAGCACGAGAAGGGCTGCTCACCTGTGTGGATGCGCCGATGGGCTTTTAGTGAGGAAAGGAACCTGAAGCTTTTCTCGCAGTCTGCACAACTAAAATTTCCCTCTTCATCTGTGAGTGCCTGAAGAACTGACTTGTCCTCAGTGATCTCAATGGAGTGAACGTCATAGATGTGCTGCTGATCCTGTGCTTGTTCTGAGTGATGGAAGGAGCACTCAGGACAGGAGAAAGCAGCCGATGAGCTGTCTGCTGCAGAACCTGACAAAATGATCATAAATGAGAGTAAAAAAAAACAAAACATACTAAAAATAAAACAAAATCAATGTTGGATAAATTGTTATAACTTTTGTGTTTTAACAGTTACATGCTTTTATATTTTTGTTGTTTAATAAGGTACTTCAGGCTTATTTTCACTGCTATGCACTATAAGAGGCCACAGATACGCCTAGCCGGTGACCCTAAATGCTATTTGACAGTTATATAAAGCATATTGAGGTGACTTGTTTTGAACAGCTCTATATAAATAACCCTTGAGTTAAAGTAAATCGAATGACATGATTCAAAGGTGACGAAGCTTCATTAGATATGTCATAATATAATACTTATACTAAAAAAAGTTGACTTTGAGGGGGTCAGGTGGAATTCAAAGTAATTCAATTTTTTTTCTAGCATTAACAAACTAAGCTCTCCTGTTTCCAAGTAGTTCATTATGTGGCAGCCTGACTTCGCACTGGCTTCATCAATCCTACCTTCATGTACAGTTTTTAAAATTAATTTAAGACTGTACCGATAACTATACACAGCAGGAATATTGACCAGGACAAGGTGAACTGGTTGTTCCACAGTTGAGGATAAACCTCCAGATGACCTTGCTTTTGCTGTCAGATCCCCTGTGCCATGAAATCACCTGCCCAATGAGCCAATCCTAACAGAATCAGTGACCTCCTTGATCACTTCTCATGCACACCCTTGTAGATTTGCGTTTATGTGATTTTTATTTTATGATCGCCCTTTCTTTTACTATTTCAATTTCTTAATGGATTTTTTTATTCCTTTATTAGTGTGCTTGCGTTTTTAATAAAGTTATAATTTCTACATCTATCAATACTTTGACATTTATAATATTATATAAATATTATAAATAAACTTTCTATTCAATCTTATTTATGAATTGTTCTCTCTGGGATTTTGTATTAATGGTGCAAAGATTCAGTAACTCCAAAATGCTAAAGAACACTTGCTCTCATTAGCATCCTTCGACGAGACCACAGGTGACCCATATGAGTGTTCTGCACTGTAAAAGAAAAGAAAAGAGACATTAATCAAAAATTATTTTAATCAGCCTCTTTCCCATTATTTTTATACTCAATCATATGTACAACTACACTTGTAATAAAAAGTGTAAGCAAAACAGGATGTTATGTTTCAGAGAGCATGCATCATGCCACCACAACAAAATCAGGAACTAGCTAAACCATATCTAAAACATGACGCATCAAAAGCAAGTTTTTACCAGCTTAAAGGCAAAGGCTTCAGTGGAGGAGGGTTTGCACTCGTGATCTCTTTCCTGCTTTTAGTCATCATTTGCTTCTGTAAATTTATCAGCTGGATCTTCATGGTTGGTCTGCGTTTGCGCCCACTTGTACGGACCTTGACTGGAGTAATGACATCATTGTCAGGTTCAGAGATGAGACCCTGAGGCTCTCTGCCCTTATGTTGCTCACCGTCTGGGCTGCAGTTATCATCTGCCTGCACCTGGCACTGCAGTTCAGAGAGTTCAACATTAGCCTCACTGATGTTGGCCTCGGCCATCGCAAAGTCTTTCCCATCTTCACAGCGGTCTGTAGGCACGTCTGCAGTCTGCCCATCAGTGTGAGTTTTTAGATGCCTCGCAAGCGACAGCTCCCAGTTAAATGTCTTGTTGCACTGCTGGCAGGTGTAAACGTAGTCTTTCATGTGCGTTTGCTTGTGCTCAGTGCGTGCTGACAGGGAGTTGAAGATCTTTCCGCAGATGAGGCAGTTATACTTGCGCCCAGTTTTGTGTGTGTGCCGGTGTCTGTCGAGGGACTGCCTGAAGGAGAAGCAGCGGCCACAGTCGCTGCAACGATGAGGGCGCTCCCCGGTGTGGATGACTCTGTGGGCAATTAGTGAAGACGCAAACTTGAATTTCTTTTCGCAGTCAGGGCAGTCATGCGGCCCCGCAGGCATTACAGGCTGAGGGGATGCCGAGTCAACCATGTTCACTTCTGAATGGGCGTTTGATTTTTCTTGTCTTTCTTTCTCATCTGCTTCACCTGACCCCTCTTCCTTGGCTCTCTCTTCAGCAAATGTGACCAATGAATCTTCAGCCACTGCATTAGCACCTCTTCCTTCAAAGCAGTGTTCTCCCATCAGCACTTCAATATCAGTGCTTGGACCCAATTCAACCTCTGCATAATCAGTCACTGCGATTATTTCAACTGCAATGTCATCCACAAATGTCACAGTGTGTGCGTCTTCACCGGTACCCTGTGGTGGATCTGACTCGTTGGCCTGTTCTATACATTTTGATCCTCTGCTGGGGAGGACTGCAGAGAGTGAGGAAACGATGCTGTCGCCCATACTTGAAGGTGGAACTGCACAAACGGAATGAGGTAGATTCATGAGTTACTTCCACTGGTTTGCACAAAAATGTAAAATACAATTGATGCGATTGCAAGAAGTGACTAACCATGTTGCTCTAAATGCGCAAGGTTTTTGTGGTGTTGGAGCAGATTTTTCAGATCTGCAGGTTCACAGACTGCATGAACACAATCCTCCAATGCAGAGGATTCAGCTCTGAGCCAGGACACAGTCTGTGGTAAAGGTAATAAATATGCAGTATACTTGAATTAATTACCTAAACACAGGTTTGAACTTCAAAAATAGCTTAAAAACAACCTGAACCATTGGTATTATCAAGTAAAATGTGCCTTTACTGTAGTTCAGGCATTATTAGTACAAGTGATTAAATAAATGAAAAGGCCTAAATCCTCAGAAGTGCAGACAGTTACCAGTTCCTAAACAGTGTTACTAATGCACGTGGCATTATTAGCAGTGACATAATGTAGTTCGTATTAATCATAAACTTTATCTTTTTCCATATGTCATAACAGGTGACACTACAATAAGTAGGTTTTAAAATATTAGGTCACAGCTTTCATTTAAGAGCATTAATTTGTTACGTGTTGATTCGACCTTTTGCAGTTTTCTACACATCTATAATACAGACCCATACAGGATCCTAAAATTACAACAGGTGTAAGATTCATCACTGGTTTAGGACTAAGAATGCAGAAGCATTTTAATAATAATACTATTATTATTATTATTATTATTATTCATAATATATATTATTATTATTATATATTTTTAATAAAAATACATTTTTAACTTATTTTGACTCATTTAACATATAATTTATTAGCAGTAATTTCTTGTGTCATTGGGCTTGAAACTTTACTAAAACTGACTGCTCAGAGTAAAATATGCTGACACAGTGAAAGCTAAACAAAGACACCGAGTTAGACAAATACAAGGATACAAGGAGCTCTTATCCATTTACCTTTAAGAGTTAGACAAAAAACACATTTTGTGAACTGATGAGCATGAGCATATAGTGCAAAGACTACTGGAATAAATGCTACATGGACAGAAAGTTGTAGGTTTTCAACCAGTTTTGTTGTTTGGATTTTATGTACATAACCTTTTTATTGTTATTGTATATTAAAAAATCTTTTAAAAAATCTTTTAAAAAAATCTGAAGCCAGATGGCATAAATATATCCTGGGTATACCGAACTTGCTTCATAGTACAGGGCCAATGACTCTCTGCCTGACTGAGGCTTCAGCAATTTTCCCAGCAACTATCATCAACCTCGAGCAACCAAACACAACCAGTCAGGAACTAGTGATGGGATTTTAGGCTCTTTTTGAAGAACCGGCTCTTTCGGCTCGGCTCACTAAAAAAGAGCCGGCTCTTTCACAAAAAGAATTACTAATGTAAAAGAAAAAAAAAAGTGGTTTTATTTATATATAAATATATACAGTGATCCCTAGAGACAAAGCACATACAAACTCCAAAAATCACATACAAACTCCAAAACACATTTCTAGCATTAACTGAACTTCCAAACCAGAGCTACCTAGATCACTTAAATTACACAATTGAAAGCACATGTGTATTGTGTGTGTGTATTTATACACAAGCACTCATATATGTTCAAATAATTGAAAAAAAAAAAAGTTCATTTACCTGTTACTACCACACACCAAATCCGGTTGTTGGTACTTGCTGGCTTGTGTAGCCACTAGGTAACAAAAGCTCAACACTGCGCCCAGCATCCTGGAGCACTTCTGTTGTGTTTTGTACGTGTTTTGGAGTTTTTATGTGCTTTGTCTCTAGGGGCCACTGTAAATATACTTTTATTTATTCACTCCACATAAAATGTAATAAATAAATCATATAATACAAAAACCAACTATTTACATTTCAACTTTTAACTATTTAAATTTTCAGCTTTTTCCTTTTAAACAAATTTAAAGTGAAACAACACAAAACACTGCAAACCACAACACAATTAAATATAAATTAAAATACGAAAACAAAAAGAAGATGCACATTCTCTGTCATATGGGCCTGCATGAATAAACTTTCTGAATCCTTTATCATCCGCAAATGAAAATAGTTGTAGATGATTACTATACCTTTCTAATGTGACGCTGTTGTCCCTGGCTCTCTTTCCCTCCCGCTCTGTTCCTGTGCTACTGAGAGTGTAACTACTGCCCCTCCCCCCTCTTCCCAGCGCAAAGCACAAGGCTCGCGTGCGGAGTGAAGCGGAAAAAAAGTGCGAGAGAGAGGGTGAGAGAAAGAAAAAAAAAAAAACCCACGACTCCTAATAAGGTGCCGGCTCGCGTCGTTCACTTCAAAGAGTCGGCTCTAAGAGCCGTTTCGTTCGCGACCGACACATCACTATCAGGAACACTCATTTTTCGCTCATGACCAGTGGCTACAAGATGATTGTGGACTGGTCTTTAGGCCTGAGTGACTGGGGCCTTATTCACTTGATCCTACATTGTCACCATGATTGTCCAAAATGGCAGACAACTTAATGTCACATCTCTATAAAATCTCAATACATCACTATCACCATGACTGTAATAATAAACACAAAGTAGAATTGCCAACTTTCTGACATCAAAGACTCAAATTACTGAAGCTTAATATATGCTGTATTAAACTGCATTAAACTTAAGAGCTGTACCAAATAGCTGTAAACATACAATTAATTGGGGTGGGGTCTTTTTGGTAATTTTGTGGGAAACCTCCATATAACACTTCCTTTATATTACCACATCAGTATTTGTACAATGATCCTATATAGTGACTCACTAAATCATAGTGATTTATTGAACAAATTTTATTGTTACACACTGTATTTATCAGTACAACACCTCTCACCTGCTCAACGTCAGGAACAGGCAGCAGTTGAGCCAGTCGACAGTAGAACTCCCAAAACAGCGTCTGCAGATCACGGTCATACTGAGATCCAAACTCTGCAGGAAAGACTTCCTGTGATAAAAGCAATGTTACTGGAACCCAAATAAAAACCACACCCAGACACTGCAGCAGTGTAATATATTATTTTAACATTTTAACCCCTAAAAATAATACATTTTGGATATTTTGTTTCTGTCATCATTATTATCTTTTATGGCATTTTCATTCATGCATTCTTAATTACAGTAAACAATAAAGAACATGGTGTATTGTAGCTTGATAACAATAATGACAACAGAAATCTGCTTCATATGAAATTTACTGTCACTACAAATAACACAATTGGGTGCATTTGGTTTAACGGGTTGTAAATTATGCTGCCTCACCGTGAAAAAGTCTTGTCTCTCTTCAGGGTCTTTGAGGAGAGTCTGAATCAACTCAAGAAAGGTAACTGTAACATCCTCTTTTGAGGCTTCTGTCTGCAACACATGTATAAAAATTATGTTCCTCATAAAGCCATGACTAAGCGGATTAAGGGTCAAACACAGGTGTGCTGAATATGAAAACTTAATCTGTGTATAAACACTCACATCTACCAGGGTGGTGTGCGACGATTTAACCTTGTCCAGGTAACGCATGATAAACTCAGGTTTCACAAGGTCTTCATTTCGACACAATTCAAGAATATACTGTTTAAGGGGAAGAAAAAAAGTAGAAAAGCCCTTTGTTCACAGCACAGTTTACTAGTCATGTAGTTTATCTGCATCCATGAGGGTGATGAGCCTAAAGCCTTATTTTTTTTAAAATAACTATCATTAGTACTCACTCTAGCTCTTAACCCTAGGTTCAGTTGAGTCCTGTATTTGCACATTAGCAGCTCAGGGACCATATCCACCACCAATGAGACAAACTCTGCCACCTTCCAGTAGTTCATCACGTCCTGTTTCTTTAGCACCTGCCACATTGACGCTGTCATAAGCTGCAAAGGAGATACCAGAAGGCGCAGTGATGCCAGAGGTAATGAGTCACCTGTAAAGAAAAAGAAACCACTGAAATCTGTACTTCCATTTATGCTTAACCAAAAGCCCATCGTTTCAGACTATCCAGTTTTTTTGTTGTTTTTAAAAAAAAAGGTTGCATGCCCTGTAAAATTTAATTAATAACAATGAAATGTAATTATGCAAATAATTTACATCTTATATTTAATTGAGAATAGGACAAAAATTGTATATAGACACCATATTGGAAAATCACATTAGCTTGTGATGTTAACGATTACATTACACCAAAATATATATATGATTTTGGGATGTAAACTTTAAGTTATCATTTACAGTTACTTCCGAGACATTATGTGATTTTTTTGTATTGAATAATAAAAAACGGTATAATCAATAAAACAAATATGGTGTTAGACAATAATATTCTGTAGTTCACAGTGAGCAAAAGCGTTTTCGTTCATTACCTACTGGAGCTTTTTGTTTTTGAATGCAACCTCCAAGTGAATGTTCAACAACAACAATGTTTCTCAAACTCCGTTACCTTCATTTCCCCCATGTTTGCTACCTAGTCTGTACATTCAGCATTCACGTTCATAAGACATGCTGTAAAATTATTTGTCAAGGTAACCTTAGCACACAGGAATAAGACAATAAGCTAGCATACAGAGCTAATTTCAAAGGTATGTTGTATACTTAAGCTAATTTTGCTAGGAACGAATCCCTAAATGTCTGCGTTAACCCAACTGTGACCTGCTCCTAATTGTTTAGAAAATGTGTTTTAGTGTGTTAAGTGTTCCTCCACAAACCGACCTCTGGAGGTGGCCATTAAAACCCCTGAATCCATCTTCTTCTCGGATCGGTGCTGAAAAGTTTGATTAGCTGCTATTAGCTGTTAGCCTGACAACTACCCACACAGCCAGAGGAAGACACAGCTCTGAACGCGGTCGTTATCCAACTGGAAGCTCTTTTCTAAATTAAGCGAGCTGCTAGAGGAAAAACGTATGAATATTAAAAACACACATATTTACATCATACATGTTGCATTTTTGTTGCTAAGGGCTTCTTCTTCTTTATATATGTATTTTTTTTTACGTTACGTTACATTCTTCGTCTTGTTACCGCCATCTGCTGGAGATTCTTTGTATAACGTCCCATGTTCCCCCAAATAAACTTATTTTGCCCCCCACCCCCTTGTTGTTGTTGTTTTTTTACAAATAACACTGATGACAAATTATTATATTTCTAAACTTAATATTTTCATACACATAATTTAGACCTCATAGAACTGAATCCTTGGGGGCTATTTCACACTCGTTGACATTACAAAGTCCCAGACACCACCACACAGCTGTGATTATGAATGACTGGCTCATATTAAGCCGCACGACGTCTTCATGGAGTCTGCTGAGTGTGTTCCGTCGGCTCTGGGGCGCTTACCTTTCAATAACACCGTATTGAAAAAACTACCAATAGATGACTCGGACCAACCCGGGTCTCGGGTGGTGCCAGAGGCTTGTTTCTCCCGAATTCGGGCTCTCCAACCGCTGGTCCGACCTGTTTTTGTGGCACTATCACAGTCAGCGCTCTCGCTACTGGGCCTGAGTGCGCAGGAGGTGCTCAGCGATCCTCTGGGTCCGGAGTATATGAGTGGCTCCAGGCTGTTGCCAGGCTCCGAGCCAGCGGCGCACTGCTACAGCGGGCACCAGTTCGGGCTGTTTGCGGGTCAGCTCGGAGATGGGGCTGTGATGTATCTCGGTGAAGTGGAGTCTTGTGCACACGGGAGATGGGAGGTTCAGGTGAAAGGCGCAGGAGTCACACCTTACTCCAGGTATTGTTTGCTTCCCACATATGTGGACACCACGTTTTGGGTTGTCTAGACCAAAATACTAATCTCAGTTTTCAAACATTATACAGACTCATCTCATGGACAAAGTTGATATTTATACATCCGGGACCGTTTTTCTTCTTGCTAAATGATAAATAAGGTCACTTCAGTAAGTGACATAGCAAACATTAGTATAGCTCACGTGAAAGCGTTCACCCGGGCAGAGCTGCTTAAGAGATTAACTGCCTGGCACACATTAAATGCTGCTCAATAGCTGTGTGCCTGTTACAAATAAGCGCACCCAGCCTTTCCATCTTATTTGATTAGTGTAGGGGTGTTCAATTAAATGTTAAGGAGGTTAAACAGAGAAAGTTCCCTCTAACAGAGGTCGAAATAATCATACTATTCCAAAAGTGTTATATGCACAGCAAACATCTGACTGTCAACTAAAAGAAAGAAAGTAGCTATAATTCAGCAGTCTTAATCCATTATTTATTATTATTTTCACACTGACCTGGGGGTAAAGAGCTTTTGAAAAGGTTTTCTTCAAATTAAAAATAAATCAGTAAATAAATAACAAAAGGATGTAGTTTTTCAATCTTTCCTAACCACATTTCTAGCACTCGAAGAAAAACTTTTTTCCCATGGCTTCCCAGTGGATGAAGTTAGCTTAAAAAAAATCACCTTTAAGGACCATTGGATGCAGCTGAAGTTAAGGGGGAAAGCCCCTCTCAGATTTTAAGAATTGTGCTAGTATTATGACTTGATTGGAATTGATCATAAATTATCTCAGCCTTTGTTTGAGTTGCTAAAATAGCTTGGCCACTTGATGGTTACTGAGAGCTGAATAATCTGACATATTTTTGGATTTTCTCAGAGACGGCGATGGCAGGAAGGTGCTGCGCTCCAGCATCAGAGAGTTCCTTTGCAGCGAGGCCATGGCTGCCTTAGGGATACCCAGCACTCGAGCAGCATCCCTTGTTACCTCTGACCTTTATGTCAGCAGAGATCCACTCAACAATGGCCAACGCATTCTTGAGCGCTGCTCAGTTGTCCTTCGTGTCGCTCCTACATTCATCAGGTTGCCACACAGGAAGCAGTATAGAGAGAAAAATATAAGTAATAATGGTGTTTTTAAAAAACAGATGCTATCATGGCTCTTTCTCTCTTTTTTTTTCATTTTTGAAGGTTTGGCTCTTTTGAAATCTTTCTGGGCCGAGATGAATTCTCAGGTCTGCAGGGTCCCAGTGCCGGGCGGGATGATATCCGTGCTCAGCTGCTGGATTATATTGGTGGCACTTTTTATCCTCAAATTCAGCAGGCTCACAGCATCCGGAAAGACAGGAATTTGGCTTTTTTCAGAGCGGTGAGAACTAACAAAAATTTCACGTGTTTTACTCTCCGTTTAGGTTGGTTCATTCCATGCTGGTGTGTCAGTTTTCAGTTTCTGTTTATTTTCAGGTGATGACGCAAACTGCTAGGCTAGTGGCCCAGTGGCAGTGTGTTGGCTTTTGCCATGGTGTCCTTAACACAGACAACATGAGCATCCTGGGTCTTACCCTGGACTATGGCCCCTTTGGCTTCATGGAGAGGTATGCAGCGGAGAGTAGAAGCCTTACAGTCTAACTCTGCAGTGTTTGGAGACATAGTAACTGAAAATTACATTCTGTGCTTGTATTATATGATACATGATGACCGTCTTTCTGTGTGTCAGATTTGATCCAGACTTTGTCAGCAATGCCTCAGACAAAAAGAGGCGCTACTCGTACCAAGCACAGCCATCTGTGTGCCGCTGGAACCTGGCTCGCCTAGCTGAGGCGTTGGGCTCTGAGCTTGATCCAGCAGAGGCAGGAGCCGTCCTGGATGAATTCATGCCCACGTATAAGGCGTTCTACCTATCTATCATGAGGAAAAAGCTGGGCCTTGTAAGAATAGAAGAGGTAGAGGACCGAGAGCTTGTATCAGATCTGTTGCGTGTCATGCACAACACAGGTAAAAAAAAAAGGATTCTTGGAAGCCTAATCATTAAGCTACCTATATGTCCTCTCCCTCTCACTCTGTCACCATTGTGCCTTGGTATTATGCCTTCCAGGTGCCGATTTCACAAACACCTTCCGCTTGCTGAGTCGTGTCCCCTGGCCTGAAGAGGGCGATAGTGAGAGAGCCACTGTGGGCTCAGTGGTGGACCTCATCCTAGAGCAGTGTGCCTCTATTGAGGAGCTAAAGGTGGCTAATAAGCCAACAATGGAAGATCGGTGAGGGGGTGTATGGTGGCTGATGTTCTTTTCATAGAACAACCAGAACATGTATATAAGATCTGCCAATTGCCCACCATATACTCCCAATGTTACTCGAATCCTTGCTTACCACTGTAGTTTCAAATTGTTACATCTGTTCTTCTTTTTATATGCTAGCAATTCGGGAGCCAATCTTACCAGGATAATCTGTAAGTTAAAGCTAAGTTTTCTGGTATTTTAAATGGGTATATTGTGGAAGACTCTAATATGTATATATGGAAAAACCAAGAAGCACTAGAGGTGGACTTAACCCTGGAGAACCCATGGGGTCAGAGCCGACCCCATTGGTTTTCTAGGGAAACCATGGGGTCAAATTTGACCCCAGGGTTAAAATGAACTTTAAACATAACCATGTCTCTTTTTAGTGAACTGGCAATGATCCTGTCTCTGGCACAAACCAATCCACTCATGTATGGCATGGTGGCAGACAGCCCAGGTATGACCGAACAGCTTGAATTATTGGGCCGACTCAAGGAGCTCGTCGAGACCAACCAAGATGACCTTAAAAGGAAGCAACGTGATGACTGGATCCACTGGATTGGTCGATACAGGTATGAAAAGAAAGCCAGAATTTTTTTTATGGCTTCTACAAAAGCGGCTGGTGCAGCACATTAATTGAAAAACTGATTTGGTCCCTAGATCCCCCAATCTGCAAGAGCACTGAGGGTACTTGTGATTGATTGTGTTGCACTCTGATTTGTTGGAATAGCATCGCTGATGAATGTTTACCAGAAAAACTGAAAAGAAGATGCAAAACAAAAGAATAATTGTTGTACTCTACATCAGCGGTCTCTAACCTTTTTTGCACCATGGACCGGTTTATGTTCAGCAATATTTTCACGGACCGGCCTTTAAGGTGTAGCGGATAAATACAGCAAAATAAAACCAGTATAAAACCAAAAAAAATTTTTTTTTCATAACACACAGGAAAAGACCCAGGGAAACACAGTTAACAATAAAAACGATAAAAACCATGAATTTTACACCTGAGCCTCAACTTTCGTGGCCCGGTACCAAATGACTCACGGACCAGTACCGGTCCATAGCCTGGGGGTTGGGGACTGCTGCTCCACATCCAACTCATTTTATATTGTGGGCAGCACACATCTTCACACACCCCCGTTCTCTATTATCCATTGGGGCGGATGGGCTGGGAGAAGGTGTTAGCTGTCCAATTGGGGTCTGGGATGTGAGGCCTCCCTGCTGCTGCGGAGCTGGGGGCAGTCTGCTTGCCTCCACCCCAGGGGAAAGGGTAACACCTCCTGGGTCTCCTGGGTGTGGTTTCCCCCTCTGGGGGCGAGGGTACCTGGACCTGGGGTATAGAGTATGTTTGGGGAGTGTGATTGTGTGTGCAATATGTATTTGTGTCTGTTTTTACGTTGGGTGAGTGCCAAGTGTTTGTATATGTGTGCATGAGGGTGGGAATGCACATTTGTGTCTGTGTGTGCCTGTTTGTCTGTGTCTATATGTCAGGTCGGGTCTCAGACTCCACCTCTCTGGGAACATCTCAGGCCCTCCAAAGTATGGAGGCCTATCTCCCCTCACCACACTCCCTGCTGGTTGCTGATGCCCTCAGGCGTGGCACATACAGTCCTGCTGTGCACTTATGGGAGAGGGGTTATGTCAAGGCCTTGAATGGATGACCTCCAGAGCCGGACTCAGATAGCCCATTCCTTTGCCATTAATGGCCTGACTACCTTCAGCACCGCTGGGATGGAACAGCATTATTTATTTTATTTGAATTTATTATTTATTTATTAAAATGTTGGTGGTTCTTGGTGTCTGGGGCTGGCTGCTCAGGTATGTACTGGCTGGATCTCCTCCATGCCTGCTTGATGCCCTGGGGGACGGGGCTATGTCTCCCTACACCATCTAGTAGATCATTACATGGAGAAACCTTTTGAATACAAGCGCGGTCATCCACACAGGTGTGCACACAGGTGTGCACTGTTCATAGACACAAACTACACCTTTCTTGGCTGCTACCTCAAAGCACATTGTGCTGTTGGTCCTGCGTGCTGCAAAACAACATTCAATATTTAGTATTTACTGTTATTTACACTTAGCTAGATTAATGCGATGGTGTTGTGTGGCCTCTCCCTTAGAGATAGGGTGAGAAGTTCGGCCATCCGGGAGGGGCTCAGAGTAGAGCAGCTGCTGCTCCACATCGAAAGGAGCCAGCTGAGGTGGTTCGGGAATCTGACAAGGATGCCCCCTGGGCGCCTCCTGGGTGAGGTGTTCCAGGCATGTCCCACCAGGAGGAGGCCCCGGGGCAGACCCAGGACACGCTGGAGAGATTATATCTCTCGGCTGGCCTGGGAACGCCTTGGTATTCCCCCGGATAAGCTGGAGGAGGTGGCTGGGGAGAGGGAGGTCTGGGCCTCTTTACTTAGGCTGCTGCCCCCGCGACCCGGCCACAGATAAAGCGGATGAAGATGGAGATGGATGGATGGTGTTGTGTTTATTATGTTGCGCTTTTTTTTTTTTTTTTTTTTTTTTTTTTTTTTTTTTTTTGCATGTTTTCTGTCTTTTTTTTCTCTCAACAGGTGATCCGGGAGATTTTCTTTCTTTTTAAGTGTCCTTTCTCACTGTCCCTCTTCCCCTCTGTTTTTCCTTTTCCTTCATCTTTCTTTCTTTCTCCCTTTCCTATCCCCCAGACACGTCTGTCCCGTTTGTAACAACTGAAAATAAAATAAATAGTAACAACAAAGGTCGATCAAATGGACCAATACAGCAAGGCCGTGATTTATCTATCTATCCATCCATCCAATATGAAACAAAAAGCTTTTTCTGCTTATCCAGTTCAGGGCTGTAAGGTGGCTGGAGCTGTGAAAGGCTGAGTACATCCTGAACAGGTTTCCAGTCTCTTGCAGAGCTCACACAGAGAGACTGGCAACCACCTGGGCTCACATTCACACCTAAGGGAAATTTAGAATTGCCAGTTTAACCAAACATGTATGTCTTGGGACCATGAAAGGAAGCTAAAGTACTGGAAAGAAGCCACATATAAATAGTACATGCAAACACCGCACCACAGTGCTGCCTAGCTAAATATCTGTTCATGCTTATTTACACAATGTTTCAGATTGTATGAATCAGCAGGAATATCTGTTTTACCCCCATCATTTTTCTACCATCTTGCTTTTTTATGTGTTTAAATCTCAGGATGCGTTTAGGACGGGAGTGTGATAGCACAAGTGACTTACCTGTTATCATAAAGGAGCGACTCAAAGTGATGAACGGCATCAACCCCCGTGTGGTCTTACGCAATTACATTGCTCAGAATGCAATTCAAGCTGCAGAAAAAGGAGACTTCTCTGAGGTTAGGCAACTTTTTTTTTTTTCATGAAACTTTAATGTAGTCCTTAAGTAGTGAATTTCTCATTGAAGTGCTTGTTTACCTCAGCATTATTGTTGGAATTAATTGAAGTGAGTACAAGTCAGTTAAATTGAGTCCGTCACTAGGTGGAGAAAAACATGTTTCAGTCATCACCTGCCTTGTTGCATGTCTAGCAGCTGTTTCATTTCTTTGAGTGAACTTATTGTACCTCCAGTTACAGGTCATTTAAAGGTTATTATCAATGTGTCCTGCAGATTGTTAGGGTTCTCAAAGTTCTCAAGAAACCATATTCTGATCCTGAAACTTTGTTTGGACCTGATGGATGTGGTGAGATGGAGCACAGTGGGGCGGAGCTTGATGTCGCATATGACGGGAAGCCTCCAGCCTGGGCACAAACAGTTTGTGTCACATGATCCTCGTAAAGCCTCCGAGGCAGGTGGAGGAAGGTCTGTAGGACAGCAATTTTACAAGCAAATGATATCTGTTGTTGCCATTTTGTTATCAACAACTCACTTATTTTCCATTTTCTTCTCAGACTGTATTTCCTGCTTCCTGTTAGGAGGATGTGATGCAGTCCTCTGTGTTCTGGTGTTCATTGTTGTGCAATTAGTTTGGTATTTGTGTGATCACACACTTTTATTTCAGTGTGCAAATGTGTCTGATGAAAAGACTAAAAAATAGACAAACAGAAACGTCACTGCTGATGAAGTATGATGGCTCAGGCTACCAGTCACACAATGATCTGCCTGGGCTTGAAACACAAATGAACATCAGGATATAGCTTAATAGTAACAAAATGAAGAAGTTTAAATTGCTGAACATGATATGATTAGTGGCATAAGCATGTGAGAATTTGTGGGTATTAGTTAATAACAATATATTGTTTGTTAAATAACATGATTTTAGACCTGTTAATTAAAGTCCCAATAAATCATTTGCAAATAATAGCCTGTATACTTTACAGCATTTCATTCCTAATTATTTTATAATTTCTCAAATGTGTTTATTTTTTATCATTTGTTCACTATAATCATGTACATGTCTTACATTTACTCAGAAATAGTAATAGCAATACAGATAGATGACCGTTAGTAAGAAAGCCAGTGTGATTTAGTTACATACCATCTAGGGCAGGGGTCTCAAAGTCCAATCCTTGAGGGCTGGTGTCCTGCAACTTTTTCATGTGTTTTCATGTTGCAAAACTTCTGAATAAAATTAGTAGGTCATTAGCAAGAGTATAGAACCTGACTGCATGTTTTGAAGTGGCAACCCCTAACCCTACTCAAGTAAATTGAAGTAAATGTAAGTGTTTGGAAAAATGTACTTCTAAAAGTACTTTTATTGCAGCATGTTCATTCACTTATGCGCTGCTGTAACATGAATCAAATGACTAAATTGCCACCTCAGCATGCAGTCAAGTTCTATTGAGTCTTGCTAATGACCCTACCAATTATATTCAGAAGTGCTGCAACAGGGACACATGGAGAAGTTGCAGGACACCAGCCCTCGAGGACTTTGAGATCCCTAGATTCTAGGGATAATGGAGCACAACAAGTAGATAAAGGGAGTTCCTGTTCCAGTCATCAAATCATGGTATAGCCAGTTTTTCAATAAAGTAGGATTTATTTAATCATATTTATATAAGACAAATGTAAAAATAATCACAAGCATAGGAATGAGGACCAGGAGGGAAACACAGCTGGGACTAATCACACACACACAAACACACTTCTCAATTGAATTGAATTGAATTTTATTTATATGCCACCAAATTACAAAAACAGTCGCCCCAAGGCACTTTATATTATAAGGTATATAAGGTAAGGCTTATAACAATCAGGTCAGATTCAACTTTTCTGACAACAATAAAGTGAAATCTTACCTGATGTCTTTCATAAATTTATAATGTGAGTCACATTTATTTGTACAAAGCACTTTATAAAAAGGCATCTTGTCTTTTACTTTACATTATTATTACTTTATTACTGTAAGAAACCCCCAAATCCACATACAACCACCTTCAGTGGACTAGCTGAACCTGTTCTTCCATATACTGTACTGACTTCTATGAAAAATAGGCAGAAAGGGCAGGGGTAAAGCACTTACAGTAAACACCCGGCTCTTAACTGTGTGCAGTGAGAGCAGTTTCTATCTGATTACATGACTGTGAGGTCAGCAGGAAGTGGGTGAGACGACAACAACAACAGCAGACTAGATGAACTCAAAACTGAAAGTGCTTCTGCATTTGAACTCAAGCAGAGGATGGACACAAGCAGTGCAACTAATTACACGACATGTAACTATGGCCCGTGTTCCAGAGCTGCTTCTTGGGATTTTGGAAGAAATGGTCGATGAGCAACTCAGGACTTTCCACTGGTACCTTTCAAGTAATGTGCTTGAGCACATTACTTGAAAGGATTCACACACATTCCAAAGTCTCGGGTTGATGGGATGGACAGAACAGGCACTGTGGATCTGTTGGTGCAAACATTTGGCTACGATGGTGCTGTTGCTATTACTGAGGATATACTGATGAGAATGAAACTCAAACTGTGGGCTGATACTCTAAAGGAGGATTATAGTAAAGGTTAAACATTTTTTACAGGTACAAACTTTAGTGTTTAAAGTTTGAAAGGCAAAAGAGCTTGGTTACATAACAGCTCTTTCTTTTCTTTGCTTCCTTATCAGTTCCCAGCAATCATGTGGACAAAGGTAAGAATATAAAGGACAGTCACACACATACATACAAGGTAATGTTTTTTTTGTTTTTGTTTTTTTTGCAAATCTCTTTTTATTAGCATTTTGTTTCTTAGTTAGAATTTGATCATAAACTAAAATAAAATTTAAGATTCCTATGTGAAACCAAAACCTTCATGTTGAAAATTTGTAGAGATTAGAACGTTTGTACACATAAAGGACAGTAATTTGGTTTTCCACTGAACCCCTCGTACAGATTATATGCAGGTAGATAAAGATAAAGCACACATATAATAATAATAATATTAATAATAACAATAAAAGTTACATCCATAAAAATCCACAGGACTACATGTCGTTGTTGTTATGGTTTCCAGATAAGAGACAGTTCTCAGAGAGTAAAGTCAATTCTTGCATCAGAAATGATAAACATTGACCACTTCTTCCAGTTCTGAGTAAAGAGCTGTAGTTTCAGTCGCAATGCGAAAGTTAATTTTTCCATTATGTATACTTTTTGAATTATGTTTGTCCAGTGAAGGAAAGTTGGGGCCTCAGGCTTAAGCCACAGCCTGGTAATGGCTTTTCTTGCTGCAGTAAGAAGAATCTTAGTTAAATATAAGTCCTCTCTTTTAACTCTATCATCAATATTTCCTAAAAATAAAGCAGTACAATCCTCAGGGACCTTGTAACCAAAGACTTTTTGTAAGGTATCATTCACTGTTTTCCAGAATGGGTTAATTTTAGAACAAGACCAAAAGATATGGGAGTGGTTAGCTGCCATTTCACCACAGTTTCGCCAACAAGGCTGCTGTATGCCCAACTGCTTACTCCTAATGTGAGGAGTGATAAAAAACCTAATAAGACATTTCCAATTAAATTCCCGTCACTGTAGGGGATTTGTAGACGTTTGAAGTGAACCCCATAACTGGTACCATGTTTCATCTGTAATTGATAGTTTTAGTTCCTGTTCCCATTTTGTCTTTACATATAAAGAGGTAAATCTTTGATTCTTCATCAAATTAGAGCATAATTTGGATGCTAGTTTAGTAGTTTTCTGCTGGTAGGTGTCGCACAATGTTTCAATTAGAGGGTTAATCATCTCAGCTTCAGCTATCTCTTTATTGTAATAATCTTGAAGTTGTAGATATCGAAAAAAATCCTGGTTTTCCAATTCAAACATGTCCTTAAGCTCTTGAAAGCTCCTAACTTTGTCCTTTTTGGTAATTAAACAGAGAGCAGTCATATTGTCCTGGTTTAAAACTCTTGTCCAAGGCTATCCATCTCAACTTCCTCCGGCCATTTTGCAGTTTTAAATGTTTGACAGTAGAGTACCACATTTGTAATGAAAACTGGGATATGGGATCGAGTTTTGACTTAATAATGTCAGTTAAGGTATTTTCTCCTAACAGTGTCTGGACATTATAGTCCGTGCTATCTTGTGTCTCAATCTGTTTCCACTTTGCAGTGTATGAATTATCACACCATAGGCATAAAGGGTAATTGTGCTGCCTGGAAATATAATTTAAGGTTGGGCACCCCCTTTGTCCTTTGGCAACTGCAGGGTGGAGAAGTGTATTCTTGCCTTTTTTGCCTCCCCATACGAATATCGACAACATTTTATCCCAGGCCTCGAACTGTTGAGATGGGATTTCAACCGGCAGTGCCTGGAAAATGTACAGCAGCCTTGGCATTATATTCATTTTTATCACATTTATTCTGCTGCTAAAGTCCAATGGGTATGTTGATCACCTCTCCAAGTCTTTTCTAATATCATCCGTGATTGGAAAATAATTTGAACTGTACAATGAACTGTACACCTCCTCCAAGCTGGAGGGAGAGGGAGGTCTGGGCCTCTTTGCTTAGGCTGCTGCCCCCACGACCCGGCCTCGGATAAAGCGGATGAAGATGGATGGATGGATGGATGGATGGATGTACAATGAAGCTGGGCTTCTTGTTATGAAGACACCCAAATATTTGATATTTTTAGTTTTCCAATTGATATTAAAGCCTTCTTTAATTTCTTTGCTCGGTACATAATTGAAGTGAATCATTTGTGTTTTTGCGATGTTTAGTTTATATCCCGAGCATTCATGAAATTCTGCTATTACTTCCAGAAGCTTAGGAAGGGAGGTGTTCAAGTCCCTCAGATACAATATTACATCCTTCCTTTCCTTCCTTGGGGATCAAAGATACGATAGCATCATTCCACAACGGGGGTATCTGGCCATTCTTTAATGTCCAATTCAGAGTTCTTAGCAGGATATAGGGTTAAGCTTCTCCCGAAATACCTTTACCATTCTGCGGGGAACCCGTCACTGCCTGGGGTTTTGTTGGCTTTCAGTCTACTGATTGCCTTATTCAGTTCTTCTACTGTGATTTCCTTAGTAAGTACTTCGTTTTGGTTTTTCCCGATGGTAGGTAGATCTAGGGAGTACAAAATGTTTTTCATTGATTGTACATCTACATTTCCTTCTTGCAGATAGAGATTTTGGTAGTAATTGTTGAAAATGTTTTCTATTTCTTCCGGTTTAGTTTCCAACTTTTGAGTTATAGGGTTTCTAATTTTGTGTATTGCTGTATCTATCTGTTGTTTTCGCAGTCTGCGAGCTAATAATTTGGCAGATTTAGGGCCTATCTCATAATAATTTAGTTTCAAATATCTTGCCTTTCTTTCTGCTTCCTGATTCAATAAATTTTCTATTTGTATTTTAACCTCTAAAATTTGTTTCTGTGTTATGGTGTCCTTTTTAGTCCTGAAGATTTGTTCCAGCTCTTTTAAAAAAAAAAAAATTTCTTTTAAAATTATTCAGAAGCCCAACATTAAGGTGCCAAACCGTGTTCTTTGGAAGTGAGTCCAACTGAATTGTTTAAAAAATCGCATTATGCCCTGAGACATCCGCTACCCCGATTCTACAGTCTAACACTCTGTGACATTCTTCCTTTTGCATTTGAAAATAATCAGTCTGGGTGTGCACTGAGTGTGGAATTGAGTAATGTGTGTAGTCCCTTTGTGAAGGGTGCAGTAATCTCCAGACATCCACCAGTCCCGTTTCCTCAAGTGTCAAGTTTAAGTGTCTGCTTATATGTGTTTTGCATCTAGTTTGACTAGTCGTGTCCAAATTATAATTCAATATTACGTTGAAGTCCCCTGCACAAATACAAATTCCCTCTGCCTCCACTGAGATTAGGTCAAAAAGATCTTTAAAGAATGATTTGGGACTATTTGGTGGTGCATATATACAGACAAAAGTCAAGACACTATTTAAGGTTTTGCCCTTTACAACAATGTACCGTCCTTCTTTATCTTTTATTTCTTTAAAGAGTTCGAATGACATATTGTTCGCCATAAGAATGGCCACCCCTCTTTTATGGCTGTTGATATGGGAGCTATAATATGTTTTTCTATACACTCTAAGAAATAAAATGTTGTATTTACTCCACCCAGTTATGTCAACCGGTTCCACACAACTGGGTTAGTGAAATATAAAATGTATGATATATTTAATTTGAACAACAAATTTTAAGTAAATCTGATAAATCTACTCACCCAAAACACGCTCTACTGAAACTATAGGATTAAATCACTTTAACAGAATTGCAACTTACTCTATTTAAGTTTGTAAATTTAAAAAATCGAACACAAGTTTATTCAGTTAACCTAACTTTAATAACACTTTGTGTAAAACTTGTTGAAGCACACTTTGAGCAATTCAAATGCTTCTAGATCTTTTTTCCTAAACAATCTTTACATGTATTCAAGTGCATTTTAAGCGCAGGAAGACAAGATAAAGAATGTCATGTTAAACTGAAATGATTAAAACTGGAAAGTGTTGTGATTCCAACATTTTTAAATGGTAAATGGTCCCTAAGGACCCCAAAGCGCTTTACATATCCAGTCATCCACCCATTCACACACAGGTGATGGCAGCTACAATGTAGCCACAGCTGCCCTGGGGCGCACTGACAGAGGCGAGGCTGCCGGACACTGGCGCCACCGGGCCCTCTGACCACCACCAGTAGGCTACGGGTGAAGTGTCTTGCCCAAAGACACAACGACCGAGACTGTCCAAGCCGGGGCTCGAACCGGCAACCTTCCGATTACAAGGCGAACTCCCAACTCTTGAGCCACAATCGCCCTTTTAACATTAACATGACTTAATGTAAACTTGATTGGGCTACAATGAAAAGCCCACAATACAGCCCTGCAAACAGCAGGGAGAAATTACTTTAGTGTCATTTTTGTCCATATTTAGAAAAATAACCTTTGCTTCAAAACGTAAACTGAAGTCCAAAGTTAGGAGCAGTCTTTTTCAGTGTAGTTGGATGTTGGTAAAGGTCCAAGAACAAAGAACGCAGAAAAGTGAAAGGCCTTGCAGAAGTTCAGTGTCCTCTATAGAACTATAGAGTGCAGGCTGCTCAAACTCAAGCAGTTTGTTTTTCAGAACCTGCACCTTCATGGATAGGTTGTTCCCATCTAACTCCATCAGTACCTTCTGAAGAAATTCAAATGCTCAGATTTAGAGTGTAGATTAGTCCAAGCAGGAGGGCACAACCCTTTGCCACATCACTAAGAGCTTGCTGCACAGTGCATCCTTCTACGATGACACCAATGTCCTAAGGTGTATCTGCAGAGCTTGCTCCTTCATGTCTGACAACATAGACTCCCAAAGTCAGCTTCTCTGTTTCTCTGCTTGCTCCAAGATCCACATAAATAAAAATAAAAGAAAAAGATAAGTTAATTACATATACATATGGACAAGTAAGTCCACCTTCCATTTCCAATCCCAAATTAAAAAAAAGGAAAATAACTGATCGTTCCGTTTTTAACTTACCAAGAATTCCTTGAACAGGTTATCTGGCTTTTCATTTAAGTAGACACAGACAGCTTTCAGAATGCATTCCCGTCAAACATCAACGCTGGGATTCTGGTGGAGATAAGAACTCAATATGAGGGAAGTTTCCTATTTTGGTTCCTTTCAACCTCTTTACAAAACAAAGTCAAAAATATTAACACATAATCCAGATAAGTGATTAAGCAGTGTTTCATAACTCACATCAGTGACGTGCAGTGAGGTTCATGATTGGTAAGGCACTGACTCCTCTGAGTCAGATAAACAAATATATGAACTCAAAAATCGAAGCTTTTCAATTTTGACATTACGTGAAAGCTTTCATTTTTGCTTTAATCAATTGCTGGAAGGTGCTCCACCTGGAGACTCTGTTGTCCTCCTGGGAGACTTCAATGCTCACGTGGGTAACGACAGCGTGATTGGGAGGAATGGCCTCCCTGGTCTGAACCCGAGCATCCATCCATCCATCCATTCACTTCCGCTTATCCTTTTCAGGGTCGCAGGGGGCGCTGGAGCCTATCCCAGCTGTCATAGGGCGAGAGGCGGGGTACACCCTGGACAGGTCGCCAGTCTGTCGCAAGGCTAACACACAGGGACAAACAACCATTCGCACTCACATTCATTTGCACATTCACACCTAGTGACAATTTGGGTTATCCAATTAACCTATCCCCACAAGCTGCATGTCTTTGGACGGTGGGAGGAAGCCGGAGTACCCGGAGGGAACCCACGCAGACACGGGGAGAACATGCAAACTCCACACAGAAAGACCCCGGCCTGATGTTGGAACTGAACTCAGGACCTTCTTGCTGTGCGGCAACAGTGCTAACCACCGTGCCACCGTGCTGAACCCGAGCAGTGTTTTGTTAATGGACTTCTGTGCAAATCACAGTTTGGCCATAACGAACACCTTGTTCGAACATAAGAGTGTCCATAAGTGCACGTGGCACCAGGACGCTCTAGGCTGCAGGTCGATGATCGATTTTGTAATCGTATCACCAGACCTGCGACCATATGTTCTGGACACTTGGGTAAAGAGAGGGGCTGAGCTGTCAACTGATCACCACCTGGTGATGAGTTGGATCAGGTGGCGGGGGAGGACGCTGGACAGACCGGGTGCACCTACTGACACGTCTTCTGGGGAGGAAGCAGAGTCTGGGGATGAGGGGAATGACCCGCCAATTTCCAGGGGCGAGGTCACTGAGGCAGTTAAACAACTCCTTGGTGGCAGAGCCCCTGGTGTTGATGAGGTCCGCCCCGAGTTCCTGAAGGCTCTGGGCGTTGTAGGACGTTGTGGACGCCTCTGCAATGTTGCATGGATATCAGGGGCAGTACCCCTGGACTGGCAGACCGGGGTGGTGGTCCCCATCTTTAAGAAGGGAGACCGGAGGGTGTGTTCCAACTACAGGGGGATCACACTCCTCAACCTCCCTGGGAAAGTCTATGCCAGGGTGCTGGAAAGGAGAGTCCGTCCACTCGTCGAACTTCGGATACAGGAGGAACAATGCGGTTTTCGTCCTGGTCGCGGAACACTGGACCAGCTCTTTATCCTCTCAAGGATACCTGAGGGTGCATGGGAGTTTGCCCAACCAGTCTACATGTGTTTTGTTGTTAATGACAAGTAGCTAAACATATGCCATTTTATGACCAGTAGTCAAGGTAGTAGATTAGCTTAACAGCTGCAGGCCATATATTATCCTTTAGTTCTAATGGTGTGCTATGTATGTAGTTTAGTCTCTATTATACTCTTGAATAAAAGAAACATAATCATTTGTAGTTCATTAGACAAAATGTGCATTACTCTGTATCCTTGATCAGCTGTGAATGTCTGACACTGTCTTCTTGAGAATGTTTTACTGCTGAATCATGTGAAGAAGGCCATAAGAGGGAGACTAGGTGTCTGGGCAGAAGAGATAAAACCACATTCTTCACCCCCCTTCTAGTTTCACACAGAAAGACAGGGAGGCAAGGTCAGGAGCCAGGCTCACTAAGAATTAGAAAAACATGTGAAGATGCAGCTTTTATGACAAAGAGGGGGGCCAGGATTAGCTATAAAAGTCTGTGAAAGTTGCCACCATTTTGAGACATGCTGTCGAACCTCTGCAGGCATCTCTCCCGTCCGGACGTTGTAATGCTCTTATTGTGATTTGTACCGAAATAAATGATTGTTGATTGAGCATATATACACCGAGTAGTGTCCTTCCTTCAGCCCAAAGATTCAAAGAACTGCGTGTTTACAACAGTTTTGTGGACTTGGAGAAGGCATTCGACCGTGTCCTTCGGGCTGTCCTGTGGGAGGTGTTGCGGGAGTATGGGGTGTCTGGCCCATTGCTATGGGCCATTTGATCCCTATACAACCGTTGCAAGAGCTTGGTTCGCATTGCCGGCAATAAGTCGGACTTGTTTCCGGTGGGTGATGGGCTCCGCCAGGGCTGCCCTTTGTCTCCGGTTCTGTTCATGATTTTTATGGACAGGATTTCTAGGCGCAGCCAAGTGGCGGAGGGCTTTCACTTTGGTGGCCTCAGAATCTGCTTTTTGCGGATGATGTGGTTCTGTTGGCTTCATCGGATGGGGGCCTCCAGCTCGCACTGGAACGGTTCGCAGCCGAGTGTCAAGCAGCGGGAATGAGGATCAGCACCGCCAAATCTGAGGCCATGGTTCTCAGCCGGAAATGGGTGGAGTGCCCACTCCGGGTCGGGGATGAGTTCCTGCCCCAAGTGGAGGAGTTCAAGTATCTCGGGGTCTTGTTCGCGAGTGATGGGAGAAGGGAGCCGGAGATCGACAGACGGATTGGGGCTGCAGCCTCAGTAATGCGGACGCTGCACCGGTCCGTCGTGGTGAAGAGGGAGCTGAGTGTAAAAGCGAAGCTCTCAATTTACCGGTCGATCTACGTCCCTACCCTCACCTATGGCCACGAGCTGTGGGTAGTGACCGAAAGAACGAGATCGCAGATACAAGGGGCAGAAATGAGCTTCCTCCGAAGGGTGGCTGGCTTCTCCCTTAGAGATAGGGTGAGAAGTTTGGCCATCTGGGAGGGGCTCAGAGTAGAGCTGCTGCTGCTCCACATCGAAAGGAGCCAGCCTGAGGTGGTTCGGGCATCTGACAAGGATGCCTCCTGGGCGCCTCCTGGGTGAGGTGTTCCGGGCATGCAGACCCAGGACACGCTGGAGAGATTATATCTCTCGGCTGGCCTGGGAACGCCTTGGTGTTCCCCCGGATAAGCTGGAGGAGGTGGCTGGGGAGAGGGAGGTCTGGGCCTCTCTGCTTAGGCTGCTGCCCCCACGACCCGGCCTCGGATAAAGCGGATGAAGATGGATGGATGGATGGATGGATGGATAATAATATTCAACATTGCTATCAATACATTTGTCAAAAAATGCCTCTCTGTGCAAAATGGGTTTAAAAACATAAACAACTGTAGGATACTGTTAGTCCGTGATTTGAACTGAGGGAACAAATCGTGGCAGGATCAGCCTGATATTATTTGTATCCCACTGTAACCTTACTGTATAAAGAGCTAACATCCCCAAAATGTCAGTAGTTAGTCATTAAAGAAGTGTTTGTGAACTAAAAATTAAGAATGTGGGATACTGTTTGTCCGTGATTTGAAGAGCCCAATGCGTGCTTCCAACAAAGGGAAAACCAATTATGCAAGGGAGACCTATCTTGGCACTTGTGCAGGTGAAGCCAAAGGGAAGATATGCTTCACCATATTTTCTAGTCTTTGCTTAGAATGAAGTTGTTTTGGAAACATATTCAGCGATGCTTCATCTCCTGCTTTGCCTTTGTGTGGGCGCCCATGCTAGCAGTGTCCAAGCATTTTCTTTGGGGTTTTTTCCCCTTTTCATACCACGCCCCCCCTACAATGCATGTAGTGAAGGACTTATACTAAACACATTTCCTGCAAAGAAATTTTAATTAGCAGGAATGTAGGACAATGTAAAAGTGAAGGCAATGCCCTGTTGATGTAATTTCTTTAAGTTTTGGTGTCAATTTTTTATTTTTCTGATAAGAGATGCACTGAATTAAAGCAGGAGGAAGGCGGAAGACCAGTTTTACTTGGATGTAAAGATTTGTACAGGTGAGAAAATGCGAAAGCAGTGTTTGGTGTAGATGGCAGTGCATTAAAAATATTTTTGTCACTAAAACCGATGAATAATTGTGGCAAATAATTCAAAAATCACTGCTGATGAAAACAATAGTGATAATCATGTTGGTGACAGTTGGTCATAATTGGCTACTTAGAGTTTTATATAATTAAAATATACAGCTTTTGAATCATTAAACAACTGGAAAATACACCACACTACACATATCACACAATAGATTTACAATAAATTGGATAAACCTTAGTACCATAGCACATGCCCAAATTTCGTAACTTAGCATTCACAGCTTAACAGTCATCTCTGTTACACAAGGCTTAAATCAGTTAATTACAAAAGATACCTTCTTTCACCCTCCAATGAGCCCACTCCATTACTAGTTTGCCACAAAAGAAGAGGTAAAAAAAAATGACCATAAAAATGGCAGAAACCATGTTCATTCCATTAATAATATTCAAGACCAAGGTAACAGGTTATAAAATGTTAATACTGTAACTGCTAGCTTTCAACTTGATAGCTGCACTAAACATCCCTTTTGCAGATGTCCCATTGCTCCCAACCAATGACTGGTCCCAATTTTGACTCCAAGTCAGCACTTGACTCGATGACATGACCAGTAGAAATAGGTACACCAAGTTACACCAAATTACATCAAATTTTTCAATTTCTTCATTCCCTATTTAGTGGTGAAATTCCATTGTGGAAACAAATAACATTGGATTCACAGGGGGATGATAAATATGAAAATCAAAAGAATTATATGTATAGCTGTTGATAATCGCTGTATGTGTGACAATCTTCATGCATGTTCATGCTTACCCTATTGGGTACACACAATAACATACTTAATTGCTATTATTGTCTGCTCTACTCACCACAGTCTAGCTTTTTTGTATTTAATGGCTCAGTCACACCAGAGTAGATTGCAACCTCCCTAGAAACAATTGCAATTTCTTTGCTGTCAAAAACCAGTTGGAAGTAGTTGCTCTAACCAAGGTCACCCAGAGATTAAGCATGCAACTCCCTCAGCCGTCACCCTGTGCGTCATGCTGGCCCCGTCGTCGAAACAATCACTCGAAACAACCAAGTTCATTGCGCACCATACACAGTAATTTTGGTTGTGTTGCATTCTCCAACCACTGTTTTTCCTACTGTGATTGTAGCATAACAACCACAAAGATCATCCTGCTAGAGTACATATAGACATTATCGCAGATACACAAGGGAAATGTGGAGCATCTCACAAGTGCTTTATCCAAAGTTACTGTAAACATTTGGAAAAATAAGACATAAATTGTTTTTTGATCAACTTCCAGAGTTTGGTTTGAGAACTGTGGCACCTCTGTGTTTCATAGTAAAAAGTTGAAGTTAAAAGTTGCAAAAACATTTTACTTAAAACGACACGTCTCATGGGACACCTGGCGATCACTGAAACTACTACAAACCATAAATAACTGGAAAATTTGGTGCCATGCTTAAATGGTTAAAACATTTCATCTGGTGGAGCCATTAAATAAAAAGTTAGGCAATTGCTTAAAAGTAGTTAGAATTTATTCTTTCAGTTTCATATCTACATCAAATTTATCATCTTCAAGAATAAGAAGAAATGACTGAGCAGAGTCTCTGGGGAATAACAATATCTGAAGAGAAATTTAGATTTAAGGGAAACATGTAATTTTTCTAACTACAGACGCCAAAGGAGCAATTGTAAACATCCCTTGCTATCCGAGTCAATAAAAAGATAATGTCTGTAACTGGCTTCCACAAACATTGACTTTATTGCTGTGCAAATAGAACTACTCAGTTGGAATGTTAGAGAGAGGTGTAGCCAGAGAGGTCTGAGAAATTAGCATTGTGAAAGTTGTGTAACATTAGGTAAACAAGCTCTTTCAGAGAACAGTGCAGTTCATGTTGGATGACTGCATCAGTTGTTCAGATTTGAGTTGTCACACTCACACTGACCTAAGGTAGGAAGTGACGCGCTTGTCATAGCAGTGAAGGGGGTGTGGTAGTTAAGCTATTGGATAAAGGGACTGCTGCTGTTGTTAATCTTGAGACGGGGTTTAAGGTTCACCTAACACGCAAGTATGTGTTTGGAGAAAAAACTGTTGACTATTACTGCTGCAGTAATGAACAGGACAGAGTTACTCTGAGCAGCCAGTCATCTTCTGAGAGCAGAGTTACCAGCAATTTTCATCGGACTAAACACTGTTTACAGTCTGGTCTGTTTTAAACACAGGTCAAAATGAAGAGTCTGGTTGTGTATTGTGGACTCATCCTGGCATTTCTTTCGAGCTGCACAGAACAGGCCGGGGTAAAAGTAAGAGCTTTAAAATTCTTTCCCTACTTGGTCTGTCCTGCTTCTGTATTGTCAGTATTTAAGATGGATATTTAAACGAGGTTAAGACTCACTTTAAAACTGTTTCTTTGTATTGCTAGAGACAGGACAAAGCAGGTTCTCCTCAAGGTATGGATCATCTTGTTTGTTATTACTCAGATAAGTATACTATTTCAGTCTTATTCTTCTGCTTCTTATTGTGTTTCTTTCTGTTATGGTGTACGCCTCAGGAACAGACTGCACACAGATTAAGACTCTGTCACCACGAGCATCCAGTGGCGTTTATACGATCCAGCCAAATGGAGCCGCGACCAAGTTTAAGGTATCGATCGAGCCAAGAAATAATAACAAAGTCATGTTTATAAGATCACAGCAAACAGAAGCAGCACTGTAAACTATAACTGCAATTTATCTATCAAATGATTTCACCAGAACAAGGTTTCA
This sequence comes from Copadichromis virginalis, assembly GCF_057382275.1. Classification (NCBI taxonomy): domain Eukaryota; kingdom Metazoa; phylum Chordata; class Actinopteri; order Cichliformes; family Cichlidae; genus Copadichromis; species Copadichromis virginalis. The sequence continues at coordinate 3,862,020 of NC_140634.1, forward strand.
TTTGGTTATAGATAACAGGATACAGTTTACTTTATATTCATAACTATTAAGTTAACAATAATGTTAGACAAAAAGCACACTGAGCTTCTGGTTATATACTCGATAATATAGCCCCGACCAAGGGTGTAATTTCCCCTTATCTAAATGGATGTAAGATACATAAATATTTATTTTTCTGCAAAATTACCATGACATTTTACACAAGCTAAAATTACTTACACTGTACTTAACATACAATATAATAATTTCTTTGTTTCCTGTAAAAACCCGAGTTATTGTAGTGTACCTACTTTTAAGTATTCATAGGTTAGTATGATTAGATTGTAATTTCAAATAAAATATTCAATTTCCATTTATTACAGGTGAATTACTCCACTACTTGTAGGCCATATTCTAAAATGTTTCTTGCTCCTTAGATAAAAAGTAGAAGTAAATGCCAGCTGAATTTCTTAATATGTGGTGAATGAACTTCTTACTCAGGTTTACTGTGAGATGCATCCAGATGGAGGCTGGACGGTGTTTCAAAAACGAAGCGGAGGAGCCGTTTCTTTCCACAGAAAATGGGCAGCATATAAAACTGGCTTTGGAAACCTGACACGTAAATAAATTACAATGATTATTATTATGATGTAGTGATATATAATCCTAGAGATCAAGAATGGATCTAACATAAAAATATTAAATCTTTTCTTTGTAGTGTAATGTAGTATAAAGCGCTTTGGGGTCCTTAGGGACTAAATAAAGCACTATACAAATACAGGCCATTTACCATTTATTTCTTTGTGCTTTGATTTTCAGAGGACCACTGGCTCGGGCTGAATAAGATTTTTTATCTTACCAAAGACAAGTCCAAGAAGTGGACAATGAGGGTGGATCTGTGGGATCATGAAGATGGGACTGCTTTCGCTGAGTACAAAAACTTTAGACTGGGAAATGAGAAAACTGCGTTCAAACTACATGTTGGGAAGTACCGTGGAAATGCAGGTACTGAAGCCTGAAGCCTGTTGAAGTTTTTACTGTCGCCATATTTCTTTTGCTTTTTATATACACATAAATGTTACTCACTGTTTGTTAATGCAATCAGGTGTTAGATATTGTTCTTTTTTTGTACTTTAAAGAAACCCTGTGAATTTTAAAAATTCATTTTTCTTGATTTGTTTCCCACTCTATCCAAAGGTGATGCCATCCGTGGTGCCTATAAAGGCATTGATCAGAATGGCTATGGCTTTAGCACAGTTGACCGCGATAATGATGGCTGCTCCCCCTGCATCTTTGGTGACATTGCTGTTGGAGCATGTACCGTTACAGAGGGCGGCGGGTGGTGGTACAGCAAGTGTGGGTCCGCCAATCTAAACGGTGACTGGCATTCCTACGGTGAACACATAGGTTGGGCTTCGGGCCTCCACTGGCGCACCTGGAAACCACCTGCACCATACTCAGCCAAGGCCACAAGAATGATGATCAAGTCGGTGTGAAAGGAACCTCCTCAAATTATCAAGTGCTGATTTTCATTCTGCAAAAAACTTTCAACAAAGCTTTTAAGAAAAGTAACTGTGAAGGAGATATGTAAAATACAATGCTAAAAGCATGAAAATCAGTGTATTGTTAATGCTTAGTCATTTCTGTACTAAACTGAAAAACATGCCTTCCAGATAATCAAGTTCTACCCGAGGTCTCTTCCTGTTAAAGCACTGCTTACCCTCTCTTTTTATGTATTAAAAATATTTTTACAAGAACTAAAATATGCCAGAGTCAACATTATTAGCCCCTCTGTTGCCAGTAATTATGTTGAAAATCCTTTTTGCTGGATAACAGCCAGCAGTCCTTTGTTGTCTTTTTCAACAAGTCTCACATGCACCACCTGAGCAGTCCTAGACCATTCTTCTTTGGCAAATCTCTTAAACTTCTCCAGATTTGACCATCTTCTGGCATGGTTCTTGGTCTTCACCCCTGAGAATGGGATTCAAGTCAGGGCTATGTGCAGACCAGAATGCCAACGTATATTTTTGGAGATTGTCGTGTTGAAAGAGAACACGAGAACCCAAGTTTTGCTGCTGACTACTTTCAAAATCTTCTCATATCTTTTTTTCATATTTACTTTGGGGACGGTATTCTTTGGGTTGTGGATGGATTCATTCTTCAAACATGAGCAGTATCTCTTTACCCAAATAGACCTAGTTTAGTCTCATCTGACCACAGGTCATGCTTTTGGTATAAATAATTTTTCTCCAAATTGTCCTTAGCATAATTCAGTCAGTGCACCTGGATTAATGTATGTGGGTAGCGTTCTGAACAACCTGCAGGCATTCCAAGGATGCTTTATTAAAACCAGTAAACAATGAATTTACAGTAATCCAGATGTGATAAAATAAAGGCATAAATAACAAATATCAATCCAAAGCCTGACACAGTAGAACTCAACCTGGTGATCCAAGTAACAGAAATAAGAACGAACCAGAGATTTAAAGTAAGCATTGACAGTGAAGACAGAGTCAAACGTTACACCAAGGTTCCTGATAGAAGATTTAGCAAATGTGGCAAGAGAACCTAAGTTGTCATTAACTTAATCTGTCACGGGCAAAGACAAGGACTTCCTTTTTCTTTTCATTCAGCTGGAGAACATTTTTCTTGTTTTTGTCCTTTCATGAATCCAGAAAATACATTCACGTGTCTTGTGATATTTTCAGTAAACACTTAACTCTAGAGGTAATACCTGAGAAGTCAGTCAGATTAATGCTCCCAACAGTACTCTAGAAATAGATGCAAATTCACTGGCAGTGTTGTGTAAAATCTGACGTCATTTTACAGGGTTTACATATTTTATAAAGTAATGTTTAGCATTATTAAATTAACAATCAGTGACTATTTCGAGATGTTATATCCCATCTTATGTCCCTTCTTAGTAGCATTAATTTCGGTATTTTTATGTCCACCTGAATATATATCTATGGCAAACATTTGAATTATTTCTAACTTTGCTCAATGTTACCCCTTTTTACGTTTTTATTTTGCCTTTTTGTGTTATTTGATTTGCTGCAGAAAACACAATAAGAGTTGCACTGAAAAGATGACTGTGGCGAAACACATTTTCTTTGGAAGCAAGGCAGCATAGTGAAGCTTACTTCTTTTGTGGTAATGAGTAAACTACTCAATAAGTGACTTTGAATTACAACCTACTGTCAATAAAACATTCATAGTGTGTCATAGATTGGTTCATTGGAATGAGCCTGTATGAGGCAATATTCCCTTATGTAAATCCTGCTTGTGTGTCAGATAAGGAGTTCCAGTATTTCCTGGATTGTTGCATGAGAATCCAAAGGCTCAGTTTAATTATTCATTACTATTTATCTCTGTTATAAATAAGCAAGGAATAAATGTGTGTGTGCATGGGCTGCTGAAAAACAATCACATCTAGCCACCTTTTTTAGGGCATATGTAGGACAAGAGAACATTAATCATGTTTTCAATAATTGGAGGCTGTGGGTGGAGTTCATGTGGCAGGTTGTGGGCCACGACCATCTCCCAAGCATCCACCAGATGGACATTCAGTCCTTTGAACATGGCCCTGAGCACCTTGTCACGCTGCAGCGAGTACCAGTCGCTGTTAGTGATTGTCTCATAGAGCGTCAGATTTTTTGGGTTTGCAGTCCGAATGACAACCAGTGTATCTGGAGCCCTGGACAGCAGCCGCACCACCGCCCTGCGGATGCTCTGCAAACGCCGGATGTAGACCTCAACGGGGAAAGTGCTGAAGTGCGACCAAATGCCAAGAACTACGACGGTATCGCTGCCTCCAGTCAAGCTGTCTAATTCGTTGGCAATATAGCGCAACTCGCTGATTGGGACTTTGGAAAACCTGATAGGAGGACCATGGCAGCGGTATGTCACCAAGATGTTGTTCACATAGTCTAGAGCCATATAAGGTCCAATTTTTTTCTGGCTATGCAGGTTAAACTCCTTAAGATCTGAAAATAATACAGAGAGAATGATTTAAGTTTCACTGTGAAAAAAATCAAATTGTTGCCAGAGAGGTTTGTGGAGCAGCTACCTGGTAGTGTTGCGTTAAAGTATTCAAACCACTGCCTGACGGTGGAGTCTCCGTATATATGAACCACCTTTCCTTTCAGACACTGAGTGATAGCTGAGGAAGTGTTGAAGTGAGGAACTCTGTGGCCACGTAATGCTCGCCACACACCGTGGAAATAATACCCAGAGGGTCTAGACTTCACAGTGCGCCTACTCACCATGGACCAACCTGAGAAGACGTTAAAAAATAAATAATAGTATATTTTTAACCAGCTGATAAGTCTAATCTTACTGTGGCAATCATGCGTAAGTTAAGCAAATTCCAGAGAAAAAAAGCCACTCTACCATCATACTACAGATGCAAGACTTCACACCACTATATTAGTTTTGGAACAGTTTAACCCTGTGGCCATCTACATGAAATCATGGCAGCTTTGAACATATCATAATCTGTCTTGATTGTAAACCTTACAACTCACCACATATGTGGATGTTGAAAACTTGCCTCAAACTGAAGATTAAAGAGAGAGGGTGCACTTCATTCAGCATTTTATCTGCTAAGTGCAGCTTGTGTTGTGATCAAAACATTTTGGAAACTAGTCAGAAAAACCAAAAACCTTATCTCTTGCTCATGGTTCATTTATGACACTCTTCTGTTGCAGCTACTTTTAAATTGCATCTGGAAGGTCCTGTTATAATCACTTACATTTACTTATGGACCTTAAATTTGTGCAGAGAGCACATCCAGTGGGAGATCAACTGGAACTGTAGTCACTGTTTGACATTTACAGGTTTGTGCAGGTGAATTCCTGAAGGACAGCTGTACTGTAACATTTTGGGAAGTCTGAGTATATCCACTGGAAACTGAACATGTAGTATGTATCAGCACACAACTGTGGGCCCACACACAGTGCAAAGAAAATTGTGAGATCAAGACAAGTTGTGTTTTGACACAGTTACGAAGACCCAGCACTGCAAGGGCACAGAACATGGCTTCCAGGGAGTGATCCATGTGTAGCAGTCAAGCTTCTGAAGGAGCACTGAAAAAAACTTCTTAGGGATTATCTCTCCACATGAACACTAACATCGCATCCAAAAACTTTTAGCTTACTCCATACTACTAAAAAAAATGTAAAAAATTGGAAAACTTGTAATTTACCTTTAGTTTTTGGCAAAACAGTGACACAGGAAGGTCCTGAAGCTGGAATGGAGACTTTCATGTTGACATCACTGAGGCAAAGCACACGCAACAAAATGATTTAGATTGCAGAGAACAAAACAAAAATACCCTTTTTTTTGCCCATTTACCATTAACACAAGTACAGACGAAGTTTTCTTCATATCAGAGTGTAAATAATTAGCTTTTTGGAAGAAAAGCCTCAAAACCCACTTTTTGCCTCGACTTTAGAAATTCCCCATTTAGGTCACACAGATAATGTGGCATATACACACCTTTGAAAAAGGGTCTCTGTGGTCTTGAGGTTTTTTTTAAGCCTTCCTTTGGAGTGATTGATCCTGGTATCACAACTCAGATTCTTTGGCTTGTAGCAGAACCACGGCTCGCCTGTACTGAGGTCAGTGTAGTTGCACACAGGCTGCTGGGTTGGACGCAAACATACGTTACAGACAGTAGTTTCATTGATGTAGCCTGAGCGGAAGAAGCTCTTGAAGTAAATCCTGTCAGGGTGTTTTCTGGTCAGACTGCGCAGCACTGTGATTGCCTCACTGGGGTGAACCAGTGTTACCTGGGAGGACAAAGAATGACATTCCTATTTGTGTATTTCCCTGTGGATTGGCATACAGCACAGCTAAACTTCCCTTAGATCATGATGACGTCATAATGATCATGCCTCGGCATACTGCTTATGACAAGAACAAATGGTTGAAGTTAAATATGCAAACCACACTTTTAGACATCATGTATATCGATGTATAGTGGTCATCTTATCAGTATTAATATGGTTTTAGTTGCTTTAGAAATCAACAAGCAAAAGAAGTACTCCAGGAGTGCAAACCGCTACCACACCAGTGCACTCTCTGAGTATTTATCTGTAAGGGAACAGAAATACATTTTATATATATACATTTTTTTTCTTTGTTCATTTTAAACATACTTTTAGAAGTTTGAAGATTTGACTATTTTCTAAGAAATAGAAGTTCAATTTGGATTTGATGGCAGCATCTCAAAAAAAATTGGGATAATGGAAAGAAAAGTGGAAAAGTGAGCTCTACTAAAACACAGTTGGATTTGGCAGTAATTAGATTAATGGGCAACATGGTAGTAACATATTTGGGTATAAAGAACATTTCAGAGAGGCCCAGTTTCTTTGAATAAAAGAAAATATGCAAAAATTACAAATTGTGGAACAATTTCAGAACAATGCTCCAAAATGTAGGATTGAAAACACTTAGCATATTTCGGCACCTACAATATATAATATCATCAAGCATCTTGGAGAAATCTCTGTAAGCATGGGATAAGGGGAAAAAATATTAGATAGCTATGACCTTCAGGCTTACAGACAGCATGCATAATTCTGTCATGGAAATCACTGTGTGACCCCAGGAACACTCCCAGAAATCACTCCGTGAACACAGTTCACCATGCAATTCACAAGTGCAGGTTAAAGATCTATCCTGAAAAGAAGACGCAACATGTGAACATGATAAAGAAACACCACTATCATCTCTGGGCTAAGGTCATTTGGATTAAGACAAAGTGGAAAAAACTGCTCTGTGGTCATATGAATTGAAATTCTAATAAAGAGGAAAGGAAACATGTTAGTAGCACTCCGTTCAAAAGCCTGCTTCTCTGATGTCAGGCGCACCACATTAATGCTATTGGAACTGGCAGCTTGCACATGTGGAAAAGCATCATCAGTGCTTGGTGGGAGGATCCGTTCTTCTACAGGTTTTACAGGAATATATGCTCCCATCTAGATGATGGCATTTTCATGGGAAGACTTTCATGTTTCAGAAAGAGAATGCAAAAGCAAACAGTGCATCTTTTGCAACATCATGGCTTCATAGTAGAAGAGTCACATACTGCTTAATTGGGCTACCTACAGTACAGACTTTGACCAACATTAGGAAAATAAAATGAGGCCTGTTAAGCCACTAGAATCCTATATCAAGTGAGGATGATACAAAATTTGGTTTCCTTAGTTGTTAAAAGAAGAAGAGATGCCACACAGTGGTAAACACGACCCAGTTCTAACTTTTTCAACATGTATTGCTACCATTAAATTCAAAATGACATTTTTTCTCCTTACAGCAGGACATTTTCTCAGTTTAAACTTGTTATATTGTTCTATTATGAAGAAAATCTTGATTTATGATATTTGCAAATCACTTCGTCCATACTTTTTTGGAAGTGAGGTTGTATGATGTATCACATAATATTGATGCTTAAAGTTGGTTGCAGTAAGAGTCATGCACAAAAATGTGGTCTCGGCTTTAGAGTGTGGCTTTTTGACTGGGTGCAGTTGAAGTTTTAACAAAGTTTAAAGTTAAACGTGACAAGTGCCAAATTAGAGCTAACTTCCATGTCCTTTTAGGACCTGAAACCTTTTTTTTCAGTGTTTATAGCTTGGCTTTCAGATTTAGTTCATTTTATGTCAAGTGTGAATTGTGTCTGATTGGTTAGATTCTGTTACCATTTCTGTGTTTTACTTTGAAAGTTGTCTCCTGTGTCTGAATTTTACTTCCCTATCCTTATTTTAATCGTTTGCACCTGTGTCTTGTTTAGTCTACTATCTTGAAATGAGAATCCTACCTTTGTCTGAAGATCATATTGTATTAAAAAGGAAGGTTGACTGAAAGACCATGATCACATTGAAATTCAGTTTTAGCATCACCTCAACCTCTGCGTTTCCTTCCCAGGGTAAATAGAACACAGCAGAATAGGAGCCATTGAGATGATCCACCACTTGCCCTACCACACCTGCACCAAGAGTCGGGTTATGGAGCCGGGCAAGTAAAACGTCTCCCCCAAATTTCTTTGGAAGCCCCTGGAAGTCGTACATTTTGATCAGAATCTCCAGGTTATCATCTTTGTGCCACTCTCCGTCTTCCCTCCCTGAGAGAATGGTGAAGCTGCTGTGTGAGGGATCACTGGTCTTGCTCAGGTAATGAGGAAATGGTAAAGGTGGAGTTTCAGGCCAAGCGATGGACTTTAATAGGAGGTGTTCTTCACGAGTCTCCTTAAGGGACAGTGGTTGGAATTTGCAGAAGTCATAATGTCTGTCTGCATATGAGCTATGGATGGTAGATTTCACAGTATTCTGAAAATGGGAAACAGAGAGAGAGCACAGCAGACACAAAAATCCATCAAATAAATGGCCAGCAGTTAACAAATTACAATAAAACGTTTCTCTTGAAATTGTATTTCCTACTTTCATGTCTTATTTGTGCCAATACAAATGTCTAATGATCCACATCTGCTTGATCTTCAATCTTCAGTAAAATTAATAAACTATTCAGTGAAGATGTCAAATACAAATGAGTGCACTAAACCCGAGCTTGTTCCAATATCTGAGTTACTTCAGGTTTGTCTGGGTTAACATTAACATTAAACTGACAGAAAGAGATGATTTACCATGAACATGCACTTTATCACAATGTTGGCTCTATTTAGGACAATGAGGCAACAAAGCCAGCCATCTTTCCAGACATCCATCCTACAGAACAGTTCCAAGGGCGTAATTTGTGGTCCACGGTCAATTCAATTGAATTTTATTTATACAGCACAAAATCAATACAAAAGTCGCTATACAAACAAAGTGCTTTATATTGTAAGATCGATCCTACAATAATACATATAGAGAAAAACCCAACAATCGTATGACCCCTTATGAGCAAGCACTTTGGCGACAGTGGGAAGGAAAAACTCCCTTTTAACAGGAAGAAACCTACGGCAGAAGCAGGGTCAGGGAGGGGCGGCTATCTGCCGCGACCGGTTGGGGAGAGAGAAGGAAGACAGAGATTAATAACAAGTATGAGTCAATGCAGAGAGGTCTATTAACACATAGTAAGTCATGTTGCTTGCCCGTGACTCATGGTTTAATTTTCTTTTGACCTGGACTTTTACAGTAAAGATTAAAAATACACTGCAAGAGAAAGAAATTATGACAAAACTTTCAAATTACATGGATGGATACTTCATCTATTTTTTTTAAACTAATGAGTACCTTCTGAGTAGTTAAAAAAAAAGATGGTCGTACTAGATAGATTTTTGTTGTTTTTCAACAAAAAAAACAATGATGTTTGCACATTTTAACTGCACAATATTTTTGATGCAGCCCATATTATGGAGCATGTTAACCTTCTCTTCTTACATTGTGAATACAAATCATTATTCAGAGAGTGGGTTGTAACTGCTCTTCATTGATTGTGCTTACAAGTAAAGAGAGTTGGAAGCTATCTGGTGAGTGAGCTTCAGCGTGTCTCCTCAATCATAAGGGGGCAAACCTAAAAAAAGGTTTATGGAGTTACCTTGTCCTGGTAAAAGGGACAAAACAAATAAAACTTGAAGATTCTGTATATTGTTTCTCATTCTTTTGCTCAGTTAGTGTAGGTATTTAGTTTTACCAATGGGTAAATAGGAAATAAGACTTCCCCTCCTTACAGTGTAATTGCAAATGACTATGGAGTAACTTCTAGACCTTTCCTATCATATACGACAAAATACACATAATGGAAAAGAATTTGTATTTGACAATGAGAACAGCACAGTCGATTGTAATAGATTTGAAAACTTTTAGTAGTATACTGTGGATTTTAAACATTTTTACTGAAGCAATATTTAAAATAATTATTTGTGAAATATACTCCTATTTTGTTACTTTTTTCAAAGTTTATAGTTAAGTTGTCAGATTAGAAATTGTATTTTTTGTGTAAGAAGCCATTATGTTGCTATTTAAGGTGCCCAAGGCCATTTTGTACAAACATTTTTTACATGTGTTTCCACTCACAGTGACTGTGGGACTTCTGGAGAGGTGTATAATGTATGGAATGTGGGGGTATAATCACCAATCACTTTTTAAATTGGTTTAGATTTATTTGTTACATGCTAGGTGAAAGAATTACTCTCGTATCAGGACTGGTGGAAATAAGATAAATACACCTGTTTACAATGCTTCTTGGTTAGCACAGGTAGACATTTATTTGCCACATAGAGTTCACAGATCAATCCTTCACCATCATGTCTGCTGGTTATATTTACAACATTCCAGTTAAATACAGAAACCATTGGCAAGAAAACTACACTGCTAATTTTGAAATGTAAAAAAACAAAACAAAAACAATGCCTGTCATTAAATGAAACTATTCTAAAAACACAGTTCTTGAACCTTATCTCACTGCCTAAAATGATTTAAGTCCCAAATAAATGAATAAAGAGACATGCAATTAGTGGGGTTAGGTTAACTGGTGATTCTAAATTGTCCATAGGTGTGAATGTGAGTGTGAATAGTTGTCTGTCTCTATGTGCACGGTGCACCCTGCCTCCTCCCCAAAGACAGCTGGGACAGCCCTCATGACCCTGAATTGGACAAGCGTAAGAGAAAAGATGTATAAATGAATGAAAAAACAATTCCTCACCTCCAGGATGTCCATGAAATCTATCACGAAGCTTAAGGCAAACACGACCAAGAATAGGAAGATGCAGCCATACCTTGGAAGGCATGTGCAGACCTTTCTTTTATAAACTTGGAATTTCATGATCGATGAACAGTACTCATCTTTCCCAGCTCACCTGGTACAGGTAAAAATTAAAGAAAAAAAAAAAAAGGGTTGGTAACTATTTATTCAAAAAGAAAAGAAAAGAAAAGAAAAGAAAAGAAAAGAAAAGAAAAGAAAAGAAAAGTTCTCATAAAACTTCTCATAAAACTTCTCTGGAATCATAGAAGATGATGAACATCTGCCAGCTAATAAACATGGAGTGATTTTTCATCAAAATATTTGAACGTTATAATGATTGCGGCCCAGCCTGTAAAATATAAATGAGCTTTCAACATTACTCATAGGTGTAAGCAGATATTTATTTATTTTGGCTGTTTATGATTATTTGGTACTTTAACCCTTCAGTACAACAGCAGCACGTTTTCCCTGCATTTAAAACAATATAAAACTAAAACAAGGAAAATGGTTCCTGTATAAACTACTGTGCATTTCCATATTCATCTAGGTTTTCACACACACGCACGCACACTTATGACAGCTGTAGTTGAATTTCACAACTTTGGGATAAATAAACATAAATGACATATGGTCTTATCCTAACAAATATGACCTCGTCATGTTTGTTTTTGCGGATAACTGACTCTAGTTATTGTAGGGGAGACCGGGGATAGTTGTAACGTGGGTCAGTTGTAACACTTCCAATTTCTCCAATCAGGGCTAAGTTTCAAATGATGTGATTAATCCTGTGCATGCCCAACTCAGTTCTGCTATCACATGTGAAAAATCAGCACATTTTGTCAAACACAAACAATTTAACACGAAAAAAAGTAATTTGTATGCCAAAAAGTAAGTTTTTCTACTTTATTTCAATTTCTAATAGCATTATCTGCTTTGCAGTTAAACTCATCAAACTTAAATTATGTTATTTGTATGTCTATGGGGATATATTCTGTGTAGGTCTTTAGAGCTAATGTTTTAGCCGTTGGCTGTAATGTTAGCTAGTTCATGGCTATAGGAGTCTGGGTCAGTTGTAACAGCAACAGTCTGGGTTAATGCAGATGTTACAACTTACCACACTATTACTTTAACTTATATTAAACAAGTTGGGGCAATGACATCAGCAGAGAGAGGTTCACTGGTCACCTTTGTATATGCGGTTAATGCCATTGGGAACAAAATTCCTCCACTGTTTGTGTTCCCACACATACACATTCCCACACTGTGTCAGAGATGGACCAGTAGGAAGTACTGGTAGTGGAAATAAATCAGGATGGGTGCAAGAAACAGATTTCCTCATCTTTCTGAAGCACTCTGCAAACCACACCAAGGTAAGCCATGATAAAAAGTAATGGAATTGCGATGCTGGTGAACAACTAAATTTTTTCAGCTTCATTGTTATGTTCAAAATTGGTGCAAGAGTTGTAGGTTATAATGCCCACTGAGCCAATGAGGCCAAACGCAAGGAAGACCAACCAAAATTAATGAAATATTCAGTTGCAGAAAACAGAAAATTCCATAATTTGTCTTTTTTGGGGGGTTGGAATATGTTCAAAAGCTAGATTTCTGCATTCTGTCACACACACACACACAGCTACATAAATGGCTCTAAGTGCATTCATGTGTTGAATAAACAAAGATTACATGTTAATGTTTTGTTAGTACCCTTATTTCATTGTGTTACATTTCACCCCGGGATATGTTACAACTAACCCAGACTATGGGGTTAATTGTAACATTTCACTCTTTGTGTTTGAGGCCATACCATGCAATGGGTAATTGTGCTGCAGAGAAAATAGCTGCACTATTTAATAGCCGAGACATGTAAATACTTTGCATTACATTTTGAATCCACTACCTTAAAAGAGCTCCAATTTACAGACAGAAATGTCAAAAATGTTACAACTATCCCCGGTCTCCCCTACTTAAGTCTTTCTTAGCACAAAGCGTGACTCACAGGTTTGACGTGCTGCAGGACCTGATCTGTGCCGTTCTGGACCATTGAGCCTGCTGATTTCCTGGAGCTGGGAAAACGACACGTCGTACTGGGACCAAACTCAGACTTCGTCCGTCTTAACTGTTACTGATAGCTTTACATTGTATTTGTGTGTTAATATTTTAAATCCGACAGGTCGTGATTTCTTAATTCTTTCTCCACAGCACCGCTCACTATCGTTATTTCCTGTTTATGTGTGACGTCATGCGGCGCCACTTTCCACGCAGGAGGATAGAAAAACATGGACAGGAGTACTTCAGCATTGACTTGGATTTTGTTCTTACTTGGCCAGTAGTGTCAGTGTGTTTCTCTCTATACCCCTTTGCTTTTACTGAGTATTTTTTTTACTCTGTGGGATGGAGGATGAGAATGGCACAATAACTGGAAGAGGGGAGACTCTCCACAACCACGTTGGGTTCCTCATCAAGCACTCCTGCCCCCCCACACATTTTTACCTCTGAACATGTTCTCCTCCTACAAGGCCTTTCACCACCTGATTATTGTCGTGGCTGTACAAGAGAACATTTGCTCACTCTTTGTCACTCCTTATTTCTGGGAATTGCGTCCAAAGGCTGGCTCCAAAACCCCTCTAGATTATGGATGTCAAAAAGAAGAATATCCCCACACCTGGATCCTTCATCGGAAACTCTATGTGGAGTGCAACACTACAGGCCAACTTCAAGCCCATACGATACACTGAAAAAAGTCTAACATGCAGTCATTCATTCAATCTAATAAGTGCCATTCAAAACAGAATAAAATCATTGATTTGATTGTGAAACCCTTTCTTTTTGCATTTTAAAATACCACTTTTGATTTGGATGAAACTAAATATCTGTACAAAGGACACAACGCAAAGTTTTTGATTTCTCTCAAAACATATATTTCTTTTCATGTTGAACAGATAATATCTTTAATTTGAGTCAAAGTGATTTGCACTTGAACACGCCCACCAGAAATAGACCGGGACCCATTTTTATTCTGCATGGCTGCTGGAAACATCATGTCACATCTTTGATTAATTTCATCTGAAAATAAACGTAAGTAAAGCCAAGTGTGTTACAAAAGCTTTTATAATTTGTATTGCCAAAATTGCAGAAAATAACCCCATTTAAGCTGGGTCGACAGCCACCCCTAATTTTTGCATGATTGTAGCTGCTAGCTATAAGCTAGCTAGCTATCCTGCGCAACGTTAGAACTGGTTACCAGAAACCGACCATCACAGTCGGGAATACAAGTTAGTATACTGGTAAAAAAACGGCTTTTTGCCTAACTAGCTAGCGTTACCACGATGCATCGGTGGTGGATAAAGCTAGCTAGCATAAGTTCATAGTTCATAACATTCATAGTATAACTCCGTGCTCCGCTTCGTTTGAATTTTTCTGGTGAGCTCGCGGTTTCTAGACACAAGCTTGTGTTTGTGCGCGCACGTTTGTCTCTCTTCATATAAATATCTGTGTGTTATGTGTGTGTACACCGAGCGCAAAAGATAATTATTAATGTGCATGATTTAGAGACAGAAATAACAAGCCAGCATATAAGATCAATGACATAAGACTAATTCCTTCAATTGACTTTCAGGCGCGGCTCGGAAAAATGTGCATTTTCTGAAGAAATTTTAATTTTAACAGCAAAAAATTGACCCTATGCCAAACTTAGTCGCTAATGGCTGGTCTGTAGACTGTTTGGTATGTCATGTTACGTATTTCTTGGTTTTTCTATGTAATGTGTTTTATAGAGAAGTAACATTCTTTTTTTTCTGTATGCTTTCAGAACCACAGATCGCTCCATCCATTCCATGGCTGAAGCATACATTTTCATTTAATCTGAACAGGTATCATTTTGCATTTACACTGCACATCCTTTTTAAACATTTCATAATAATCTAGACTCTCCCTCATTATCCTCTCATTCACCTTGCTGATGTGTTGAGGACTTGATAAAAGAATACATGGTATGTCCATATCTGTTCTGTCTCTACATGAGATGCAGTCTCTTGATGTAAATTTGACAACTCTGCTATTAAATGCAGTGATTAATGTAGGACAGCAACGATTAATCAACTCATCAAGTTAATATCTTAGGGTTCTGTATTGTTTTCTTTTTTTTTTCTTGGGCTTTGTGGAACATTTATGAAAATGTTCCACCATTGATTTAATTTAATGATTATGCAATTCACAATCTGATTAGTCAAATAATTGTTCTAATAGTCTGTGACCAAACAACTATCAAAATAGTAGTTTATTATGGTCAAAGATTTATCAGGTGTGCCAGACTTCAGTTCTTCACTTGTACATTTTGTTCCATATTTTACCTCAAGATATCCCAGAAAGATGAAGCTGAGGAAGAGCTGCAGAGTACCACCATGGCACTCTTCGTCTTCAGGGACAACTCAAGCCTCCTACATCAGCCTCGAGACATCGGGATAATCATTGATGGTGTGGAAGTCCTGAATGAGTTGCCTTCTGTGGCAGCTGGAGTGGCAATGGTCTTTGGACTCTGTTATGCTCTTAATATGGAATATCCACGAGGATTCAGGTTCACCTTTGAGGCTCTTCAAAAGATTATGATGGAGCTTGACTTTAACAAGATGACCTCTAAGATTCGCAAACTTAATTGTGAACTTAACACTGCACAGTAGTGTGTTTGCGTGCATGTGTATGTGCACATGCATGTGCATGTGTGCTTGGTTATTTTGCTTGGTTGGCCTGCAGTGGTATTCTACATTCAAAATTTATAAGAACACCCATTTGAAAGGGAGATTTAAGTTGATTTCATTGATACATGTGTAGATTATTTTTTTTTTACATTGTACAGGCACAGTGCACATATAAACATTTTTGAGTACTTGCAAATTGGTTTAAAAAGAGTTTTTATAATGGTTTTATGCCAGTTTTAGACAGGTTGCAGGTTTTATACTGGTTTTCAAAAGATTGCAGGTTTTATACTGGTTTTCAAAAGATTGCAGGTTTTATAAAACAAACATTTCTCTAATCATTTCTGCCGTAGCACTAAATCTGTATATTACTAATCCTCTCTATTGATTATAGTTAAAATGGTTTGGAACAATAAATAATTTTGAAATAATTGGTTGGCCAACTGTCTTGTTTTTTATAGGAAATGCAGAGCATTTTTGAACTGAAATGAAATGTAAAAAATATAGTTTGAATATATGTAAATCAATTACCTGGCTTCAACACAAACATATTAGTTCATGTTAATTTGGTTCGATGTGAATACATTAGGTTGGTTAAATTTCAATATATTAGCTTGGTTCAATAATTAAAATATGGTTCTATGTAAAAAAATCAATTTGGATCAATGCAAAATTTAAAGTTTCAGTCAAGTCTAGTAATATTGTTTATATCAACATAAAAGTATCAGGTCATATCAAGTGACTCAATTTGGATTCTATAAAGCCAAATATTTTGGATGTGACAACTGGACATCATTTTTTTTAATTTGAATAGGGTTATTTTTTTTACAGTGTAAGTCACCATCAAGTGCTACCAAGGAGATGCGCTGTCCCCACTGCTGTTCTGCAAAGGCCTCAGTGAGATCATGAATAAGACTGGCTACAGCTACATATATACATACAGTGGGGCAAAAAAGTATTTAGTCAGCCACCGATTGTGCAAGTTCCCCCACTTAAAATGATGATAGAGGTCAGTAATTTGCACCAGAGGTACACTTCAACTGTGAGAGACAGAATGTGAAAAAAAAATCCATGAATTCACATGGTAGGATTTGTAAAGAATTTATTCGTAAATTAGGGTGGAAAATAAGTATTTGGTCACCTCAAACAAGGAAAATCTCTGGCTCTCACAGACCTGTAACGTCTTCTGTAAGAAGCTTTTCTGTCCCCCACTCGTTACCTGTATGAATGGCACCTGTTTGAACTCATCATCTGTATAAAAGACACCTGTCCACAGCCTCAAACAGTCAGACTCCAAACTCCGCCATGGCCAAGACCAAAGAGCTTTCGAAGGACACCAGGAAAAGTATTGTAGACCTGCACCAGACTGGGAAGAGTGAATCTACAATAGGCAAGCAGCTTGGTGTGAAAAAAATCAACTGTGGGAGCAATCATCAGAAAATGGAAGACATACAAGACCACTGATAATCTCCCTCGATCTGGGGCTCCACGCAAGATCTCATCCCGTGGGGTCAAAATGATCATGAGAACGGTGAGCAAAGATCCCAGAACCACACGGGGGGACCTGGTGAATGACCTGCAGAGAGCTGGGACCACAGTAACAAAGGTCACCATCAGTAACACACTACAACGGCAGGGAATCAAATCCCGCAGTGCCAGACGTGTTCCGCTGCTGAAGCCAGTGCATGTCCAGGCCCGTCTGAAGTTTGCCAGAGAGCACATGGATGATACAGCAGAGGATTGGGAGAATGTCATGTGGTCAGATGAAACCAAAGTAGAACTTTTTGGTATAAACTCAACTCGTCGTGTTTGGAGGAAGAAGAATACTGAGTTGCATCCCAAGTACACCATACCTACTGTGAAGCATGGGGGTGGAAACATCATGCTATGGGGCTGTTTTTCTGCCAAGGGGACAGGACGACTGATCCGTGTTAAGGACAGAATGAATGGGGCCATGTATCGTGAGATTTTGAGCCAAAACCTCCTTCCATCAGTGAGAACTTTGAAGATGAAACGAGGCTGGGTCTTCCAACATGACAATGATCCAAAACACACCGCCTGGGCAACAAAGGAGTGGCTCCGTAAGAAGCATTTGAAAGTCCTGGAGTGGCCTAGCCAGTCTCCAGACCTCAACCCCATAGAAAATCTGTGGCGGGAGTTGAAAGTCCGTGTTGCTCGGCGACAGCCCCAAAACATCACTGCTCTCGAGAAGATCTGCATGGAGGAATGGGCCAAAATACCAGCTACTGTGTGTGCAAACCTGGTAAAGACCTATAGTAAACGTTTGACCTCTGTTATTGCCAACAAAGGTTATGTTACAAAGTATTGAGTTGTATTTTTGTTATTGACCAAATACTTATTTTCCACCCTGATTTACGAATAAATTCTTTACAAATCCTACCATGTGGATTAATGGATTTTTTTTTTTCACATTCTGTCTCTCACAGTTGAAGTGTACCTCTGGTGCAAATTACTGACCTCTGTCATCATTTTAAGTGGGGGAACTTGCACAATCGGTGGCTGACTAAATACTTTTTTGCCCCACTGTAAGATCCCTTGAAAAATTATATAATGAAACTTGTGGATACTTACTAAAACAATATATGAAAGTAATGAGAAAGTGGCCACTTTCATGAGTAAATCATGTAAGCCTTATATGATTTACTCATGAAAGTGGCCACTTTCATGAGTAATCACATATAAGTTTTTACTATTTCTTTTCCATATGGGCATGCTTGACCTGAAACATTTCTCAGATGAAAGGGAATGCAATGTTTAATCCTGACTTAGTCTGAACTCAGTTATTCAGATGACCATTCAGACCATGCAATGTGTACACAGTATTAAACCACAGTTTAACTCTTTTGTCCCTGTCACGGTCCTGGGTCAGTGACCCAGTGTTTTGAGTTTCTTGTGCCTCTGAGTTTTTTGTATTATGTTCTTAGTTCTCTTTGTTGTCCCAGCTTATTCTTTAGTGTAGTGTCTTAGTTTGGTTTTCTTGTATTCTGTTTAGTTCTCTGAGTTGGTGTTGTCTGTGTTTCTTAGTTGCTCTGTCTCCCCTAGTCTAGTTTGCGTCTGTGCTAATTCCTGTTTTACTTTGAAGGTCTATGTCTCATGTGAGTGTATCCTACTTTGCTCCCTTGTCTTGTCAGTTCTGATTTCTCCCAGCTGTGCTCTCCTTCTGTGTCTCATTCCCCTCGTTACTTCCCAGTGTATTTAAACCCTGTGTTTCTCTGAGTCAGTGTCGTGTTGTCCCTCATGCTGTGTGGATCTCCCTGTGAGTTTTAGTTTGTTGTTTCCCTAGTTTAGTTTATATGTTTTTTTTCCTGCCAGCAAATAAAGCTGTGATTTTGAGTTCTTCCCCTGAGTCTGTGAGTCCTGCATTTTGGGTCCACATCTCCTGCCTGCCACACAGCGTTTCATGACAGTCCCCATGATAGAACAGAGAAAACCCAACTCATAGCGGTCAAAACATTTTATATTTCTTTTTATTCAATCATCTTCCGGAAGAGAGAGACCCCTTCACAGCCCAAAACGCCAGTTGCAGGATCTCTAACATTACCAGCTCAACATGTGTCTTATATGGTGTTATTTCGGTACTTCAGACGTCACACACGTCCCACGTGACACACACAGTTTCATTACAAACAAAACTTCTTCTATTCAGTTCCTCTTTTCTGTGTCTGATTTATGAATATGCCTGTGCACTAAAACTTCCTGTGCAGCTTGCAATAACTTCCCCTTTCTAAGGTCTGTTGCCAGGGCAACCTCTCTGAACTTAGTTTCACTCTGTCTGGAGCTCATAGTCTACAAAAAACATGCAGTTTCCTGTCAGCCTGTGACCTAGTCTCAAAGCTGGCCTTCTTTTACACATAAAACAATCTAATGAGCAAATACGCATTAAAAAATATCTCTCTATTTCTTAACTGACCTATAACAACAGCTCGATCAAGAAAAGCCAAAACAGATCATTCCCTCATAGAAACCACCTTATTTTATTTTTTCCTTTTGAGAGCAACAAACACTGCTCATCTGAATATTTTTGACTGCTCAAAATAAAATTAAGCGGAACGCTTTGAAAACATCACAATGGGAAAAAACTGCTTTTAGATCTTTGTTTCAGTTGTTTCTGTGATGTATTGAAATATAATTACAAGCACTTCATATGTTTCAAAGGCTTTTATCGACAATTACATGACATTTATGCAAAGAGTCAGTATTTGTAGTGTTGGCCCTTCTTTTTCTTTTTCTTTTTTTAAATTATATTCTTATTGGAAAAAAGGACTTGTTACAATAAACTGCATTGATATTATTTAGTCAAAAAAAAAAAAGAGGCCTCAGCCAGCACCACAGGACCTGGTGTAATTTAGAAGGCTTCAGCCAACAGCACACGCCCTTGTCTGCTGTAGATGGCTTCAGCTAGCAGCACCGGCCCTGATGTGCCTTAGATGGACTCTACCAACAGCAGCTAAGGCCCTGATGTAACGTAGGTGGCCTCCGCCATCAGCACAGGCCCTGGTGTAATGTAGATGGCCTTAGCCAGCAGCACAGACCCTGATGTTTTGTAGATGGCCTCAGCCAGCAGCACAGACCCTGGTGTGCTGTAGATGGCCTCTACCAACAGAAACTGAGGCCCTGGTGTGGCGTAGATGGCCTAAGACAGCAGCACAGGCCCTGTTGCAATGTTGATGGCCTTAGCTAGCAGCACAGACCCTGATGTAATGTAGATGGCCTAAGCAAGCAGCACATGCCCTTCTGTGCTTTAGATGGCCTCAGCCAGCAGCACAGGCTCTGGTGTGCTGTAGATGGCCTCTACCAACAGCAGCTCAGTCCCTTGTGTACTCAGAGGTGGGTAGTAACGAGTTACATTTACTCCGTTACATTTACTTGAGTAAGTTTTTGAAAAAAATGTACTTTTAAAGTATCTTTATTGCACGATAGGTTTTACTTTTACTTGAGTACATTTGTGAAGAAGAAACGGTACTTTTACTCCGCTACATTTGCAAAATTTGACTCGTTACTTTTTAAAAAATAATTAGTTTAACACATTAGATAACATGCTGCCAGTGGAGTTTCCGGTAACTTTTTTACCAATCAGATGTGGCCATGCAGTGATATGACCAGTTTGAACCTGTGGCGGGCAGAGCGGCCCAAGCGTTTCAAAGTAGCGGACACACGGAAAGAAGAAACATTAAAAACATGGCAGAGCCAGTCGTCTACGCTAGAGCTGAAGAGGATGAACACCCTTGGCCTTTGTGGAGCAGGGAAATTATTTTACTGCTATTGTTAAATAATCATCATCATTACCATTGCATTAATAATAGAATCTGCAGCATTGATATTGTATTCAGAGGTTTAAACAGTGTGTGTGTCTTTTAGAAAGACTAAGTTGCAGGCTGACAGGAAGTTGCAGAGAGTTTGCAGAAGTGAAAGCAGAAGTGAAAGCAGAGTCTAAGTTATTCTGAGTAGCAGGTTAGACGAGGCTATTTGAATTACTAGGTTATTCAAATTGTCTGTTATACTTTTATATTCTTTTACTAAGCTCTTAGTAGAGGTTCTTGATTAAAACATTTATTCAACATAGTACATGTAGTTTCAGTTAGGTTATTACACATAAGGATGAGCCTCTGGTTTGGTAAAAGGTCAGAAGTGCAACGGGTGAGATGAGAGAGCATGTAAGGTCAACACATACACACACACACACTAGTTAGACTCATTTATAGGTGAGAAGTTGGTCATGTTTGTCTCTGGAAAGAGGAACAGCGTCTGGCAGGATGTGGGGCTCGTGTTCCAGACGAGACGAAGACAACGTTCTTTTAAACTGTGTTAAAAGTCATTGTGGTTTTGATTTGACGTATGTATATATTCTGTTTGTGACGTATGAAGGGGTGTCGTTAATTCAAACCCTGATGCTATAAAAATCTGTGTATGCTTTGATTAAGTCGAAGATCAAGTGCTGTCTGCGTACAGTGGTCTTCCCACGCGTGTATTCATTAAAATCAATTGTTTGACCAAGATCTTCTGGACCTGGTTGTTTGTACTCTCCTTCCTCAATTATGTGAACCTTAACACCTTACATACAAAGGATGTTTCGCTTAAAAGCAGTACAAAAGAACAGCTATGTCTTCAGCGTCAGTGTCTTCAGTGAGAGCCAAAACAACAACTTTTCAGCGTGAAAAAACTCGTGTAACCTGAGGAAACAGTAAGTTTTCTCTAAATATCTTTTTAGCTGTGGTTAGCTGGATGTCAGTCTTATGTTACAGACGCTGTGTCGAGCTCGAGCTGCGAGTCATATTTTCGGCGCTACGTTGTAGTGAGATAAGTTTGTGGGTGTTTTGTGCAGCTTCGGTTGTCCTTTTAACTGCTCGCTGGTTAGCTAGCATGAGCTATAAGCTAACAGCTAGCATGGTTAATGACGCTAGAGTTCCACGCACATGTAAACAGCTCGTCTCTACTGCTTTAACTGTTAAGACAGAAGGCAATACTGCGGCTGACAGGGTTTATTATGTGAAACAGCAGCTTAATTTAAACAGTCTGCGTTAAGCTGGGCAAACACTGCGATTTTTTTCAGTCGCGTTATTCAGCTCCTTACAGTGGCCCTGAGAGGCCAAACGGACTGCAACCTCAGAAAACACTTGCAAAAAGAAAAACGCTGCAAAAAGAAAAACGCTGCAAAAGCACACAAAGCACAACGGAAATAGGAAAAAAGACAACGGAAATGTTCCTGGGGAGACAATAACCCGACGGACCAGTTGCACGAACCAAAACATGCTAACCAGTGGCACTGGGAGACACTTCAAAGAAGTGGAGGAGAGGTAAATGTGTTGTAATCTCATGATTCTAATAATACTATAGATATCTGGAATATACACTCAAAGCTAATTCTAACAAAGATAATGTTTAATGTTATGGAACGCCAGGACTGCCATAATGAATTAATTAAATACACCATTAAATAATTAATTAAATGTGGCAATAATTAATTAAAATTGGAATTAATTAATTAAATAAATAGTTATGACACATGTAATTAATAAATTATTGACACATGTAATTAATTAATTATTGACACATTTAATTAATTATTGACACATTTAATTAATTATTTAATGATATATTTATTTATTTCATTTTGGCAGTCCTGGCGCCTGGCTCTCATCATGAAATAATTTTATCAAACTCAGGGGGCGGGGTTAACGCTGATCGAGTCAAAACCATTGCTTTGGCCTGGTGGCCATTGTTTCTAGCACACAACAGCATGTGGAAGCTAACAGAACTGAGCTTTGAAAAACCCTGTTTGTGTGTTACCAAATACCGTTTTAATATTTTTTTTAGCCGAGAATGTAGTGGTTTAATCTTCATGTGTCTGGTCGGTTTGTCAAGATACAGCCTCTTTGCAAAAGTGTTTCGATGATTTTGGAGATGTCTGCCCAGTCTCACAGCAAAGCGTGGGATAGACCCGCTCGCCTCGCAAGCAATCCCACCGACAAAGCGCAGGCCCCGGTACACAGCTGTAGTAACCCCCGCTGACTTCTTTTACTTCTTTTACTTCTTTTATTTATCGGTGTTTTATTTCCTGATGTTCTTATGTGTCCTACGTGTTTCAGTCGCCAATTCTGAATTATAACTAACATTAAAAACATGTTTAAGGAGGAGAGAGAGCAAATAAATCTGTTTAACATCTGATCTTTGGGTTTTTGTTCAGTAATCAGCGTGACCTGTGTATAAACACATAAAAGAGATAACGTTGGTGTTTCCGTCATGTATTAACTGCTGGCTTTAACTGTACAAAGATTGTTCGACACTATGAAACACATACAGATTTCATGATGTTCGGCTAGGTCAAATGGTGAAGAGTCCCAGATATACTCCCACTAGGTTTATATCTGGGACTCTCCACCATTTGACATTAGAACTGAAGAAGCTTCTCGGATGAGAGGTGAAACGTCTTCAAGCAACTTAAAGAAGTCCAGACGCTTTTCTTTGCAAGCTCCTTTGACTATTGGCCAACACCACAGGCCCTGGCGTAATGTGAATATCCTCAGCAAACACAACTGGCCCTGGTGTAATGGGGATGGTATCAGCCAGTAGCACAGGCCCTTGTGTATTGTGGATCGCATCAGCCAGCAACACAAGCCCTGGTGAAATGTAGATGGTATCAACGAGTAGCACAGGCCCTGGTGTAATGTGGATGGCCTCATCCAGCAACACCACAGGGCCTGGTGAAATGTGGTTGTTTTCGGCCAGCAACACAGGCCCTTGGGTAATTTGGATGGCTAGCAGCACAGGCCCTGGTCTATTGAAGATGGCCTCACAGAAATAACTGGCCCTGGTGTATTGTGGATGGCATCAGCCATCAACACAGGCCGTGGTGAAATATAGGTGGCCTCAGCCAGCAGCACAGGCCCTACTGCAATGTGAATGGCCTCAGCCAGCAACACATTCCCTGGTGTAATGTTAATGTCCTCATCCAACCAAATGGCCCCGGTGCAATGTGGATGGCCTCAGCCAGCAGCACAGGACCTGGTGTAATGTGGATGGCATAATCTAACAACACTGGCCCTTGTGAAATATGTATGGTATTGGTAAGCACCACACACCCTGGTGTAATGTGGATGGCCTTAGCTTACACCACTGGCCCTGGTGTAATATGCATGATATCGGCCAGCATCATAGGCCCTAATGTGGATGGTATCAGCGAGCACCACAGGCCCTGGTGTGGTGATGATGGCCTCACAGGAAGCACTGTCCCTGGTGTAATTTGGATGGCCTCATCCAACAACACTGGCCCTGGTGAAATGTGGATGGTATTGGCCAGCACCACTGGCCCTGGTGTAATGTGAATGTCCTCAGCCATGATCACAGGCCCTGATGAAATGTAGTTGGCCTCAGCCATGACCACAGGCCCTGGTGAAATGTAAATGTCCTCAGCCAGTAGCACAGGCCCTGTTGTAATGTGGATGGCCTCATCTAAATACTCTGTCGCTGGTGAAATATGGATGGTGTTGGTCAGCACCACACACCCTGGTGAAATGTGCAAGAAATCGGTCAGCACCACAGGCCCAGGTGTAATGTGGATGGCATCAACGAGCAGCAGAGGCCCTGGTGTGGTGAAGATGGCCTCACAGGAGGCTCTGTCCCTTGTGTAATGTGTATGGCCTCAGCCAACAACAGTGGCCCTGGGAAATGTGGATTATATTGGCCAGCACCACAGGCCCTGGTGTAATGTGAATATCCTCAGCCAGTGGTAAAGGCCTTTGTGATTTGTGGAACGCATCAGCCAGCAACACAATCCCTGGTGAAATGTGGATGGCCTCATCCAGCACCACAGGCCTTGGTTTGGTGATGATTGCCACACAGGAAGAACTGTACCTGGTGTAATGTGGATGGCCTCATCCAACAGTACAGGCCCTGGTGTGGGGAAGATGGCCTCACAGGAGGCACTGTCCCTTGTGTAATGTGTATGGCCTCAGCCAACAACAGTGGCTCTTGTGAAATGTGGATTATATTGGCCAGCACCACAGGCCCTGGTGTAATGTGAATATCCTCAGCCAGTAGTAAAGGCCCTTGTGTTTTGTGGAACGCATCAGCCAGCAACACAATCCCTGGTGAAATGTGGATGGCCTCATCGAGCACCACAGGCCCTGGTTTGGTGATGATTGCCACACAGGAAGAACTGTACCTGGTGTAATGTGGATGGCCTCATCCAACAATACAGGCCCTGGGGTGGTGAAGATGGCCTCACAGGAAGCACAGGCCATGGTGTAATGTGGATGTTCTCAGACAGCAGCCAGGCCCTGGTGAAATGTAGATGGCCTCAGCCGGCAACATGCGCTCTAGTGAAATGTAGTCTGCCTCAGACAGCAGCGCAGGCCCTGCTGTCGTGAAGTTGGCCTCAGAGGGAGCATTAGCCCTGGTGCAATGTGGATGGCCTAAGCCAGCAATACAGGCCCTGGTGTGGTGATGATGGCCTCACAGGAAGCACTGTCCCTGTTGTAATTTGGATGGCCTCATCCAACAACGCTGGCCCTGGTGAAATGTGGATGGTATTGGCCAACACCAAAGGCCCTGGTGTAATGTGAATGTCCTCAGCCAGTAGCACAGGCCCTTGGGTATTGTGGATCGCATCAACCAGCAACACAAGCCCTGGTGAAATGTGGATTGTATTGGCACAGACCCTGGTGTAATATGAATGTCCTCAGCCAACACCACTGGCCCTGGTGTAATGTGGATGGCATCAGCCAGTATCTAAGGCCCTTGTGTTTTCTGAATGTCATCAGCCAGCAACACAAGCCCTGGTGAAATGTGGATGGTTTCGGACAGCAAAACAGGCCCGGGTGTAATGTGGAACCAATCAACGAGTAGCACAGTCCCTGGTCAAATGTAGTTGGCCTCAGCCAGCAACGCAGGCCCTGGTGAAAGGAGAATGGTATAAGCCAGCAGCACAGGCCCTGGTGTGGTGAATATGGTCTCACAGGGAGGACTGGCCCAGGTGTAATGTGGATGGGATCAGCCAGTAGCACAGGCCTTTGTATATTGTGGATGGGATCAGCCACCAAGACAGGCACTAGTGAAATGTAGTTGGCCTCAGCCAGTAGAAAAGGCCCTGTTGTAATGTGGATGGCCTCAGCCCACAGCAAAGGCCCTGGTGTGGTGAAGATGGCCTCACTGTCCCTGGTGTAATGTGGATGGTATTGGCCAACACCACTGTTGGATGGCCCTGGTGAAATATGGATGGTATCAACAAGTAGCACATGCCCTGGTGTAATGTGGATGGCCTCATCCAGCACCACAGGCCCTGGTGTGTTGATGATGGCCTCAAAGGAAGCACTGGCACTGGTGAAATCTGGATGGTTTCGGACAGCACAACTTGCCCTGGTATAATGTGGATGGCATCATCGACTAGGCCCTGGTGAAATGTAATTGGCCTCAGCCAGTAGCACAGGCCCTGTTGCTATGTGGATGGCATGAGCCAGCAATGCAGGCCCTTGTGAAATGTAGATGACCTCATCTAACAACACTGTCCCTGGTGAAATATAGATGGTATTGTTCAGCACCACACACCCTGGTGTAATGTGAATGGCCTTAGCCAACACCACTGCCCCTGGTGTAATGTGGATGGCATCAGCCAGTATCACATGCCCTTGTGTATTGTGGAAGTTGATAGGTTTGTAGCTTGAACCCATCTGCTGGAACGTTGAAGACAATATAATTACACTGCAAAGCAAGACACAAGTAGGCAAAGTTCTTCATGTTACTCATGCATGAGGGAGTCCTGCCTGGAGCCAAGTGTCGTTCCACCACTTGACCTCCATCAGACTCTCAGCCAGGTTCCCCATAGCACTCCTTTAATTGTGGTTACATGAATATGCATAGGGTCATTAACATATAACATCTTACATAGGTATACATGTAAACAAAGAATACTGTGTGTGTGTGTGTGTGTGTGTGTGTGGGGGGGGGGGCGGGGGGGGTCAGAGTGTGACCCCATAAACGACTTCCTTAACCTGCTGGTCTGGAAAATCCAACAGTTCATCTAAACAAAAAGCACTTAGACTAGAACAGACGTAGCTACGTTAATCCTACCATAAAACAATAAGAGAAGGTACGACCTCTCTCGTGCTCCCAGGATGTGGGTGTGCATTCTAGTGTGGAATACACACCAAGCCTTTGCAGCCTGTTAAAGATCACAGTCCTATCACTACACAATTGATTATACACCTCTAAGCATATACAGTGGGGCAAAAAAGTATTTAGTCAGCCACCGATTGTGCAAGTTCCCCCACCTAAAATGATGACAGAGGTCAGTAATTTGCACCAGAGGTACACTTCAACTTTGAGAGACAGAATGTGAAAAAAAAATCCATGAATTCACATGGTAGGATTTGTAAAGAATTTATTCGTAAATCAGGGTGGAAAATAAGTATTTGGTCAATAACAAAAATACAACTCAATACTTTGTAACATAACCTTTGTTGGCAATAACGGAGGTCAAACGTTTACTATAGGTCTTTACCAGGTTTGCACACACAGTAGCTGGTATTTTGGCCCATTCCTCCATGCAGATCTTCTCGAGAGCAGTGATGTTTTGGGGCTGTCGGCGAGCAACACGGACTTTCAACTCCCGCCACAGATTTTCTATGGAGTTGAGGTCTGGAGACTGGCTAGGCCACTCCAGGACTTTCAAATGCTTCTTACGGAGCTACTCCTTTGTTGCCCGGGCGGTTTGTTTTGGATCATTGTCATGTTGGAAGACCCAGCCTCGTTTCATCTTCAAAGTTCTCACTGATGGAAGGAGGTTTTGGCTCAAAATCTCACGATACATGGCCCCATTCATTCTGTCCTTAACACGGATCAGTCGTCCTGTCCCCTTGGCAGAAAAACAGCCCCATAGCATGATGTTTCCACCCCCATGCTTCACAGTAGGTATGGTGTACTTGGGATGCAACTCAGTATTCTTCTTCCTCCAAACACGACGAGTTGAGTTTATACCAAAAAGTTCTACTTTGGTTTCATCTGACCACATGACATTCTCCCAATCCTCTGCTGTACCATCCATGTGCTCTCTGGCAAACTTCAGACGGGCCTGGACATGCACTGGCTTCAGCAGCGGAACACGTCTGGCACTGCGGGATTTGATTCCCTGCTGTTGTAGTGTGTTACTGATGGTGACCTTTGTTACTTTGGTCCCAGCTCTCTGCAGGTCATTCACCAGGTCCCCACGTGTGGTTCTGGGATCTTTGCTCACCGTTCTCATGATCATTTTGACCCCACGGGATGAGATCTTGCGTGGAGCCCCAGATCGAGGGAGATTATCAGTGGTCTTGTATGTCTTCCATTTTCTGATGATTGCTCCCACGGTTGATTTTTTCACACCGAGCTGCTTGCCTATTGTAGATTCACTCTTCCCAGTCTGGTGCAGGTCTACAATACTTTTCCTGGTGTCCTTCGAAAGCTCTTTGGTCTTGGCCATGGCGGAGTTTGGAGTCTGACTGTTTGAGGCTGTGGACAGGTGTCTTTTATACAGATGATGAGTTCAAACAGGTGCCATTCATACAGGTAACGAGTGGGGGACAGAAAACCGTCTTACAGAAGACGTTACAGGTGTGTGAGAGCCAGAGATTTTCCTTGTTTGAGGTGACCAAATACTTATTTTCCACCCTAATTTACGAATAAATTCTTTACAAATCCTACCATGTGAATTCATGGATTTTTTTTTCACATTCTCTCTCACAGTTGAAGTGTACCTCTGGTGCAAATTACTGACCTCTGTCATCATTTTAAGTGGGGGAACTTGCACAATCGGTGGCTGACTAAATACTTTTTTGCCCCACTGTATGGTTAAATATTTCTAAGCATAAATGACAATCAACAATACAAAGCCTAACAGAAGTCGTCAGCCAGCAACACAAGCCCTGGTGAAATGTAGTTGGCCTCACCCAGTAGCACAGGCCCTGGTGTAATGTGGATGGCATCAGCCAGTAGCACAGGCCTTTGTATATTGTGGATGGGATCAGCCACCAATACAGGCCCTGGTGATATGTAGTTGGCCTCAGCCATGACCACACCCTGGTGTAATGTAAATGTCCTAGGCCAGTAGCAAAGGCCCTGGTGTAATGTGAATGACCTTAGCCAACACCACTGGCCCTGGTGAAATGTGCATGATATCGGTCAGCACCACAGGCCCAGGCGTAATGTGGATGGCATCAACAAGCAGCAGAGGCCCTGGTGGGGTGAAGATGACCTCACAGGAAGCACTGGCCCTGGTGTAATGTGGATGGTAGAAGTAGGCATCACAGGCCCTGATGTAATGCGGATGGCCTCAGCCAAAAGCACAGTCCCTGGTTTGGTGAAGATGGCCTCACAGGAAGCACTGTCTCTGGTATAATGTGAATGGCCTTAGCCAACACCACTGGCCCTGGGAAATGTGCATGATATCGGTCAGCACCACAGGCCCAGGTGTAATGTGGATGGCCTCAGCCCAGGGCAAAGGCCCTTGTGTGGTGAAGATCGCCTCACAGGAAGCACTCTCCCTGGTGTAAAATGTATGGCCTGAGCCAACAACAGTGGCCCTGGTGAAATGTGGATGGTATTGGCCAGCACCACTGGCCCTGGTGTAATGTGGATGGCATCAGCCAGTAGCAAAGGCCTTTGTATATTGTGGATGGGATCAGCCACCAATACAGGCCCTGGTGAAATGTACTTGGCCTCAGCCAAGACCACACACCCCTGGTGTAATGTGCATGATATCGTTCAGCACCACAGGCCCAAGTGTAATGTGGATGGCATCAACGAGCAGCAGAGGCCCTGGTGGGGTGAAGATGGCCTCATAGGACGCACTGTCCTTGGTGTAATGTGGATGGTTTCGGACAGCACCACTTGCCCTGGTATAATGTGGATGGCATCAACGACTAGTACAGGCCCTGGTGAAATGTATTTGGCCTCAGCCAGTAGCACAGGCCCTGTTGTTATGTGGATGGCATGAGCTAGCAATGCAGGCCCTTGTGAAATGTGGATGGCCTCATCTAACAACACTGTCCCTGGTGAAATATGGATGGTATTGGTCAGCACCACTGGCCCTGGTGTGGTGAATGGCCTTAGATAACACCACTGCCCCTGGTGTAATGTGGATGGCATCAGCCAGTATCACATGCCCTTGTGTATTGTGGATGTCGTCAGCCAGCAACACAAGCCCTGGTGAAATGTAGTTGGCCTCACCCAGTAGCACAGGCCCTGATGTGGTGATGATGGCATCACAGGAAGCACTGGCAGTGGTGTAATCAGGATGGCCTCAGCAAACAACACTGGCCCTAGTGAAATGTGGATGGTATTGGCCAGCACCACAGGCCCTGGTGTAATGTGAATGGAATCAACGAGTAGCACAGGCACTGGTGTAATGAGGATGGCGTCATCCAACAACACTGGCCCTGGTGAAATGTGGATGGTATTGGCACAGGCCCTGGTGTAATGTGAATGTCCTCAGCCAACACCACAGGCCCTGGTGTAATGTGGATGGCATCAGCCAGTATCAAAGGCCCTTGTGTTTTGTGAATGTCATCAGCCAGCAACACAAGCCCTGGTGAAATGTGGATGGTTTCGGACAGCAAAACAGGCCCGGGTGTAATGTGGATGCAATCAACGAGTAGCACAGTCCCTGGTCAAATGTAGTTGGCCTCAGCCAGTAGAAAAGGCCCTGTTGTAATGTTGATGGCCTCATCTAACAACACTGTCCTTGGTGAAATATGGATGGTATTGGTCAGCATCACACACCCTGGTGTAGTGTGAATGGCCTTTGCCAACACCACTGGCCCTGGTACACTTGGGCCTGTGGTGCTGACCGATATCCACAGGCCCAAGTGTAATGTGGATGGCATCAACGAGCAGCAGAGGCACTGGTGGGGAGAAGATGGCCTAACAGGAAGCACTGTCCTTGGTTTAATGTGGATGGTAGAAGCCGGCATCACAAGCCCTGGTGTAATGTGGATGGCCTCAGTTCACAGCAAAGGCCCTGGTGTGGTGAAGATGGCCTCACTGTCCCTGGTGTAATGTGGATGGTAGAAGCCGGCATCACAGGCCCTGGTGTAATGTGGATGGCCTCATCCAACAACACTGGCCCTGGTGAAATGTGGATGGTATTGGCCAGCACCACAGGCCCTGGTGTAATGTGAATGTCCTCGGCCAACACCACTGTTGGATGGCCCTGGTGAAATGTGGATGGTATCAACAAGTAGCACAGGCCCTGGTGTAATGTGGATGGCCTCATCCAGCACCACAGGCCCTGGTGTGTTGATGATGGCCTCAATGGAAGCACTGGCAGTTGTCTAATGTGGATGGCCTCAACCAACAATACTGGCCTGTTGAAATGTGGATGGTTTCGGACAGCACCACTTGCCCTGGTATAATGTGGATGGCATCAACGACTAGCACAGGCCCTGGTGAAATGTAGTTGGCCTCAGCCATGACCACAGGCCCTGGTGTAATGTAAATGTCCTAAGCCAGTAACAAAGGCCCTGGTGTAATGTGAATGAACTTAGCCAACACCACTGGCCCTGGTGAAATGTGCATGATATCGGTCAGCACCACAGGCCCAGGCATAATGTGGATGGCATCAACGAGCAGCAGATGCCCTGGTTTGGTGAAGATGGCCTCACAGGACGCACGGTCTCTGGTGTAATGTGAATGGCCTTAGCCAACACCACTGGCCCTGGGAAATGTGCATGATATCGGTCAGCACCACAGGCCCTGGTGTAATGTGGATGGCCTTAGCCCAGGGCAAAGGCCCTTTTGTGGTGAAGATCGCGTCACACGAAGCACTCTCCCTGGTGTAAAATGTATGGCCTCAGCCAACAACAGTGGCCCTGGTGAAATGTGGATGGTATTGGCCAGCACCAAAAGCCCAGGTGTAATGTGAATGTCCTCAGCCAAAACCACTGGCCCTGGTTTAATGTGGATGGCATAAGCCAGTATCACAGGCCCTTGTGTATTGTGGATGGTTTCCGACAGCACCACATGCCCTGGCGTAATGTGGATGGCATCAACGAATTGCACAGGCCCCGGTGTAATGTGGATGGCATGAGCAAGCAATGCAGGCCCTGGTGTGGTGATGATGGCCTCACAGGAAGCACTGGCAGTGGTGTAATGTGGATGGTCTCATCCGACAACACTGACCCTGGTGTAATGTGGATGGCATCAGCCAGTAGCACAGGCCTTTGTATATTGTGGATGGGATCAGCCACCAACACAGGCCCTGGTGAAATTTACTTGGCCTCAGCCAAGACCACACACCCTGGTGTAATGTCAATATCCTAAGCCAGTAGCAAAGGCCCTGGTGTAATGTGAATGGCCTTAGCCAACACCACTGGCCCTGGTGAAATGTGTATGATATCGTTCAGCACCACAGGCCCAAGTGTAATGTGGATGGCATCAACGAGCAGCAGAGGCCCTGGTCGGGTGAAGATGGCCTCACAGGAATCACTGTCCTTGGTGTAATGTGGATGGTAAAAGCCTGCATCACAGGCAGTGATGTAATGTGGATGGCCTCAGCCAAAAGCACAGACCCTGGTGTGGTGAAGATGGCCTCACAGGAAGCACTGGCAGTGGTGTAATGTGGATGGTCTCAGCCAACAACACTGACCCTGGTGAAATGTGGATGGCATCATCCAGCACCACATGCCCTGGTGTAATATGGATGGCATGAGCCAGCAACGCAGTCCCTGGTGAAATCAGGATGGTATCAGCCAGAAGCACAGGCCCTGGTGTGGTGAATATGGCCTCACACGGAGCAGTGGCCCTGGTGCAATGTGGATGGCCTCAGCCAGCAACGCAGGCCTTTGTATATTGTGGATGGGATCAGCCACCAACACAGGCCCTGGTGAAATGTAGATGTCCTCAGCCAGTAGCACAGGCCCTGTTGTAATGTGGATGGCCTCATCTAACAACACTGTCCTTGGTTAAATGTGCATTATATTGGTCAGCAGCACAGGGCCAGGTGTAATGTGGATGGCATCAATGAACAGCAGAGGCCCTGGTGTGGTGAAGATGGCCTCAAAGGAAGCACTGTCCCTGGTGTAATGTGAATGTCCTCAGCCAACACCACTGGCCCTGGTGTAATGTAGTTGGCCTCAGCCATGACCACAGGCCCTGGTGAAATGTAAATGTCCTCAGCCAGTAGCACAGGCCCTGGTGTAATGTGGATGGCATCAGCCATGACCACAGGCCCTGGTGAAATGTAAATGTCCTCAGCCAGTAGCACAGGCCCTGTTGAAATGTGAGTGGCCTCATCTAACAACACTGTCCTTGGTGAAATATGGATGGTATTGGTCAGCACCACACACCCTGGTGTAATGTGAATGACCTTAGCCAACAACACTTGCCCTGGTGAAATGTGGATGGTGTTGGCCAGCACCACAGGCCCTGGCGTAATGTGCATGTCCCCAGCCAACACCACTGGCCCTGGTGTAATGTGGATTGCATCAGCGAGAATCACAGACCCTGGTGAAATGTGGATTTTTTCGGACAGCACCACAGACCCTGGTGAAATGTGGATGGTATTGGCCAGCACCACAGGCCCTGGTGAAATGTGAATGTCCTCAGCCAACACCACTGGCCCTGGTGAAATGTAGTTGGCCTCAGCCATGACCACAGGCCCTGGTGAAATGTAAATGTCCTCAACCAGTAGCACAGGCCCTATTGTAATATGGATGGCCTCATCTAACAACACTGTCCCTGGTGAAATATGGATTGTATTGGTCAGCACAACACACACTGGTGTAATTTGAATGGCCTTAGCCAACAACACTTGCCCTGGTGAAATGTGGATGGTATTGGCAAGCAGCACAGGCCCTGGTGTAATGTGAATGTCCTCAGCCAACACCACTGGCCCTGGTGTAATGTGAATGGCATCAGCGGCCCTTGTGTTTTGTGGATGTCAACAGCCAGTAATACAATTCCTGGTGAAATGTGGATGGTTTCAGAAAGCACCACAGGCCCTGGTGTAATGTGGATGCCATCAACGAGTAGCACAGGCCCTGATGTAAAGTGGATGGCATGAGCCAGCAACGTAGTTCTGGTGAAATGTGGATAGCCTCAGCCAGCAACGCAGGACCTGGTGAAATGTGCATGATAGTTGTCCTCACCCCAGGCCCAGGTGTAATGTGGATGCCATCAACGAGTAGCACAGGCCCTGATGTAAAGTGGATGGCATGAGCCAGCAACGTAGTTCTGGTGAAATGTGGATAGCCTCAGCCAACACCACTGGCCCTGGTGAAATGTACATGATATCTGTCAGCACCCCAGGCCCAGGTGTAATGTGGATGGCATCAACGAGCAGCAGAGGCCCTGGTAGGGTGAAGATGGCCTCACAGGAAGCACTTTCCCTGGTCTAATGTGGATGGTAGAAGTCGGCGTCACAGGCCGTGATGTAATGTGGATGGCCTCAGCCAAAAGCACAGGCCCTGGTGTTGTGAAGATGGCCTCAAAGGAAGCACTGTATCTGGTGTAATGTGAATGTCCTCAGCCAACACCACTGACCCTGGTGTAATGTGGATGGCATCAGCCATGACCACTGGCCCTGGTGAAATGTAGTTGACCTCAGCCATGACCACAGGCCCTGGTGAAATGTGAATGTCCTCAGCCAACACCACTGGCCCTAGTGAAATGTGGATGGTATTGGCCAGCACCACACACCCTGGTGTAATGTGAATGGCCTTAGCCAACAACACTTGCCCTAGTGAAATGTGGATGGTATTGGCCAGCAGCACAGGCCCTTGTGTAATGTGAATGTCCTCAGCCAACACCACTGGCCCTGGTGTAATGTGAATGGCATCAACCAGTATCACAGGCCCTTGTGTTTTGTGGATGTCATTAACCAGTAACACAATTCCTGGTGAAATGTGGATGGTTTCAGAAAGCACCACAGGCCCGGGTGTAATGTGGATGCCATCAACGAGTAGCACAGGCCCTGATGTAAAGTGGATGGCATGAGCCCGCAACGTAGTTCTGGTGAAATGTGGATAGCCTCAGCCAGCAACGCAGGCCCTGGTGAAATGAGGATGTATCACCCAGCAGCACAGGCCCTGGTGTGATGTGGATGGCATCAGCCATGACCACAGGCCCTGGTGAAATGTAGTTGGCCTCAGCCATGACCACAGGCCCTGGTGAAATGTAGTTGGCCTCAGCCATGACTACAGGCCCTGGTGAAATGTAAATGTCCTCAGCCAGCACCACACACCCTGTTGTAATGTGGATGGCCTCATCTAACAACACTGTCCCTGGTGAAATATGGATGGTATTGGTCAGCACCACACACCCTGGTGTAATGTGAATGGCCCCAGCCAACACCACTGGCCCTGATGAAATGTGCATGATATCTGTCAGCAGCCCAGGCCAAGGTGTACTGTGGATGGCATCAACGAGCAGCAGAGGCCCTGGTGTGGTGAAGATGGCCTCACAGGAAGCACTGTCCCTGGTGTAATGTGGATGGTAGAAGCCGGCATCACAGACCGTGATGTAATGTGGATGGCCTCAGCCAACAACAGTGGCCCTGGTGAAATGTGTTTGATATTGGCCAGCACCACTGGCCCTGGTGTAATGTGAATGTCCTAAGCCAGTAGCACAGGCCCTTGTGTATTGTGGATGTCATCAGCCAGCAACACAAGACCTGGTGAAATGTGGATGGTATCATCGAGTAGCACTGGTGTAATATTGATGGCCAAATCCAGCACCACAGGCCCTGCTGTGGTGATGATGGCCTCACAGGAAGAACTGACCCTGGTGTAATTTGGATGGCCTCATCCAACAGTACGGGCCTTTGTGTGGTGAAGATGGCCTCATCCAGCACCAAATGCCCTGGTGTGGTGACGATGGCCTCACAGGAAGCACTGTCCCTGGTGTAATGGGGATGGCCTCATCCAACAACACTGGCCCTGGTGAAATGTGGATGGTATTGGCCAGCACCACTGGCCCTGGCGTAATGTGAAAGTCTTCAGCCAGTAGGGCCCTTGCATATTGTGGAACGCATCAGGCAGCAACACAAGCCCTGGTGAAATGTGGATGGTATCATCGAGTAGCACAGGCCCTGGTGTAATGTGGATGGCCTCATCCAGCACCACATGCCCTGGTGAAATGTGATGATGGCCTCACAGGAAGCACTGTCTCTGGTGTAATGTGGATGGCCTCATCCAACAACACTGGCCCTGGTAAAAATGTGGATGGTAACCGCCAAAACCACAGGCCCTGGTGTAATGTGCATGGCATCAACGAGTAGCACAGGCCCTGGTGAAATTTAATTGGTCTAAGCCAGCAACACAGGCCCTTGTGTAATGTAGATGGCCTCAGAAAGTAGTAAAGGCCCTGGTGTGGTGAAGATGTCCTCACAGGAAGCAGTGTCCCTGATATAATGTGGATGGCATCAGGCACTAGCAAATACCCTGGTCTGGTGAAGATGATCTCACAGGTAGCACTGGATCTGGTGTAATGTTGATGGCATCAGGTAGTAGCACAGACCCTGGTCTGGTGAAGATGGTCTCAGCCAGCACCACTGGCCCTGGTGTGGTGAAGACAGCCTCACAGGGAGCACTGGCCCTGGTGAAACATGGATGGCCTCAGCCAGCACCACAGGCCCTGGTGTGGTGATGATGGCCTCACAGGAAGCACTGGCAGTGGTGTAATGTGGATGGTGTCAGCCAACAACACTGACCCTGGTGAAATGTGGATGGCATCATCCAGCACCACATGCCCTGGTGTAATATGGATGGCATGAGCCAGCAACGCAGGCCCTGGTGAAATCAGGATGGTATCAGCCAGAAGCACAGGCCCTGGTGTGGTCAATATGGCCTCACAGGGAGCACTTGCCCTGGTGTAATGTGGATGGCCTCAGCCAACAACACTTTTCCTGGTGAAATGTGGATGGTATTGGCCAGCACCACAGGCCCTGGCGTAATGTGCATGTCCCCAGCCAACACCACTGCCCTGGTGTAATGTGGATGGCATCAGCAAGTATCACAGGCCCTGGTGAAATGTGGATGTTTTCGGACAGCACCACAGGCCCTGGTAAAATGTGGATGGTATTGCGCAGCAGCACAGGCCCTGGTGAAATGTGAATGTCCTCAGCCAACACCACTGGCCCTGGTGCAATGTGGATGGCATCAGCCATGACCACAGGCCCTGGTGAAATGTGAATGTCCTCAGCCAACACCACTGGCCCTGGTGTAATGTGGATGGCATCAGCCATGACCACAGGCCCTGGGGAAATGTAGTTGGCCTCATCTAACAACACTGTCCCTGGTGAAATATGGATGGTATTGGTCAGGACCACACACCCTGGTGTAATGTGAATGGCCTTAGCCAACACCACTGGCCCTGGTGAAATGTGCATGATATCTGTCAGCAGCCCAGGTCCAGGTGTAATGTGGATGGCATCAACGAGCAGCAGAGGCCCTGGTGGGGTGAAGATGGCCTCACAGGAAGCACTGTCCCTGGTGTAATGTGGTTGGTAGAAGCCGGCTTCACAGACCGTGATGTAATGTGGATGGCCTCAGTCAACAATAGTGGCCCTGGTGAAATGTGGTTGATATTGGCCAGCACCACTGGCCTTGGTGTAATGTGATTGTCCTAAGCACAGGCCCTTGCGTATTGTGGATGTCATCAGCCAGCAACACAAGCCCTGGTGAAATGTGGATGGTATCATCGAGTAGCACAGGCCCTGGTGTAATGTGGATGGCCTCATCCAGCACCACAGGCCCTGGTGTGGTGATCATGGCCTCACAGGAAGAACTGTCCCTGGTGTAATTTGGATGACCTCATCCAACAGTACGGGCCTTTGTTTGGTGAAGATGGCCTAATCCAGCACCACATGCCCTGGTATGGTGATGATTTCCTACCAGGAAGCACTGTCCCTGGTGTAATGGGGATGGCCTCATCCAACAACACTGGCCCTGGTGAAATGTGGATGGTATTGGCCAGCACCAAAGGCCCTGGCATAATGTGAAAATCTTCAGCCAGTAGCACAGGCCCTTGCGTATTGTGGAACGCATCAGCCAGCAACACAAACCCTGGTGAAATGTGGATGGTATCATCGAGTAGCACAGGCCCTGGTGTAGTGTGGATGGCCTCATCCAGCACCACATGCCCTGGTGAAATGTGATGATGGCCTCACAGGAAGCACTGTCCCTGGTGTAATGTGGATGGCCTCATCCAACAACACTGGCCCTGGTAAAAATGTGGATGGTAACCGCCAAAACCACAGGCCCTGGTGTAATGTGCATGGCATCAACGAGTAGCACAGGCCCTGGTGAAATTTAATTGGTCTAAGCCAACAACACAGGCCCTGGTGTAATGTAGATGGCCTCAGAAAGTAGTAAAGGCCCTGGTGTGGTGAAGATGGCCTCACTGTCCCTGGCGTAATGTGGATGGTAGAAGCCAGCATCACAGGCCCTGGTGTAATGTGGATGTCCTCGGCCAACACCACTGTTAAATGGCCCTGGTGAAATGTGGATGGTATCAACAAGTAGCACAGGCCCTGGTGTAATGTGGATTGCCTCCTCCAGCACCACAGGCCCTGGTGTGTTGATGATGGCCTCAATGGAAGCACTGGCAGTGGTGTAATGTGGACGGCCTCATCCAACAACAGGCCCTGGTGAAATGTAGATGGTTTAGGACAGCACCACTTGCGCTGGTATAATGTGGATGGCATCAACGACTAGCACAGGCCCTGGTGAAATGTAGTTGGCCTCAGCCAGTAGCACAGGCCCTGTTTTGTTATGTGGATGGCATGAGCCAGCAATGCAGGCCCTTGTGAAATGTGTATGGCCTCATCTAACAACACTGTCCCTGGTGAAATATGGATGGTATTGGTCAGCACCACTGGCCCTGGTGTAATGTGAATGGCCTTAGCCAACACCACTGGCCCTGGTGTAATGTGGATGGCATCAGCCAGTATCACATGCCCTTGTGTATTGTGGATGTCGTCAGCCAGCAACACAAGCCCTGGTGAAATGTAGTTGGCCTCACCCAGTAGCACAGGCCCTGGTGTAATGTGGATGGCATGACCAAGCAACGCAGGCCCTGGTGAAATGAGGATGGCCTCAGCAAGCAACAAAGGCCCTGGTGTGGTGAAGATGGCCTCACAGGGAGCACTGGCCCTGGTGTAATGTGGATGGCATCAGCCAGTAGCACAGGCCTTTGTATATTGTGGATGGAATCAGGCACCAATACAGGCCCTGGTGATATGTAGTTGGCCTCAGCCATGACCACACCCTGGTGTAATGTAAATGTCCTAAGCGGGTAGCAAAGGCCCTGGTGTAATGTGAATGACCTTAGCCAACACCACAGGCCCTGGTGAAATGTACATGATATCGGTCAGCACCACAGGCCCTGGCGTAATATGGATGGCATCAACGAGCAGCAGAGGCCCTGGTGGGGTGAAGATGGCCTCACAGGAAGCACTGTCTCTGGTGTAATGTGAATGGCCTTAGCCGACACCACTGGCCCTGGGAAATGTGCATGATATCAGTCACCACCACAGGCCTAGGAGTAATGTGGATGGCCTCAGCCCAGGGCAAAGGCCCTTGTGTGGTGAAGATCGCCTCACAGGAAGCACTCTCCCTGGTGTAAAATGTATGACCTCAGCCAACAACAGTGGCCCTGGTGAAATGTGGATGGTATTGGCCAGCACCACTGGCCCTGGTGTAATGTGGATGGCATCAGCCAACAATGCAGGCCCTGGTGAATTGAGGATGGTGTCAACAAGCAGCACAGGCCCTGGTGAAATGAGGATGGCCTCACAGGGAGCAGTGGCCCTGTTGCAATGTGGATGGCATCATCACACTGGCCGTGGTGTAATCTGGATGGTCTCAGCCAACAACACTGGCCCTGGTGAAATGTGGATGGTAATGGCCAGCACCACAGGCCCTGGTGTAATGTGAATGGAATCAACGAATAGCACAGGCACTGGTGTAATGTGAATGGCGTCATCCCACAACACTGGCCCTGGTGAAATGTGGATGGTATTGGCACAGGCCCTGGTGTAATGTGAATGTCCTCAGCCAACACCACTGGCCCTGGTGTAATGTGGATCGCATCAGCCAGTATCAAAGGCCCTTGTGTTTTGTGAATGTCATCAGCCAGCAACACAAGCCCTGGTGAAATGTGGATGGTTTCAGACAGCACCACAGGCCCGGGTGTAATGTCGATGCCATCAACTAGTAGCACAGGCCCTGATGTAAAGTGGATGGCATGAGCCAGCAACGTAGTTCTGGTGAAATGTGGATAGCCTCAGCCAGCAACGCAGGCTCTGGCGTAATGTGCATGTCCCAAGCCAACCCCACTGGACCTGGTGTAATGTGGATGGCATGAGCCAGCAACGCAGGCCCTGGTGAAATCAGGATGGTATCAGCCAGAAGTACAGGCCCTGGTGTGGTGAATATGGCCTCACAGCGAGCAGTGGCCCTGGTGAAATGTGGATGGCCTCAGCCAGCAACGCAGGTCTTTGTATATTGTGGAGGGGGTCAGCCACCAACACAGGACCTGGTGAAATGTAGATGTCCTCAGCCAGTAGCACAGGCCCTGTTGTAATGTGGATGGCCTAATCTAACAACACTGTCCCTGGTTAAATGTGCATGATATCGGGCAGCAGCACAGGGCCAGGTGTAATGTGGATGGCATCAATGAGCAGAAGAGGCCCTTGTGGGGTGAAAATGACCTCACAGGACGCACTGTCCCTCGTGTAATGTGGATGGTAGAAGTCGGAGTCACAGGCCGTGATGTAATGTGGATGGCCTCAGCCAAAAGCACAGGCCCTTTTGTAATGTGGATGGCCTTATCCAGCACCACAGGCCCTGGTGTGGTGATGATGGCCTCTTAGGAAGAACATTCCCTGGTGTAATTTAAGATGCCTCTTTAAGATGGCGCCGGTGAGGTCGGCTGCCGTCACGACTGCTCCGACCACTTTTTCTTTGTCTTTGTTTTTTAAGTTAGTTTTCAGCGTTTCTAAATCGGCAAAATCATCACCATTGGGTACATTAGGTATGACAGTGACACTCTTGTTTCTATTGGTATACAATGTACTCACAATTCGAAGTTTTTAACTCCGGATCCGAGCTGGCCGAGTGAGATCTCGAGGGAGAACAAAGGGAAGCGGCGGCGGCCTAGAGGGAAGCGAGCCGACGTCAGGAACAGGCTGAGAGCTCGTGCACACCGCACACCTCTGCCTAGCATCCTGCTCGCCAACGTCCAGTCACTGGAGAACAAGCTTGACGACCTCAGGGCCAGGATAAAGTTCCAGAGAGACATTCGGGACTGCAATCTCCTCTGCTTCACCGAGACATGGCTGAACCCAGCGGTGCCGGACCACGCCATCCAGCCGGCCGAGTTCTTCTCGGTTCACCGCATGGACAGGACACGGGACTCGGGGAAGTCAAGGGGAGGCGGCGTGTGTTTAATGGTGAACAACAACTGGTGCAACAGTGCGAACGTTGTTCCTCTCACACGCTCCTGCACACCAAATCTGGAACTACTGTCCATCATGTGTTGTCCTTTTTATCTACCTCGGGAATTTACATCGGTCATTGTAAGTGCCGTTTATATTCCACCACAAGCGGACACGGTCACCGCCTTATGCGAGCTGCATGAGGCACTCACACAGCACCAGACACAACACCGGGACGCTGCGCTTATTGTGATGGGGGACTTTAATAGCGCCAACCTCAAACGCGCAGCGCCGAACTTTTATCAACACATCACCTGCCCCACCAGGGGTGAAAGGACACTGGACCACTGCTACACTACGGTCAAGGACGGCTACAAGGCACAATCCCGCCCCCCGTTTGGCAAATCTGATCACGCCGCCATCTTCCTCATGCCAAAATACAAACAAAGGCTGAAACAGGAAGTTCCGGTTCAGAGGAAGGTCGCGCGCTGGACGGATCAATCGGTGGCCGCGTTACAGGACGCACTCGATGACGCAGACTGGGGCATGTTCAGAAACAGCTCCGACGATGACGTC
Source organism: Copadichromis virginalis (assembly GCF_057382275.1). NCBI lineage: Eukaryota > Metazoa > Chordata > Actinopteri > Cichliformes > Cichlidae > Copadichromis > Copadichromis virginalis. The sequence goes on from NC_140634.1 coordinate 3,903,876, forward strand.
AACGTGTTTACGGAAGCGGTTGTGGGATTCATCGGGAAACTAGCGGATGATACCGTGGAGACTATCACAACGTTTCCCAACCAGAAGCCGTGGGTGGATAAAACCATCCGCGACGCTCTGAGATCCCGCACCGCTGCCTACAACACGGGACTCATGACGGGGGACATGGACCCGTACAAAGCCGCGTCATATAACGTGCGGAGGGCGGTGAAAGAGGCGAAGCAGCGCTACGGGAGGAAACTAGAGTCACAACTCCAACAGAGTGACTCTAGGAGCCTGTGGCGGGGACTAAGGACAATAACGGACTATAAAGCACCAACAACCGGTATGACGAACGCGGCCGTGACTCTGGCAGACGAGCTGAACACTTTCTATGCTCGCTTCGAGGCTGCAGCTAAGGTCTCCAACAATGCTAGTGTTAGCGGCGCTAACGGCTGCAGACAGGAAGATACTGCCAGCACCGGAAACGTGCTCGTCATCTCCGAGCATGAAGTAAGGAGAGCCTTCAAGAGAGTGAACACCAGGAAAGCAGCAGGACCAGACGGCATCCCAGGTCGTATCCTAAGAGACTGCGCATACCAGCTAGCTCCTGTGTTCACTGAGATATTCAACATCTCTTTATCTCAGTCGGTGATCCCCACATGCTTCAAAGAGTCCATCATTGTTCCTGTCCCGAAGAAACCCCACCCTGCTTCTCTCAATGACTATCGCCCTGTAGCCCTCACCTCAGTAGTAATGAAGTGCTTTGAACGCCTGGTCAGAGACTTCATCATTTCTTCACTACCAGACACACTGGACCCACTACAGTTCGCTTACCGTCCAAATCGTTCCACAGACGATGCCATCTCTCATCTCCTCCACACATCACTCACTCACTTGGACACTAGAAGGGGGAATTATGTTAAAATGCTCTTCATAGACTACAGCTCTGCATTTAACACCATAATTCCCTCCACACTCACCACCAAGCTGGAGCATCTGGGACTCAGCTCATCTATGTGTCAGTGGATCTCCAACTTCCTAACTGGCAGACCACAGGCAGTAAGGATGGGCGGACATGTCTCAGCCTCCACCACTCTCAGCACTGGAGCCCCCCAGGGGTGTGTTCTGAGCCCCCTGCTGTACTCTTTGTACACATATGACTGTGTGGCCACTACCAGCTCCACCACCATCATCAAGTTTGCTGACGACACCGTCGTGGTGGGCCTGATCTCTGATAACAACGAGACGGCCTACCTGAAGGAGATTAGGAATCTGGAGAACTGGTGCCAGAGGAACAACCTCCTTCTAAACGTCAGTAAGACAAATGAGCTGATAGTGGACTTCAGCACTAAGCAGGAGAGGAACTACCAGACCCCCGTCATCAACGAGTGCCCAGTGGAGAGAGTGGACAGCTTCAAATACCTCGGAGTTCACATCACGCAGGACCTGTCATGGTCCTGTCACATCAACACCGTGGTGAAAAAGGCCCGACAGCGTCTCTACCACCTCAGACGCTTGAGAGACTTCCAACTGCCCTCCAAGGTGCTCAGGAACTTTTACTCGTGCACCATAGAGAGCATCCTGGCGGGAAACATCTTAACCTGGTTCGGGAACAGCACCATGCAGGACAGACGAGCTCTACAGAGGGTTGTGCGGTCAGCTGAGCGCACCATCCGCTCCGAGCTCCCTGACCTGCACTCAATCTACAGCAGGCGGTGCTGGACCAAGGCCAGGAAGATCGTGAAGGACCTCAGCCATCCCAACAACAGACTGTTCTCTCTGTTGAGGTCAGGAAAGCGATTCCGCTCCCTGAAGACCAACACAGAGAGACTGAGGAGGAGCTTCTTCCCGCAGGCGATACGGTCTCTCAATCACACCACCACACAGTACTGACCCACACATATGGTTCTTACACACACACTGGACTTTCTGGACTTTGGTTTTGCACAACACTGGTCACTATATTCTTCATTTCCGGTTAATACTTGTACAGCTGCTGTTATTGTGTATATATTTATTTATATTTAGATTCCTTCATACATTCTTATATAGTTCTATATTGTGTATTGTGTATTTTGTTGTACAGTTATTTTATTTTCAACTTTAATTTATATATTTATCTTTATCTTATTCTTCCCAGTTAAATTTACCCTTCATTCTAATTTGTGTTGTACAGTTATTTCATTTTTAACCTTAATTTATATTTTATTCCTTCCTAGTTAAATTTACCCTTTTTAATTTTTCATATTTATTTCCTATCTTATTCATAGCCTTTTCCTTTTTTGTTCTCTTTAGGTCACGAGCAGTTGTCCAAGCATTTCACTACATATCGTACTGTGTATGACTGTGTACGTGACAAATAAAATTTGAATTTGAAATTTAATTTGGATGGCCTCATCCAACAGTACGGGCCTTGATGTGGTGAAGATGGCCTCATCCATCACCACATGCCCTGGTGTGGTGATGATGGCCTCACAGGAAGCACTGTCCCTGGTATAATGTGAATGTCCTCAGCCAACACCACTGGCCCTGGTGTAATGTGGATGGCATCAGCCATGACCACAGGCCCTGTTGTAATGTGGATGGCCTCATCTAACAACACTGTCCCTTGTGAAATATGGATGGTATTGGTCAGCACCACTGGCCCTGGTGTAATGTGAATGGCCTTAGCCAACAACACTTGCCCTGGTGAAACGTGGATGGTATTGGCCAGCAGCACAGGCCCTGGTGTAATATGAATGTCCTCAGCCAACACCACTGGCCCTGGTGTAATGTGAATGGCATCAGCCAGTATCACAGTCTCTTGTGTTTTGTGGATGTCATCAGCCAGCAACACAAATCCTGGTGAAATGTGGATGGTTTCAGACAGCACGTCAGGCCCTGGTGAAATGTAAATTTCCTCAGCCAGTAGCACAGGCCCTGGTGAAATGTAAATGTCCTCAGCCAGTATCACAGGCCCTGGTGAAATGTGGATGTTTTCGGACAGCACCACAGGCCCTGGTGAAATGTGGATGGTATTGGCCAGCACCACTGGCCCTTTGTGAAATGTGAATGTCCTCAGCCAACACCACTGGCCCTGGTGTAATGTGGATGGCATCAGCCATGACCACAGGCCCTGGTGAAATGTAGTTGCCCTCAGCCATGACCACAGGCCCTGGTGAAATGTAAATGTCCTCAGCCAGTAGCACAGGCCCTGTTTTAATGTGGATGGCCTCATCTAACAACACTGTCCCTGGTGAAATATGGATGGTATTGGTCAGCACCACACACCCTGGTGTAATGTGAATGGCCTTAGCCAACACCACTGGCCCTGGTGAAATGTGCATGATATCTGTCAGCAGCCCAGGTCCAGGTGTAATGTGGATGGCACCAACTAGCAGCAGAGGCCCTGGTGGGGTGAAGATGGCCTCACAGGATGCACTGTCCCTGGTGTAATGTGGTTGGTAGAAGCCGGTATCACAGACCGTGATGTAATGTGGATGGCCTCAGTCAACAACAGTGGCCCTGGTGAAATGTGGTTGATATTGGCCAGCACCACTGGCCCTGGTGTAATGTGAATGTCCTAAGCCAGTAGCACAGGCCCTTGCGTATTGTGGATGTCATCAGTCAGCAACACAAGCCTTGGTGAAATGTGGATGGTATCATCGAGTAGCACAGGCCCTGGTGTAATGTGGACGGCCTCATCCAGCACCACAGGCCCTGGTGTGGTGATGATGGCCTCACAGGAAGAACTGTCCCTGGTGTAATTTGGATGGCCTCATCCAACAGTACGGGCCTTTGTTTGGTGAAGATGGCGTAATCCAGCACCACATGCCCTGGTGTCGTGATGATTTCCTACAAGGAAGCACTGTCCCTGGTGTAACGGGGATGGCCTCATCCAACAACACTGGCACTGGTGAAATGTGGATGGTATTGGCCAGCACCACAGGCCCTTGCGTATTGTGGAACGCATCAGCCAGCAACACAAGCCCTGTTGAAATGTGGATGGTATCATCGAGTAGCACAGGCCCTGGTGTAATGTGGATGGCCTCATCCAGCACCACATGCCCTGGTGAAATGTGATGATGGCCTCACAGGAAGCACTGTCTCTGGTGTAATGTGGATGGCTTCATCCAACAACACTGGCCCTGGTAAAAATGTGGATGGTAACTGCCAAAACCACAGGCCCTGGTGTAATGTGCATGGCATCAACAAGTAGCACAGGCCCTGGTGAAATTTAATTGGTATAAGCCAGCAACACAGGCCCTTGTGTAATGTAAATGGCCTCAGAAAGTAGTACAGGCCCTGGTGTGGTGAAGATGGCCTCACAGAAAGCAGTGGCCCTGATATAATGTGAATGGAATCAGGCACTAGCAAAGACCCTGGTCTGGTGAAGATGTTCTCACAGGTAGCACTGAATCTGGTGTAATGTTGATGGCATCAGGTAGTAGCACAGACCCTGGTCTGGTGAAGATGGTCTCAGCCAGCACCACTGGCCCTGGTGTGGTGAAGACAGCCTCACAGGGAGCACTGGCAGTGGTGCAATGTGGATGGCCTCAGCCAGCAACGCAGGCCTTTGTATATTGTGGATGGGATCAGCCACCAACACAGGCCCTGGTGAAATGTAGATGTCCTCAGCCAGTAGCACAGGCCCTGTTGTAATGTGGATGGCCTCATCTAACAACACTGTCCCTGGTTTAATGTGCATGATATCGGGTAGCAGCACAGGGCCAGGTGTAATGTGGATGGCATCAATGAGCAGCAGAGGCCCTGGTGGGGTGAAGATGGCCTCACAGGACGCACTGTCCCTGGTGTAATGTGGATGATCTCAGCCAAAAGCACAGGCCCTGGTGTAATGTGGATGGCCTTATCCAGCACCACAGGCCCTGGTGTGGTGATGATGGCCTCTTAGGAAGAACATTCCCTGGTGTAATTTGGATGGCCTCATCCAACAGTACGGGCCTTGATGTGGTGAAGATGGCCTCATCCATCACCACATGCCCTGATGTGTTGATAATGGCCTCACGGGAAGCACTGTCCCTGGTGTAATGTGAATGTCCTCAGCCAACACCACTGGTCCTGGTGTAATGTGGATGGCATCAGCCATGACCACAGGCCCTGTTGTAATGTGGATGGCCTCATCTAACAACACTGTCCCTTGTGAAATATGGATGGTATTGATCAGCACCACTGGCCCTGCTGAAACGTGGATGGTATTGGCCAGCAGCACAAGCCCTGGTGTAATGTGAATGTCCTCAGCCAACACCACTGGCCCTGGTTTAATATGAATGGCATCAGCCAGTATCTAAGTATGCTGCTAAAAGTGCTGTTTTGATATGTAGAACCAAACAGGATAAACAGCTAAATTTCCCTTTGTTTAAACTGGCAAAAAAAAACTCTTGAAGTTCATAAAAAGGTGAAATACCTCGGTCACTTTATTACTGAGCAAATGAATGATGATGATGACATATACAGACAACGATGTAAGCTCTATGTGCAGGCAAATACTATTGCACGCAAATTCAGCTTTTGTTCACTTCCAGTTAAAGTGGCTTTGTTTAAAGCGTATTGCACACCGCTATATACTGCCCCCTTGTGGTCATCCTACAAACAATGTAGCATGCAGAAGCTGCATGTTGCATATAATGATGCGATGAGAATCCTTTGCAGGATACCTAGAAGTGGTAGTGCCAGTCAGATGTTTGTAGCTGTGGGTGTCTGGACTTTTAAAGCACTTTTAAGAAAGTTAATGTTCAGTTTTAGAGAACGACTGGATGGTTCGAGTAACAGTATAATTTTAGCACTTACAGATCCGACAGTGAGTGGTTCCCGTTACTCATCCAGTCTCAGAAAGCACTGGTTAAAGTGTTTGTGTATTTATTGATTTATTTTAAGTAATTGTGTTTTATGTATATTATGGTTTTATATTTTTACAAATGCTTTATATACTTATTTATATACATATATATATTTAATGGTATACCTTGTGTTGTGTGTGTGGGGGGGGGGAGTTGTGTGTGTGTGTTTCTTGTCTTGTTTTTATGGACATGTAGTCTGCCAATAAAGATTGAATTGAATTGAATTGAATTGAATTGAATATCACAGGCCCTTGTGTTTTGTGGATGTCATCAGCCAGCAACACAAATTCTGGTGAAATGTGGATGGTTTCAGACAGCACCACAGGCCCGGGTGTAATGTCGATGCCATCAACTAGTAGCACAGGCCCTGATGTAAAGTGGATGGCATGAGCCAGCAACGTAGTTCTGGTGAAATGTGGATAGCCTCAGCCAGCAACGCAGGCTCTGGCGTAATGTGCATGTCCCAAGCCAACCCCACTGGACCTGGTGTAATGTGGATGGCATCAGCCAGTATCACAGGCCCTGGTGAAATGTGGATGTTTTCGGACATCACCACAGGCCCTTGCGTATTGCGGATGTCATCAGCCAGCAACAAAAGCCCTGGTGAAATGTGGATGGTATTGGTCAGCACCACAGGCCCTGGTGTAATGTGAATGGCCTTAGCCAACACCACTGGCCCTGGTGAAATGTGCATGATATCTGTCAGCAGCCCAGGCCCAGGTGTAATGTGGATGGCATCAACGAGCAGCAGAGGCCCTGGTGAAATGTGGATGTTTTCGGACAGCACCTGTGGCCCTGGTAAAATGTGGATGGTATTGGCCAGCACCACAGGCCCTTTGTGAAATGTGAATGTCCTCAGCCAACACCACTGGCCCTGGTGTAATGTGGATGGCATCAGCCATGACCACAGGCCCTGGTGAAATGTAGTTGCCCTCAGCCATGACCACAGGCCCTGGTGAAATGTAAATGTCCTCAGCCAGTAGCACAGGCCCTGTTGTAATGTGGATAGCCTCATCTAACAACAGTGTCCCTGGTGAAATATGGATGTATATGTCAGCATCACACACCCTGGTGTAGTGTGAATGGCCTTTGCCAACACCACTGGCCCTGGTGAAATGTGCATGATATCCAGCACCACACGCCCAGGTTTAATGTGGTTGGCATCAACGAGAAGGAGAGGCCCTGGTGGCGTGAAGATTGCCTCAAGGGAAGCACTGTCCCTGGTGTAACTTATCCACATTACACCAGGATACATTACACCAGGCTTCTACCGGCCTGTGATACCGGTAGAAGCCGGCATCAAAGGCCCAGGTGTAATGTGGATGGCATCAACGAGCAGCAGAGGCCCTGGTTGGGTGAAGATGGCCTCACAGGAAGCACTGTCCCTGGTGTAATGTGGATGACTTTAGCCCACAGCAAAGGCCCTGGTATGGTGAAGATGGCCTCACTGTCCCTGGTGTAATGTGGATGGTAGAAGCCGGCATCACAGGCCCTGGTGTAATGTGGATGTCCTCGGCCAACACCACTGTTGGATGGCCCTGGTGAAATGTGTATGGTATCAACAAGTAGCACAGGCCCTGGTGTAATGTGGATGGCCTCATCAAGCACCACAGGCCCTGGTGTGTTGATGATGGCCTCAATGGAAGCACTGGCAGTGGTGTAATGTGGATGGCCTCATCCAACAACACTCGCCCTGGTGAAATGTGGATGGTTTTGGACTGCACCACTGGCCCTGGTGTAATGTGGATGGCATCAGCCAGTAGCACAGGCCTTTGTATATTGTGGATGGGATCAGCCACCAATACAGGCCCTGGTGATATGTACTTGGCCTCAGTCAACACCAATGGCCCTGGTGAAATGTGCATGATATCGGTCAGCACCACAGGCCCAAGTGTAATGTGGATGGCATCAACGAGCAGCAGAGGCCCTGGTGGGGTGAAGATGGCCTCACAGGAAGCACTGTCCCTGGTGTAAAGTGTATGGCCTAAGCCAACAACAGTGGCCCTGGTGAAATGTGGATTGCATCAGCCAGTATCACAGGCCCTTGTTTTTTGTGGATGTCATCAGCCAGCAACACAATCCCTGGGGAAATGTGGATGGTTTCGGACATCACCACAGGCCCAGGCGTAATGTGCATGGCATCAATGAGCAGCACAGGCCCTGATGTAATGTGGATGGCATGAGCCAGCAACGCAGGCCCTGGCTAAAGGAGGATGGTATCAGCCAGCAGCACAGGCCCTGGTGTAATGTGAATATGGCCTCACAGGGAACAATGTCCCTGGTGTAATGTCCATGGCCTCATCCAACAGTACAGTCCCTGGTGTGGTGAAGATGGCCTCACAGGAAGCCCTGTCCCTGGTGTAATGTGTATAGCCTCAGCCAACAACAGTGGCTCTGGTGAAATATCGATGGTATTGGCCAGCACCACAGGCCCTGGTGTAACGTGAATGTCTTCAGCCAGTAGCACAGGCCCTTGTGTATTGTGGATCGCATCAGCCAGCAACACAAGCCCTGGTGAAATGTGGATGGTATCAACGAGTAGCACAGGCCCTGATGTGGTGATGATGGCATCACAGGAAGCACTGGCCACTGCCAGGCCATCCAGCTTACACCACTGTGTAACCTGGATGGCCTCAGCCAACAACACTCGCCCTGGTGAAATGTGGATGGTATTGGCCAGCACCACAGGCCCTGGTCTAATGTGAATGGAATCAACGAGTAGCACAGGCACTGGTGTAATGTGGTTGGCCTCATCCAACAACACTGGCCCTGGTGTAATGTGAATGTCCTCAGCCAACACCACTGGCCCTGGTGTAATGTGGATGGCATCAGCCAGTATCAAAGGCCCTTGTGTTTTGTGAATGTCATCAGCCAGCAACACAAGCCCTGGTGAAATGTGGATGGTTTCGGTCAGCAACACAGGCCCGGGTGTAATGTGGATGCAATCAACGAGTAGTACAGTCCCTGGTCAAACGTAGTTGGCCTCAGCCAGCAACGCAGGCCCTGGTGAAAGGAGAATGGTATAAGCCAGCAGCACAGACCCTGGTGTGGTGAATATGGTCTCACAGAGAGCACTGGCCCAGGTGTAATATGGGGCCAGTGCTCAGCCAGTAGCACAGGCCTTTGTATATTGTGGATGGGATCAGCCACCAAGACAGGCACTGGTGAAATGTAGTTGGCCTCAGCCAGTAGAAAAGGCCCTGTTATAATGTTGATGGCCTCATCTATCAACACTGTCCTTGGTGAAATATGGATGGTATTGGTCAACACCACTGGCCCTGGTGAAATGTGCATGATAATCCAGCACCACACGCCCAGGTTTAATGTGGTTGGCATCAACGAGAAGGAGAAGCCCTGGTGGCGTGAAGATTGCCTCAAGGGAAGCACTGTCCCTGGTGTAACTTATCCACATTACACAAGGATACATTACACCAGGCTTCTATCGGCCTGTGATTCCGGTAGAAGCCGGCAACAAAGGCCCAGGTGTAATGTGGATGGCATCAACGAGCAGCAGAGGCCCTGTTTGGGTGAAGATGGCCTCACAGGAAGCACTGTCCCTGGTTTAATGTGGATGGTAGAAGCCGGCATCACAAGCCCTGGTGTAATGTGGATGGCCTCAGCCCAAAGCAAAGGTCCTGGTGTGGTGAAGATGGCCTCACTGACCCTGGTGTAATGTGGATGGTAGAAGCCAGCATCACAGGCCCTGGTGTAATGTGGATGTCCTCGGCCAACACCACTGTTGGATGGCCCTGTTGAAATGTGTATGGTATCAACAAGTAGCACAGGCCCTGGTGTAATGTGGATTGCCTCCTCCAGCACCACAGGCCCTGGTGTGTTGATGATGGCCTCAATGGAAGCTCTGGCAGTGGTGTAATGTGGACGGCCTCATCCAACAACAGGCCCTGGTGAAATGTGGATGGTTTAGGACAGCACCACTTGCGCTGGTATAATGTGAATGGCCTTAGCCGACACCACTGGCCCTGGGAAATGTGCATGATATCAGTCACCACCACAGGCCTAGGAGTAATGTGGATGGCCTCAGCCCAGGGCAAAGGCCCTTGTGTGGTGAAGATCGCCTCACAGGAAGCACTCTCCCTGGTGTAAAATGTATGACCTCAGCCAACAACAGTGGCCCTGGTGTAATGTGAATGGCCTTAGCCAACACCACTGGCCCTGGTGTAATGTGGATGTCGTCAGCCAGGGCGTCAGCCAGGGCTTGTGTTGTTACAAGCCCTGGTGAAATGTAGTTGTCCTCACCCAGTAGCACAGGCCCTGGTGTAATGTGGATGGCATGACCAAGCAACGCAGGCCCTGGTGAAATGAGGATGGCCTCAGCAAGCAACAAAGGCCAGGGCCCTGGTGTAATGTGAATGACCTTAGCCAACACCACAGGCCCTGGTGAAATGTACATGATATCGGTCAGCACCACAGGCCCTGGCGTAATATGGATGGCATCAACGAGCAGCAGAGGCCCTGGTGGGGTGAAGATGGCCTCACAGGAAGCACTGTCTCTGGTGTAATGTGAATGGCCTTAGCCGACACCACTGGCCCTGGGAAATGTGCATGATATCAGTCACCACCATAGGCCTAGGAGTAATGTGGATGGCCTCAGCCCAGGGCAAAGGCCCTTGTGTGGTGAAGATCGCCTCACAGGAAGCACTCTCCCTGGTGTAAAATGTATGACCTCAGCCAACAACAGTGGCCCTGGTGAAATGTGGATGGTATTGGCCAGCACCACTGGCACTGGTGCAATGTGGATGGCATCAGCCAACAATGCAGGCCCTGGTGAAATGAGGATGGCCTCACAGGGAGCAGTGGCCCTGTTGCAATGTGGATGGCATCATCACAGGCCTTTTTATATTGTGGATGGGATCAGCCACCAACACAGGCCCTGGTGAAATGTAGTTGACCTCAGCCATCAGCACAGGCCCTGGTGAAATATCGATGGTATTGGCCAGCACCACACACCCTGGTTTAACGTGAATGTCTTCAGCCAGTAGCACAGGCCCTTGTGTATTGTGGATCGCATCAGCCAGCAACACAAGCCCTGGTGAAATGTGGATGGTATCAACGAGTAGAACAGGCCCTGATGTGATGATGGCATCACAGGAAGCACTGGCCGTGGTGTAATCTGGATGGTCTCAGCCAACAACACTGGCCCTGGTGAAATGTGGATGGTAATTGCCAGCACCACAGGCCCTGGTGTAATGTGAATGGAATCAACGAATAGCACAGGCACTGGTGTAATGTGAATGGCCTCATCCCACAACACTGGCCCTGGTGAAATGTGGATGGTATTGGCACAGGCCCTGGTGTAATGTGAATGTCCTCAGCCAACACCACTGGCCCTGGTGTAATGTGGATCGCATCAGCCAGTATCAAAGGCCCTTGTGTTTTGTGAATGTCATCAGCCAGCAACACAAGCCCTGGTGAAATGTGGATGGTTTCGGACAGCAAAACAGGCCCGGGTGTAATGTGGATGCAATCAACGAGTAGCACAGTCCCTGGTCAAATGTAGTTGGCCTCAGCCAGCAACACAGGCCCTGGTGAAAGGAGAATGGTATAAGCCAGCAGCACAGGCCCTGGTGTGGTGAATATGGTCTCACAGGGAGCAGTGGCCCAGGTGTAATATGGATGGGATCAGCCAGTAGCACAGGCCTTTGTATATTGTGGATGGGATCAGCCACCAAGACAGGCACTGGTGAAATGTAGTTGGCCTCAGCCAGTAGAAAAGGCCCTGGTGAAATGTTGATGGCCTCATCTAACAACACAGTCCTTGGTGAAATATGGATGGTATTGGTCAGCATCACACACCCTGGTGTAGTGTGAATGGCCTTAGCCAACACCACTGGCACTGGTGTAATGTGAATGGCCTTAGCCAACACCACTGCCCCTGGTGAAATGTGGATGGCATGACCAAGCAACGCAGGCCGTGGTGAAATGTAAATGTCCTCACCCAGTAGGACAGGCCCTGTTGTAATATGGATGGCCTCAGCGAACAGCAAAGAACCTTGTGTGGTGAAGAAGCCGGCATCAAAGGCCCAGGTGTAATGTGGATGGCATCAACGAGCAGCAGAGACCCTGGTTGGGTGAAGATTTTCAAGTTATTCACATAATGAAAACCTATACTTTGTGTCGGGTGAGAACTCAATTCAAATGCATGTAATAGCGAGAAACGCACTAACGTGGTGAAATAAAGCGTTTTTCATGGTCTTCATAACGACAGCTGTAACTTTTGATAGAAGACTCAGAAATACATATTTATAGCTTTATCTTATATAATTCAATATCCCCGTGCTTGGCAAACAGGTTTTGCAGCTGTTTGAGCTGAGATGTTAAAGTTATTCACATAATGAAAACCTATACACTGTTTCGGGCGAGTTCCCCATTCAAATGCATGTAACAGTGAGAAACGCACTGTCTTGGCGAAATAAAGGTTTTTGCACAACTTCATATAAATCGGTGTAACTTTTGATAGAAGATTCAGATATATGTATGCATGGCTTTATATTATAGAATTCAATATCCCCGTGCTGGGCAAACAGGTTTTGCAGCTGTTTGAGCTAAGATGTTAAAGTTATTCACATAATGAAAACCTATACTTTGTTTCGGGCGAGTTCAACATTCAAATGCATGTAATAGCGAGAAACGCACTAACGTGGTGAAATAAAGCGTTTTAATGGTCTTCATAAAGACAGCTGTAACTTTTGATAGAAGACTCAGAAATACATATTCATGGCTTTATCTTATAGAACTCAATATCCCCGTGCTGGGCAAACAGGTTTTGCAGCTGTTTGAGCTAAGATTTTCAAGTTATTCACATAATGACAACCTATTCTTTGTGTCGGGCGAGAACTCCATTCAAATGCATGTAATAGCGAGAAAAGCACTAACGTGGTGAAATAAAGCGTTTTGAATGGTCTTCATAAAGACAGCTGTAACTTTTGATAGAAGACTCAGAAATACATATTTATGGCTTTATCTTATAAAATTCAATATCCCCGTGCTGGGCAAACAGGTTTTGCAGCTGTTTGAGCTAAGATGTTAAAGTTATTCACATAATGAAAACCTATACTTTGTTTCGGGCGAGTTCCCCATTCAAATGCATGTAATCGTAAGAAAAATACTGTCTTGGCGAAAGAAAGCGTTTTTGTACAACTTCATATATATAGCTGTAACTTTTGATAGAAGATTCAGACTCACATATTTATGGCTTTATCTTATAGAATTCAATATCCCCGTGCTGGGCAAACAGGTTTTGCAGCTGTTTGAGCTAAGCCATAAATATGTATTTTTGAGTCTTCTATCAAAAGTTACAGCTGTCTTTATGAAGACCATTAAAAACGCTTTATTTCACCACGTTAGTGCTTTTCTCGCTATTACATGCATTTGAATTGAGTTCTCGCCCGACAAAAAGTATAGGTTTTCATTATGTGAATAACTTGAAAATCTTAGCTCAAACAGCTGCAAAACCTGTTTGCCCAGCACTGGGATATTGAGTTCTATAAGATAAAGCCATAAATATGTATTTCTGAGTCTTCTATCAAAAGTTACAGCTATATATATGAAGTTGTACAAAAACGCTTTATTTCGCCAAGACAGTGCGTTTCTGACGATTACATGCATTTGAATGGGGAACTCGCCTGAAACAAAGTATAGGTTTTCATTATGTGAATAACTTTAACATCTTAGCTCAAACAGCTGCAAAACCTGTTTGCCCAGCACGGGATTATTGAATTCTATAAGATAAAGCCATAAATATGTGAGTCTGAATCTTCTATCAAAAGTTACAGCTATATATATGAAGTTGTACAAAAACGCTTTATTTCGCCAAGACAGTGCATTTCTGACGATTACATGCATTTGAATGGGGAACTCGCCTGAAACAAAGTATAGGTTTTCATTATGTGAATAACTTTAACATCTTAGCTCAAACAGCTGCAAAACCTGTTTGCCCAGCACGGGGAAATTGAATTCTATAAGATGAAGCCATAAACATGTGTGTCTGAGTCGTCTATCAAAAGTTACAGCTGTCTTTATGAAGACCATGAAAAACACTTTATTTCACCACGTTAGTGCGTTTCTCGCTATTACATGCATTTGAATGGAGTTCTCGCCCGACACAAAGTAGTTTTCATTTTGTGAATAACTTGAAAATCTTAGATCAAACAGCTTCAAAACCTGTTTGCCCAGCACGTATTTCTGAGTCTTCTATCAAAAACTACAGCTGTCTTCATGAAGTTGTACAAAAACGCTTTATTTCGCCAAGACAGTGCGTTTCTGACGATTACATGCATTTGAATGGGGAACTCGCCTGAAACAAAGTATAGGTTTTCATTATGTGAATAACTTTAACATCTTAGCTCAAACAGCTGCAAAACCTGTTTGCCCAGCACGGGATTATTGAATTCTATAAGATAAAGCCATAAATATGTGAGTCTGAATCTTCTATCAAAAGTTACAGCTATATATATGAAGTTGTACAAAAACGCTTTATTTCGCCAAGACAGTGCATTTCTGACGATTACATGCATTTGAATGGGGAACTCGCCTGAAACAAAGTATAGGTTTTCATTATGTGAATAACTTTAACATCTTAGCTCAAACAGCTGCAAAACCTGTTTGCCCAGCACGGGGAAATTGAATTCTATAAGATGAAGCCATAAACATGTGTGTCTGAGTCGTCTATCAAAAGTTACAGCTGTCTTTATGAAGACCATGAAAAACACTTTATTTCACCACGTTAGTGCGTTTCTCGCTATTACATGCATTTGAATGGAGTTCTCGCCCGACACAAAGTAGTTTTCATTTTGTGAATAACTATAAAATCTTAGCTCAAACAGCTGCAAAACCTGTTTGCCCAGCACGGGGATATTTAATTCTATAAGATAAAGCCATAAATATGTGTTTCTGAGCCTTCTATCAAAAACTACAGCTGTCTTCATGAAGTTGTACAAAAACGCTTTATTTCGCCAAGACAGTGCGTTTCTGACGATTACATGCATTTGAATGGGGAACTCGCCTGAAACAAAGTATAGGTTTTCATTATGTGAATAACTTTAACATCTTAGCTCCAACAGCTGCAAAACCTGTTTGCCAAGCACGGGGATATTGAATTCTATAAGATAAAGCCATAAACATGTGAGTCTGAATCTTCTATCAAAAGTTACAGCTATATATATGAAGTTGTACAAAAACGCTTTATTTTGCCAAAACAGTTCGTTTCTCGCTATTACATGCATTTGAATGGAGTTCTCGCCCGACACAAAGTATAGGTTTTCATTATGTGAATAACTTTAACATCTTAGCTCAAACAGCTGCAAAACCTGTTTGCCCAGCACAGGGATATTGAATTCTATAAGATAAAGCCATAAATATGTGTTTCTGAGCCTTCTATCAAAAACTACAGCTGTCTTCATGAAGTTGTACAAAAACGCTTTATTTCGCCAAGACAGTGCGTTTCTGACGATTACATGCATTTGAATGGGGAACTCGCCTGAAACAAAGTATAGGTTTTCATTATGTGAATAACTTTAACATCTTAACTCCAACAGCTGCAAAACCTGTTTGCCAAGCACGGGGATATTGAATTCTATAAGATAAAGCCATAAACATGTGAGTCTGAATCTTCTATCAAAAGTTACAGCTATATATATGAAGTTGTACAAAAACGCTTTATTTTGCCAAGACAGTTCGTTTCTCGCTATTACATGCATTTGAATGGAGTTCTCGCCCGACACAAAGTATAGGTTTTCATTATGTGAATAACTTTAACATCTTAGCTCAAACAGCTGCAAAACCTGTTTGCCCAGCACGGGGAAATTGAATTCTATAAGATGAAGCCATAAACATGTGTGTCTGAGTCGTCTATCAAACGTTACAGCTGTCTTTATGAAGACCATGATAAACGCTTTATTTCACCACGTTAGTGCGTTTCTCGCTATTACATGCATTTGAATGGAGTTCTCGCCCGACACAAAGTAGTTTTCATTTTGTGAATAACTTGAAAATCTTAGCTCAAACAGCTGCAAAACCTGTTTGCCAAGCACGTATTTCTGAGTCTTCTATCAAAAACTACAGCTGTCTTCATGAAGTTGTACAAAAACGCTTTATTTCACCACGTTAGTGCCTTTCTCGCTATTACATGCATTTGAATGGAGTTCTCTTCCCGACACAAAGTATAGGTTTTCATTATGTGAATAACTTTAACATCTTAGCTCAAACAGCTGCAAAACCTGTTTGCCCAGCAGGGGATATTGAATTCTATAAGATAAAGCCATGAATATGTATTTCTGAGTCTTCTATCAAAAACTACAGCTGTCTTCATGAAGTTGTACAAAAACGCTTTATTTCGCCAAGACAGTGCGTTTCTGACGATTACATGCATTTGAATGGGGAACTCGCCTGAAACAAAGTATAGGTTTTCATTATGTGAATAACTTTAACATCTTAGCTCAAACAGCTGCAAAACCTGTTTGCCCAGCACGGGATTATTGAATTCTATAAGATAAAGCCATAAATATGTATTTCTGAGCCTTCTATCAAAAACTACAGCTGTCTTCATGAAGTTGTACAAAAACGCTTTATTTCGCCAAGACAGTGCGTTTCTGACGATTACATGCATTTGAATGGGGAACTCGCCTGAAACAAAGTATAGGTTTTCATTATGTGAATAACTTTAACATCTTAGCTCAAACAGCTGCAAAACCTGTTTGCCCAGCACGGGGAAATTGAATTCTATAAGATAAAGCCATAAATATGTATTTGTGAGTCTTCTATCAAAAGTTACAGCTGTCTTTATGAAGACCATGAAAAACACTTTATTTCACCACGTTAGTGCCTTTCTCGCTATTACATGCATTTGAATGGAGTTCTCTTCCCGACACAAAGTATAGGTTTTCATTATGTGAATAACTTTAACATCTTAGCTCAAACAGCTGCAAAACCTGTTTGCCCAGCAGGGGATATTGAATTCTATAAGATAAAGCCATAAATATGTATTTCTGAGTCTTCTATCAAAAACTACAGCTGTCTTCATGAAGTTGTACAAAAACGCTTTATTTCGCCAAGACAGTGCGTTTCTGACGATTACATGCATTTGAATGGGGAACTCGCCTGAAACAAAGTATAGGTTTTCATTATGTGAATAACTTGAAAATCTTAGTTCAAACAGCTGCAAAACCTGTTTGCCCAGCACGGGATTATTGAATTCTATAAGATAAAGCCATAAATATGTATTTCTGACCCTTCTATCAAAAACTACAGCTGTCTTCATGAAGTTGTACAAAAACGCTTTATTTCGCCAAGACAGTGCGTTTCTGACGATTACATGCATTTGAATGGGGAACTCGCCTGAAACAAAGTATAGGTTTTCATTATGTGACTAACTTTAACATCTTAGCTCAAACAGCTGCAAAACCTGTTTACCCAGCACGGGGAAATTGAATTCTATAAGATGAAGCCATAAATATGTGAGTCTGAATCTTCTATCAAAAGTTACAGCTATATATATGAAGTTGTACAAAAACGCTTTATTTCGCCGAGACAATACTTTTCTGACGATTACATGCATTTGAATGGGGAACTCGCCAAAACAAAGTATAGGTTTTCATTATGTGAATAACTTTAACATCTTAGCTCAAACAGCTGCAAAACCTGTTTGCCCAGCACGGGGAAATTGAATTCTATAAGATGAAGCCATAAACATGTGTGTCTGAGTCGTCTATCAAACGTTACAGCTGTCTTTATGAAGACCATGATAAACGCTTTATTTCACCACGTTAGTGCGTTTCTCGCTATTACATGCATTTGAATGGAGTTCTCGCCCGACAGAAAGTAGTTTTCATTTTGTGAATAACTTGAAAATCTTAGTTCAAACAGCTGCAAAACCTGTTTGCCCAGCACGTATTTCTGAGTCTTCTATCAAAAACTACAGCTGTCTTCATGAAGTTGTACAAAAACGCTTTATTTCGCCAAGACAGTGCGTTTCTGACGATTACATGCATTTGAATGGGGAACTCGCCTGAAACAAAGTATAGGTTTTCATTATGTGAATAACTTGAACATCTTAGTTCAAACAGCTGCAAAACCTGTTTGCCCAGCACGGGGATATTGAATTCTATAAGATGAAGCCATAAACATGTGAGTCTGAATCTTCTATCAAAAGTTACAGCTATATATATGAAGTTGTACAAAAACGCTTTATTTCGCCAAGACAGTGCGTTTCTGACGATTACATGCATTTGAATGGGGAACTCGCCTGAAACAAAGTATAGGTTTTCATTATGTGAATAACTTTAACATCTTAGCTCAAACAGCTGCAAAACCTGTTTGCCCAGCACGGGATTATTGAATTCTATAAGATGAAGCCATAAATATGTATTTCTGAGCCTTCTATCAAAAACTACAGCTGTCTTCATGAAGTTTTACAAAAACGCTTTATTTCGCCAAGACAGTGCGTTTCTGACAATTACATGCATTTGAATGGGGAACTCGCCTGAAACAAAGTATAGGTTTTCATTATGTGAATAACTTGAACATCTTAGCTCAAACAGCTGCAAAACCTGTTTGCCCAGCACGGGATTATTGAATTCTATAAGATAAAGCCATAAATATGTATTTCTGACCCTTCTATCAAAAACTACAGCTGTCTTCATGAAGTTGTACAAAAACGCTTTATTTCGCCAAGACAGTGCGTTTCTGACGATTACATGCATTTGAATGGGGAACTCGCCTGAAACAAAGTATAGGTTTTCATTATGTGAATAACTTTAACATCTTAGCTCAAACAGCTGCAAAACCTGTTTGCCCAGCACGGGATTATTGAATTCTATAAGATAAAGCCATAAATATGTATTTCTGAGCCTTCTATCAAAAACTACAGCTGTCTTCATGAAGTTGTACAAAAACGCTTTATTTCGCCAAGACAGTGCGTTTCTGACAATTACATGCATTTGAATGGGGAACTCGCCTGAAACAAAGTATAGGTTTTCATTATGTGAATAACTTGAACATCTTAGCTCAAACAGCTGCAAAACCTGTTTGCCCAGCACGGGATTATTGAATTTTATAAGATAAAGCCATGAATATGTATTTCTGAGTCTTCTATCAAAAACTACAGCTGTCTTCATGAAGTTGTACAAAAACGCTTTATTTCGCCAAGACAGTGCGTTTCTGACGATTACATGCATTTGAATGGGGAACTCGCCTGAAACAAAGTATAGGTTTTCATTATGTGAATAACTTGAAAATCTTAGTTCAAACAGCTGCAAAACCTGTTTGCCCAGCACGGGATTATTGAATTCTATAAGATAAAGCCATAAACATGTATTTCTGACCCTTCTATCAAAAACTACAGCTGTCTTCATGAAGTTGTACAAAAACGCTTTATTTCGCCAAGACAGTGCGTTTCTGACGATTACATGCATTTGAATGGGGAACTCGCCTGAAACAAAGTATAGGTTTTCATTATGTGACTAACTTTAACATCTTAGCTCAAACAGCTGCAAAACCTGTTTGCCCAGCACGGGGATATTGAATTCTATAAGATCAAGCCATAAATATGTGAGTCTGAATCTCCTATAAAAAGTTACAGCTATATATATGAAGTTGTACAAAAACGCTTTATTTCGCCAAGACAGTGCATTTCTGACGATTACATGCATTTGAATGGGGAACTCGCACGAAACAAAGTATAGGTTTTCATTATGTGAATAACTTTAACATCTTAGCTCAAACAGCTGCAAAACCTGTTTGCCCAGCACGCGGAAATTGAATTCTATAAGATAAAGCCATAAACATGTGTGTCTGAGTCGTCTATCAAACGTTACAGCTGTCTTTATGAAGACCATGAAAAACGCTTTATTTCACCACGTTAGTGCGTTTCTCGCTATTACACGCATTTGAATGGAGTTCTCTTCCCGACACAAAGTATAGGTTTTCATTATGTGAATAACTTTAACATCTTAGCTCAAACAGCTGCAAAACCTGTTTGCCCAGCACGCGGAAATTGAATTCTATAAGATAAAGCCATAAACATGTGTGTCTGAGTCGTCTATCAAACGTTACAGCTGTCTTTATGAAGACCATGAAAAACGCTTTATTTCACCACGTTAGTGCGTTTCTCGCTATTACACGCATTTGAATGGAGTTCTCTTCCCGACACAAAGTATAGGTTTTCATTATGTGAATAACTTTAACATCTTAGCTCAAACAGCTGCAAAACCTGTTTTCCCAGCACGGGAACCTTGAGTTCTATAAGATAAAGCCATAAACATGTGTATCCGAGTCTTCTATCAAAAGTTACAGCTATTCATATGAAGTTGTACAAAAACGCTTTCTTTCGCCAAGACAGTGCGTTTCTCACTGTTACATGCATTTGAATGGGGAACTCCACCGAAACAAAGTATAAGTTTTCATTATGTGAATAACTTGGAAATCTTAGCTCAAACAGCTGCAAAACCTGTTTTCCCAGCACGGAGACCTTGAGTTCTATAATATAAGGCCATAAACATGTTTGTCTGAGTCTTCTATCAAAAGTTACAGCTATTTCTATGAAGTTGTACAAAATAGCTTTCTTTCGCCAAGACAGTGCGTTTCTCACTGTTACATGCATTTGAATGGGGAACTCGACCGAAACAAAGTATAGGTTTTCATTATGTGAATAACTTGGAAATCTTAGCTCAAACAGCTGCAAAACCTGTTTGCCCAGCACGGAGACCTTGAGTTCTATAAGATAAAGCCATAAACATGTTTGTCCGAGTCTTCTATCAAAAGTTACAGCTATTTATATGAAGTTGTACAAAAACGCTTTCTTTCGCCAAGACAGTGCGTTTCTCACTGTTACATGCATTTGAATGGGGAACTCGACCGAAACAAAGTATAGGTTTTCATTATGTGAATAACTTGGAAATCTTAGCTCAAACAGCTGCAAAACCTGTTTTCCCAGCACGGGAACCTTGAGTTCTATAAGATAAAGCCATAAACATGTTTGTCTGAGTCTTCTATCAAAAGTTACAGCTATTTATATGAAGTTGTACAAAAACGCTTTCTTTCGCCAAGACAGTGCGTTTCTCACTGTTACATGCATTTGAATGGGGAACTCGACCGAAACAAAGTATAGGTTTTCATTATGTGAATAACTTGGAAATCTTAGCTCAAACAGCTGCAAAACCTGTTTTCCCAGCACGGGAACCTTGAGTTCTATAAGATAAAGCCATAAACATGTGTATCCGAGTCTTCTATCAAAAGTTACAGCTATTCATATGAAGTTGTACAAAAACGCTTTCTTTCGCCAAGACAGTGCGTTTCTCACTGTTACATGCATTTGAATGGGGAACTCCACCGAAACAAAGTATAAGTTTTCATTATGTGAATAACTTGGAAATCTTAGCTCAAACAGCTGCAAAACCTGTTTTCTCAGCACGGAGACCTTGAGTTCTATAATATAAGGCCATAAACATGTTTGTCTGAGTCTTCTATCAAAAGTTACAGCTATTTCTATGAAGTTGTACAAAAACGTTATCTTTCGCCAAGACAGTGCGTTTCTCACTGTTACATGCATTTTGAATGGGGAACTCGACCGAAACAAAGTATAGGTTTTCATTATGTGAATAACTTGGAAATCTTAGCTCAAACAGCTGCAAAACCTGTTTTCCCAGCACGGAGACCTTGAGTTCTATAAGATAAAGCCATAAACATGTTTGTCCGAGTCTTCTATCAAAAGTTACAGCTATTTATATGAAGTTGTACAAAAACGCTTTCTTTCGCCAAGACAGTGCGTTTCTCACTGTTACATGCATTTGAATGGGGAACTCGACCGAAACAAAGTATAGGTTTTCATTATGTGAATAACTTTAACATCTTAGCTCAAACAGCTGCAAAACCTGTTTACCCAGCACGGGGAAATTGAATTCTATAAGATGAAGCCATAAATATGTGAGTCTGAATCTTCTATCAAAAGTTACAGCTATATATATGAAGTTGTACAAAAACGCTTTATTTCGCCGAGACAATACTTTTCTGACGATTACATGCATTTGAATGGGGAACTCGCCAAAACAAAGTATAGGTTTTCATTATGTGAATAACTTTAACATCTTAGCTCAAACAGCTGCAAAACCTGTTTGCCCAGCACGGGGAAATTGAATTCTATAAGATGAAGCCATAAACATGTGTGTCTGAGTCGTCTATCAAACGTTACAGCTGTCTTTATGAAGACCATGATAAACGCTTTATTTCACCACGTTAGTGCGTTTCTCGCTATTACATGCATTTGAATGGAGTTCTCGCCCGACAGAAAGTAATTTTCATTTTGTGAATAACTTGAAAATCTTAGTTCAAACAGCTGCAAAACCTGTTTGCCCAGCACGTATTTCTGAGTCTTCTATCAAAAACTACAGCTGTCTTCATGAAGTTGTACAAAAACGCTTTATTTCGCCAAGACAGTGCGTTTCTGACGATTACATGCATTTGAATGGGGAACTCGCCTGAAACAAAGTATAGGTTTTCATTATGTGAATAACTTGAACATCTTAGTTCAAACAGCTGCAAAACCTGTTTGCCCAGCACGGGGATATTGAATTCTATAAGATGAAGCCATAAACATGTGAGTCTGAATCTTCTATCAAAAGTTACAGCTATATATATGAAGTTGTACAAAAACGCTTTATTTCGCCAAGACAGTGCGTTTCTGACGATTACATGCATTTGAATGGGGAACTCGCCTGAAACAAAGTATAGGTTTTCATTATGTGAATAACTTGAACATCTTAGCTCAAACAGCTGCAAAACCTGTTTGCCCAGCACGGGATTATTGAATTCTATAAGATAAAGCCATGAATATGTATTTCTGAGTCTTCTATCAAAAACTACAGCTGTCTTCATGAAGTTGTACAAAAACGCTTTATTTCGCCAAGACAGTGCGTTTCTGACGATTACATGCATTTGAATGGGGAACTCGCCTGAAACAAAGTATAGGTTTTCATTATGTGAATAACTTGAAAATCTTAGTTCAAACAGCTGCAAAACCTGTTTGCCCAGCACGGGATTATTGAATTCTATAAGATAAAGCCATAAATATGTATTTCTGACCCTTCTATCAAAAACTACAGCTGTCTTCATGAAGTTGTACAAAAACGCTTTATTTCGCCAAGACAGTGCGTTTCTGACGATTACATGCATTTGAATGGGGAACTCGCCTGAAACAAAGTATAGGTTTTCATTATGTGACTAACTTTAACATCTTAGCTCAAACAGCTGCAAAACCTGTTTGCCCAGCACAGGGATATTGAATTCTATAAGATCAAGCCATAAATATGTGAGTCTGAATCTCCTATAAAAAGTTACAGCTATATATATGAAGTTGTACAAAAACGCTTTATTTCGCCAAGACAGTGCATTTCTGACGATTACATGCATTTGAATGGGGAACTCGCACGAAACAAAGTATAGGTTTTCATTATGTGAATAACTTTAACATCTTAGCTCAAACAGCTGCAAAACCTGTTTGCCCAGCACGGGGAAATTGAATTCTATAAGATGAAGCCATAAACATGTGTGTCTGAGTCGTCTATCAAACGTTACAGCTGTCTTTATGAAGACCATGAAAAACGCTTTATTTCACCACGTTAGTGCGTTTCTCGCTATTACACGCATTTGAATGGAGTTCTCTTCCCGACACAAAGTATAGGTTTTCATTATGTGAATAACTTTAACATCTTAGCTCAAACAGCTGCAAAACCTGTTTTCCCAGCACGGAGACCTTGAGTTCTATAATATAAGGCCATAAACATGTTTGTCTGAGTCTTCTATCAAAAGTTACAGCTATTTCTATGAAGTTGTACAAAATAGCTTTCTTTCGCCAAGACAGTGCGTTTCTCACTGTTACATGCATTTGAATGGGGAACTCGACCGAAACAAAGTATAGGTTTTCATTATGTGAATAACTTGGAAATCTTAGCTCAAACAGCTGCAAAACCTGTTTGCCCAGCACGGAGACCTTGAGTTCTATAAGATAAAGCCATAAACATGTTTGTCCGAGTCTTCTATCAAAAGTTACAGCTATTTATATGAAGTTGTACAAAAACGCTTTCTTTCGCCAAGACAGTGCGTTTCTCACTGTTACATGCATTTGAATGGGGAACTCGACCGAAACAAAGTATAGGTTTTCATTATGTGAATAACTTGGAAATCTTAGCTCAAACAGCTGCAAAACCTGTTTTCCCAGCACGGGAACCTTGAGTTCTATAAGATAAAGCCATAAACATGTTTGTCTGAGTCTTCTATCAAAAGTTACAGCTATTTATATGAAGTTGTACAAAAACGCTTTCTTTCGCCAAGACAGTGCGTTTCTCACTGTTACATGCATTTGAATGGGGAACTCGACCGAAACAAAGTATAGGTTTTCATTATGTGAATAACTTGGAAATCTTAGCTCAAACAGCTGCAAAACCTGTTTTCCCAGCACGGGAACCTTGAGTTCTATAATATAAGGCCATAAACATGTTTGTCTGAGTCTTCTATCAAAAGTTACAGCTATTTCTATGAAGTTGTACAAAAACGCTTAATTTCGCCAAGACAGTGCGTTTCTCACTGTTACATGCATTTGAATGGGGAACTCGACTGAAACAAAGTATAGGTTTTCATTATGTGAATAACTTGGAAATCTTAGCTCAAACAGCTGCAAAACCTGTTTGCCCAGCACGGGAACCTTGAGTTCTATAAGATAAAGCCATAAACATGTGTATCCGAGTCTTCTATCAAAAGTTACAGCTAATCATATGAAGTTGTACAAAAACGCTTTCTTTCGCCAAGACAGTGCGTTTCTCACTGTTACATGCATTTGAATGGGGAACTCGACCGAAACAAAGTATAGGTTTTCATTATGTGAATAACTTGGAAATCTTAGCTCACACAGCTGCAAAACCTGTTTGCCCAACACGGGGACCTTGAGTTCTATAAGATAAAGCCATAAACATGTTTGTCTGAGTCTTCTATCAAAAGTTACAGCTATTTATATGAAGTTGTACAAAAACGCTTTCTTTCGCCAAGACAGTGCGTTTCTCACTGTTACATGCATTTGAATGGGGAACTCGACCGAAACAAAGTATAGGTTTTCATTATGTGAATAACTTGGAAATCTTAGCTCAAACAGCTGCAAAACCTGTTTGCCCAGCACGGGAACCTTGAGTTCTATAAGATAAAGCCATAAACATGTGTATCCGAGGCTTCTATCAAAAGTTACAGCTATTCATATGAAGTTGTACAAAAACGCTTTCTTTCGCCAAGACAGTGCGTTTCTCACTGTTACATGCATTTGAATGGGGAACTCGACCGAAACAAAGTATAGGTTTTCATTATGTGAATAACTTGGAAATCTTAGCTCAAACAGCTGCAAAACCTGTTTGCCCAGCACGGGAACCTTGAGTTCTATTAGATAAAGCCATAAACATGTGTATCCGAGTCTTCTATCAAAAGTTACAGCTATTCATATGAAGTTGTACAAAAACACTTTCTTTCGCCAAGACAGTGCGTTTCTCATTGTTACATGCATTTGAATGGGGAACTCGACCGAAACAAAGTATAGGTTTTCATTATGTGAATAACTTGGAAATCTTAGCTCAAACAGCTGCAAAACCTGTTTTCCCAGCACGGGAACCTTGAGTTCTATAAGATAAAGCCATAAACATGTTTGTCTGAGTCTTCTATCAAAAGTTACAGCTATTTATATGAAGTTGTACAAAAACGCTTTCTTTCGCCAAGACAGTGCGTTTCTCACTGTTACATGCATTTGAATGGGGAACTCGACCGAAACAAAGTATAGGTTTTCATTATGTGAATAACTTGGAAATCTTAGCTCAAACAGCTGCAAAACCTGTTTTCCCAGCACGGGAACCTTGAGTTCTATAAGATAAAGCCATAAACATGTGTATCCGAGGCTTCTATCAAAAGTTACAGCTATTTATATGAAGTTGTACAAAAACGCTTTCTTTCGCCAAGACAGTGCGTTTCTCACTGTTACATGCATTTGAATGGGGAACTCGACCGAAACAAAGTATAGGTTTTCATTATGTGAATAACTTGGAAATCTTAGCTCAAACAGCTGCAAAACCTGTTTGCCCAGCACGGGAACCTTGAGTTCTATAAGATAAAGCCATAAACATGTGTATCCGAGTCTTCTATCAAAAGTTACAGCTATTCATATGAAGTTGTACAAAAACGCTTTCTTTCGCCAAGACAGTGCGTTTCTCACTGTTACATGCATTTGAATGGGGAACTCGACCGAAACAAAGTATAGGTTTTCATTATGTGAATAACTTGGAAATCTTAGCTCAAACAGCTGCAAAACCTGTTTGCCCAGCACGGGGATATTGAATTCTATAAGATCAAGCCATAAATATGTGAGTCTGAATCTCCTATAAAAAGTTACAGCTATATATATGAAGTTGTACAAAAACGCTTTATTTCGCCAAGACAGTGCATTTCTGACGATTACATGCATTTGAATGGGGAACTCACACGAAACAAAGTATAGGTTTTCATTATGTGAATAACTTTAACATCTTAGCTCAAACAGCTGCAAAACCTGTTTGCCTAGCACGGGGAAATTGAATTCTATAAGATGAAGCCATAAACATGTGTGTCTGAGTCGTCTATCAAAAGTTACAGCTGTCTTTATGAAGACCATGAAAAACGCTTTATTTCACCACGTTAGTGCGTTTCTCGCTATTACATGCATTTGAATGGAGTTCTCGCCCGACACAAGGTAGTTTTCATTTTGTGAATAACTTGAAAATCTTAGCTCAAACAGCTGCGAAACCTGTTTGCCCAGCACGGGGATATTGAATTCTATAAGATAAAGCCATAAATATGTATTTCTGAGTCTTCTATCAAAAACTACAGCTGTCTTCATGAAGTTGTACAAAAACGCTTTATTTCGCCAAGAAAGTGCGTTTCTGACGATTACATGCATTTGAATGGGGAACTCGCCTGAAACAAAGTATAGGTTTTCATTATGTGAATAACTTTAACATCTTAGCTCAAACAGCTGCAAAACCCGTTTGCCCAGCACGGGGATATTGAATTCTATAAGATAAAGCCATAAATATGTATTTGTGAGTCTTCTATCAAAAGTTACAGCTGTCTTTATGAAGACCATGAAAAAGGCTTTATTTCACCACGTTACTGCGTTTCTCGCTATTACATGCATTTGAATGGAGTTCTCTTCCCAACACAAAGTATAGGTTTTCATTATGTGACTAACTTTAACATCTTAGCTCAAACAGCTGCAAAACCTGTTTGCCCAGCCCGGGGATATTGAATTCTATAAGATCAAGCCATAAATATTTGAGTCTGAATCTCCTATCAAAAGTTACAGCTGTCTTTATGAAGACCATGAAAAACGCTTTATTTCACCACGTTAGTGCGTTTCTCGCTATTACATGCATTTGAATGGAGTTCTCGCCCGACACAAAGTAGTTTTCATTTTGTGAATAACTTGAAAATCTTAGCTCAAACAGCTGCAAAACCTGTTTGCCCAGCACGGGGATATTGAATTCTATAAGATAAAGCCATAAATATGTATTTCTGAGTCTTCTATCAAAAACTACAGCTGTCTTCATGAAGTTGTACAAAAACGCTTTATTTCGCCAAGACAGTGCGTTTCTGACGATTACATGCATTTGAATGGGGAACTCGCCTGAAACAAAGTATAGGTTTTCATTATGTGAATAACTTGAACATCTTAGTTCAAACAGCTGCAAAACCTGTTTGCCCAGCACGGGGATATTGAATTCTATAAGATGAAGCCATAAACATGTGAGTCTGAATCTTCTATCAAAAGTTACAGCTATATATATGAAGTTGTACAAAAACGCTTTATTTCGCCAAGACAGTGCGTTTCTGACGATTACATGCATTTGAATGGGGAACTCGCCTGAAACAAAGTATAGGTTTTCATTATGTGAATAACTTTAACATCTTAGCTCAAACAGCTGCAAAACCTGTTTGCCCAGCACGGGATTATTGAATTCTATAAGATAAAGCCATAAATATGTATTTCTGACCCTTCTATCAAAAACTACAGCTGTCTTCATGAAGTTGTACAAAAACGCTTTATTTCGCCAAGACAGTGCGTTTCTGACGATTACATGCATTTGAATGGGGAACTCGCCTGAAACAAAGTATAGGTTTTCATTATGTGAATAACTTTAACATCTTAGCTCAAACAGCTGCAAAACCTGTTTGCCCAGCACGGGGAAATTGAATTCTATAAGATAAAGCCATAAATATGTATTTGTGAGTCTTCTATCAAAAGTTACAGCTGTCTTTATGAAGACCATGAAAAACGCTTTATTTCACCACGTTAGTGCCTTTCTCGCTATTACATGCATTTGAATAGAGTTCTCGCCCGACACAAAGTATAGGTTTTCATTATGTGACTAACTTTAACATCTTAGCTCAAACAGCTGCAAAACCTGTTTGCCCAGCACGGGGATATTGAATTCTATAAGATAAAGCCATGAATATGTATTTCTGAGTCTTCTATCAAAAACTACAGCTGTCTTCATGAAGTTGTACAAAAACGCTTTATTTCGCCAAGACAGTGCGTTTCTGACGATTACATGCATTTGAATGGGGAACTCGCCTGAAACAAAGTATAGGTTTTCATTATGTGAATAACTTGAAAATCTTAGTTCAAACAGCTGCAAAACCTGCTTGCCCAGCACGGGATTATTGAATTCTATAAGATAAAGCCATAAATATGTATTTCTGAGCCTTCTATCAAAAACTACAGCTGTCTTCATGAAGTTGTACAAAAACGCTTTATTTCGCCAAGACAGTGCGTTTCTGACGATTACATGCATTTGAATGGGGAACTCGCACGAAACAAAGTATAGGTTTTCATTATGTGAATAACTTTAACATCTTAGCTCAAACAGCTGCAAAACCTGTTTGCCTAGCACGGGGAAATTGAATTCTATAAGATGAAGCCATAAACATGTGTGTCTGAGTCGTCTATCAAAAGTTACAGCTGTCTTCATGAAGACCATGAAAAACGCTTTATTTCACCACGTTAGTGCGTTTCTCGCTATTACACGCATTTGAATGGAGTTCTCTTCCCGACACAAAGTATAGGTTTTCATTATGTGAATAACTTTAACATCTTAGCTCAAACAGCTGCAAAACCTGTTTGCCCAGCACGGGGATATTGAATTCTATAAGATAAAGCCATGAATGTGTATTTCTGAGTCTTCTATCAAAAACTACAGCTGTCTTCATGAAGTTGTACAAAAACGCTTTATTTCGCCAAGACAGTGCGTTTCTGACGATTACATGCATTTGAATGGGGAACTCGCCTGAAACAAAGTATAGGTTTTCATTATGTGGCTAACTTTAACATCTTAGCTCAAACAGCTGCAAAACCTGTTTGCCCAGCACGGGGATATTGAGTTCTATAAGATAAAGCCATAAACATGTTTGTCTGAGTCTTCTATCAAAAGTTACAGCGATTTATATGAAGTTGTTCAAAAACGCTTTATTTCGCCAAGACAATGCGTTTCTCACTGTTACATGCATTTGAATGGGAAACTCGCCTGAGACAAAGTATAGGTTTTCATTATGTGAATAATTTTAAAATCTTAGCTCAAACGGCTGCAAAACCTGTTTGCCCAGCACGGGGATATTGAGTTCTATAAGATAAAGCCATAAACATGTTTGTCTGAGTCTTCTATCAAAAGTTACAGCGATTTATATGAAGTTGTTCAAAAAAAACTTTATTTCGCCAAGACAATGCGTTTCTCACTGTTACATGCATTTGAATGGGAAACTCGCCTGAAACAAAGTATAGGTTTTCATTATGTGAATAATTTTAAAATCTTAGCTCAAACGGCTGCAAAACCTGTTTGCCCAAGCACGGGGATATTGAGTTCTATAAGATAAAGCCATAAACATGTTTGTCTGAGTCTTCTATCAAAGGTTACAGCGATTTATATGAAGTTGTTCAAAAACGCTTTATTTCGCCAAGACAGTGCATTTCTGACGATTACATGCATTTGAATGGGGAACTCGCACGAAACAAAGTATAGGTTTTCATTATGTGAATAACTTTAACATCTTAGCTCAAACAGCTGCAAAACCTGTTTGCCTAGCACGGGGAAATTGAATTCTATAAGATGAAGCCATAAACATGTGTGTCTGAGTCGTCTATCAAAAGTTACAGCTGTCTTTATGAAGACCATGAAAAACGCTTTATTTCACCACGTTAGTGCGTTTCTCGCTATTACACGCATTTGAATGGAGTTCTCTTCCCGACACAAAGTATAGGTTTTCATTATGTGAATAACTTTAACATCTTAGCTCAAACAGCTGCAAAACCTGTTTGCCCAGCACGGGGATATTGAATTCTATAAGATAAAGCCATGAATGTGTATTTCTGAGTCTTCTATCAAAAACTACAGCTGTCTTCATGAAGTTGTACAAAAACGCTTTATTTCGCCAAGACAGTGCGTTTCTGACGATTACATGCATTTGAATGGGGAACTCGCCTGAAACAAAGTATAGGTTTTCATTATGTGGCTAACTTTAACATCTTAGCTCAAACAGCTGCAAAACCTGTTTGCCCAGCACGGGGATATTGAGTTCTATAAGATAAAGCCATAAACATGTTTGTCTGAGTCTTCTATCAAAAGTTACAGCGATTTATATGAAGTTGTTCAAAAACGCTTTATTTCGCCAAGACAATGCGTTTCTCACTGTTACATGCATTTGAATGGGAAACTCGCCTGAGACAAAGTATAGGTTTTCATTATGTGAATAATTTTAAAATCTTAGCTCAAACGGCTGCAAAACCTGTTTGCCCAGCACGGGGATATTGAGTTCTATAAGATAAAGCCATAAACATGTTTGTCTGAGTCTTCTATCAAAAGTTACAGCGATTTATATGAAGTTGTTCAAAAAAAACTTTATTTCGCCAAGACAATGCGTTTCTCACTGTTACATGCATTTGAATGGGAAACTCGCCTGAAACAAAGTATAGGTTTTCATTATGTGAATAATTTTAAAATCTTAGCTCAAACGGCTGCAAAACCTGTTTGCCCAAGCACGGGGATATTGAGTTCTATAAGATAAAGCCATAAACATGTTTGTCTGAGTCTTCTATCAAAGGTTACAGCGATTTATATGAAGTTGTTCAAAAACGCTTTATTTCGCCAAGACAATGCGTTTCTCACTGTTACATGCATTTGAATGGGAAACTCGCCTGAAACAAAGTATAGGTTTTCATTATGTGAATAATTTTAAAATCTTAGCTCAAACGGCTGCAAAACCTGTTTGCCCAGCACGGGGATATTGAGTTCTATAAGATAAAGCCATAAACATGTTTGTCTGAGTCTTCTATCAAAAGTTACAGCGATTTATATGAAGTTGTTCAAAAAAAACTTTATTTCGCCAAGACAATGCGTTTCTCACTGTTACATGCATTTGAATGGGAAACTCGCCTGAAACAAAGTATAGGTTTTCATTATGTGAATAATTTTAAAATCTTAGCTCAAACGGCTGCAAAACCTGTTTGCCCAGCACGGGGATATTGAGTTCTATAAGATAAAGCCATAAACATGTTTGTCTGAGTCTTCTATCAAAAGTTACAGCGATTTATATGAAGTTGTTCAAAAAAAACTTTATTTCGCCAAGACAATGCGTTTCTCACTGTTACATGCATTTGAATGGGAAACTCGCCTGAAACAAAGTATAGGTTTTCATTATGTGAATAATTTTAAAATCTTAGCTCAAACGGCTGCAAAACCTGTTTGCCCAAGCACGGGGATATTGAGTTCTATAAGATAAAGCCATAAACATGTTTGTCTGAGTCTTCTATCAAAAGTTACAGCGATTTATATGAAGTTGTTCAAAAAAAACTTTATTTCGCCAAGACAATGCGTTTCTCACTGTTACATGCATTTGAATGGGAAACTCGCCTGAAACAAAGTATAGGTTTTCATTATGTGAATAATTTTAAAATCTTAGCTCAAACGGCTGCAAAACCTGTTTGCCCAAGCACGGGGATATTGAGTTCTATAAGATAAAGCCATAAACATGTTTGTCTGAGTCTTCTATCAAAAGTTACAGCGATTTATATGAAGTTGTTCAAAAACGCTTTATTTCGCCAAGACAATGCGTTTCTCACTGTTACATGCATTTGAATGGGAAACTCGCCTGAAACAAAGTATAGGTTTTCATTATGTGAATAATTTTAAAATCTTAGCTCAAACGGCTGCAAAACCTGTTTGCCCAGCACGGGGATATTGAGTTCTATAAGATAAAGCCATAAACATGTTTGTCTGAGTCTTCTATCAAAAGTTACAGCGATTTATATGAAGTTGTTCAAAAACGCTTTATTTCGCCAAGACAATGCGTTTCTCACTGTTACATGCATTTGAATGGGAAACTCGCCTGAAACAAAGTATAGGTTTTCATTATGTGAATAATTTTAAAATCTTAGCTCAAACGGCTGCAAAACCTGTTTGCCCAGCACGGGGATATTGAGTTCTATAAGATAAAGCCATAAACATGTTTGTCTGAGTCTTCTATCAAAAGTTACAGCGATTTATATGAAGTTGTTCAAAAAAAACTTTATTTCGCCAAGACAATGCGTTTCTCACTGTTACATGCATTTGAATGGGAAACTTGACCGAAACAAAGTATAGGTTTTCATTATGTGTATAACTTGGAAATCTTAGCTCAAACGGCTGCAAAACCTTTTTGCCCAAGCACGGGGATATTGAGTTCTATAAGATAAAGCCATAAACATGTTTGTCTGAGTCTTCTATCAAAAGTTACAGCGATTTATATGAAGTTGTTCAAAAAAAACTTTATTTCGCCAAGACAATGCGTTTCTCACTGTTACATGCATTTGAATGGGAAACTCGCCTGAAACAAAGTATAGGTTTTCATTATGTGAATAATTTTAAAATCTTAGCTCAAACGGCTGCAAAACCTGTTTGCCCAGCACGGGGATATTGAGTTCTATAAGATAAAGCCATAAACATGTTTGTCTGAGTCTTCTATCAAAAGTTACAGCGATTTATATGAAGTTGTTCAAAAACGCTTTATTTCGCCAAGACAATGCGTTTCTCACTGTTACATGCATTTGAATGGGAAACTCGCCTGAAACAAAGTATAGGTTTTCATTATGTGAATAATTTTAAAATCTTAGCTCAAACGGCTGCAAAACCTGTTTGCCCAGCACGGGGATATTGAATTCTATAAGATGAAGCCATAAATATGTGAGTCTGAATCTCCTATAAAAAGTTACAGCTGTCTTTATGAAGACCATGAAAAACGCTTTATTTCACCACGTTAGTGCGTTTCTCGCTATTACACGCATTTGAATGGAGTTCTCTTCCCGACACAAAGTATAGGTTTTCATTATGTGAATAACTTTAACATCTTAGCTCAAACAGCTGCAAAACCTGTTTGCCCAGCACGGGGATATTGAATTCTATAAGATAAAGCCATGAATATGTATTTCTGAGTCTTCTATCAAAAACTACAGCTGTCTTCATGAAGTTGTACAAAAACGCTTTATTTCGCCAAGACAGTGCGTTTCTGACGATTACATGCATTTGAATGGGGAACTCGCCTGAAACAAAGTATAGGTTTTCATTATGTGAATAACTTGAAAATCTTAGTTCAAACAGCTGCAAAACCTGCTTGCCCAGCACGGGATTATTGAATTCTATAAGATAAAGCCATAAATATGTATTTCTGAGCCTTCTATCAAAAACTACAGCTGTCTTCATGAAGTTGTACAAAAACGCTTTATTTCGCCAAGACAGTGCGTTTCTGACGATTACATGCATTTGAATGGGGAACTCGCCTGAAACAAAGTATAGGTTTTCATTATGTGACTAACTTTAACATCTTAGCTCAAACAGCTGCAAAACCTGTTTTCCCAGCACGGGGATATTGAATTCTATAAGATCAAGCCATAAATATGTGAGTCTGAATCTCCTATAAAAAGTTACAGCTATATATATGAAGTTGTACAAAAACGCTTTATTTCGCCAAGACAGTGCATTTCTGACGATTACATGCATTTGAATGGGAAACTCGCCTGAAACAAAGTATAGGTTTTCATTATGTGAATAATTTTAAAATCTTAGCTCAAACGGCTGCAAAACCTGTTTGCCCAGCACGGGGATATTGAGTTCTATAAGATAAAGCCATAAACATGTTTGTCTGAGTCTTCTATCAAAAGTTACAGCGATTTATATGAAGTTGTTCAAAAACGCTTTATTTCGCCAAGACAATGCGTTTCTCACTGTTACATGCATTTGAATGGGGAACTCGCACGAAACAAAGTATAGGTTTTCATTATGTGAATAACTTTAACATCTTAGCTCAAACAGCTGCAAAACCTGTTTGCCTAGCACGGGGAAATTGAATTCTATAAGATGAAGCCATAAACATGTGTGTCTGAGTCGTCTATCAAAAGTTACAGCTGTCTTTATGAAGACCATGAAAAACGCTTTATTTCACCACGTTAGTGCGTTTCTCGCTATTACACGCATTTGAATGGAGTTCTCTTCCCGACACAAAGTATAGGTTTTCATTATGTGAATAACTTTAACATCTTAGCTCAAACAGCTGCAAAACCTGTTTGCCCAGCACGGGGATATTGAGTTCTATAAGATAAAGCCATAAACATGTTTGTCTGAGTCTTCTATCAAAAGTTACAGCGATTTATATGAAGTTGTTCAAAAAAAACTTTATTTCGCCAAGACAATGCGTTTCTCACTGTTACATGCATTTGAATGGGAAACTCGCCTGAGACAAAGTATAGGTTTTCATTATGTGAATAATTTTAAAATCTTAGCTCAAACGGCTGCAAAACCTGTTTGCCCAGCACGGGGATATTGAGTTCTATAAGATAAAGCCATAAACATGTTTGTCTGAGTCTTCTATCAAAAGTTACAGCGATTTATATGAAGTTGTTCAAAAAAAACTTTATTTCGCCAAGACAATGCGTTTCTCACTGTTACATGCATTTGAATGGGAAACTCGCCTGAAACAAAGTATAGGTTTTCATTATGTGAATAATTTTAAAATCTTAGCTCAAACGGCTGCAAAACCTGTTTGCCCAAGCACGGGGATATTGAGTTCTATAAGATAAAGCCATAAACATGTTTGTCTGAGTCTTCTATCAAAAGTTACAGCGATTTATATGAAGTTGTTCAAAAACGCTTTATTTCGCCAAGACAATGCGTTTCTCACTGTTACATGCATTTGAATGGGAAACTCACCTGAAACAAAGTATAGGTTTTCATTATGTGAATAATTTTAAAATCTTAGCTCAAACGGCTGCAAAACCTGTTCTGTTTGCCCAGCACGGGGATATTGAGTTCTATAAGATAAAGCCATAAACATGTTTGTCTGAGTCTTCTATCAAAAGTTACAGCGATTTATATGAAGTTGTTCAAAAAAACTTTATTTCGCCAAGACACTGCGTTTCTCACTGTTACATGCATTTGAATGGGAAACTCGCCTGAAACAAAGTATAGGTTTTCATTATGTGAATAATTTTAAAATCTTAGCTCAAACGGCTGCAAAACCTGTTTGCCCAAGCACGGGGATATTGAGTTCTATAAGATAAAGCCATAAACATGTTTGTCTGAGTCTTCTATCAAAAGTTACAGCGATTTATATGAAGTTGTTCAAAAACGCTTTATTTCGCCAAGACAATGCGTTTCTCACTGTTACATGCATTTGAATGGGAAACTCGCCTGAAACAAAGTATAGGTTT
This sequence comes from Copadichromis virginalis, assembly GCF_057382275.1. Taxonomy (NCBI): domain Eukaryota; kingdom Metazoa; phylum Chordata; class Actinopteri; order Cichliformes; family Cichlidae; genus Copadichromis; species Copadichromis virginalis. The sequence continues at coordinate 3,939,495 of NC_140634.1, forward strand.
TCATTATGTGAATAATTTTAAAATCTTAGCTCAAACGGCTGCAAAACCTGTTTGCCCAGCACGGGGATATTGAGTTCTATAAGATAAAGCCATAAACATGTTTGTCTGAGTCTTCTATCAAAAGTTACAGCGATTTATATGAAGTTGTTCAAAAACGCTTTATTTCGCCAAGACAATGCGTTTCTCACTGTTACATGCATTTGAATGGGAAACTCGCCTGAAACAAAGTATAGGTTTTCATTATGTGAATAATTTTAAAATCTTAGCTCAAACGGCTACAAAACCTGTTTGCCCAGCACGGGGATATTGAGTTCTATAAGATAAAGCCATAAACATGTTTGTCTGAGTCTTCTATCAAAAGTTACAGCGATTTATATGAAGTTGTTCAAAAAAAACTTTATTTCGCCAAGACAATGCGTTTCTCACTGTTACATGCATTTGAATGGGAAACTCGCCTGAAACAAAGTATAGGTTTTCATTATGTGAATAATTTTAAAATCTTAGCTCAAACGGCTGCAAAACCTGTTTGCCCAAGCACGGGGATATTGAGTTCTATAAGATAAAGCCATAAACATGTTTGTCTGAGTCTTCTATCAAAAGTTACAGCGATTTATATGAAGTTGTTCAAAAACGCTTTATTTCGCCAAGACAATGCGTTTCTCACTGTTACATGCATTTGAATGGGAAACTCGCCTGAAACAAAGTATAGGTTTTCATTATGTGAATAATTTTAAAATCTTAGCTCAAACGGCTGCAAAACCTGTTTGCCCAGCACGGGGATATTGAGTTCTATAAGATAAAGCCATAAACATGTTTGTCTGAGTCTTCTATCAAAAGTTACAGCGATTTATATGAAGTTGTTCAAAAACGCTTTATTTCGCCAAGACAATGCGTTTCTCACTGTTACATGCATTTGAATGGGAAACTCGCCTGAAACAAAGTATAGGTTTTCATTATGTGAATAATTTTAAAATCTTAGCTCAAACGGCTGCAAAACCTGTTTGCCCAGCACGGGGATATTGAGTTCTATAAGATAAAGCCATAAACATGTTTGTCTGAGTCTTCTATCAAAAGTTACAGCGATTTATATGAAGTTGTTCAAAAAAAACTTTATTTCGCCAAGACAATGCGTTTCTCACTGTTACATGCATTTGAATGGGAAACTTGACCGAAACAAAGTATAGGTTTTCATTATGTGAATAACTTGGAAATCTTAGCTCAAACGGCTGCAAAACCTTTTTGCCCAAGCACGGGGATATTGAGTTCTATAAGATAAAGCCATAAACATGTTTGTCTGAGTCTTCTATCAAAAGTTACAGCGATTTATATGAAGTTGTTCAAAAAAAACTTTATTTCGCCAAGACAATGCGTTTCTCACTGTTACATGCATTTGAATGGGAAACTCGCCTGAAACAAAGTATAGGTTTTCATTATGTGAATAATTTTAAAATCTTAGCTCAAACGGCTGCAAAACCTGTTTGCCCAAGCACGGGGATATTGAGTTCTATAAGATAAAGCCATAAACATGTTTGTCTGAGTCTTCTATCAAAAGTTACAGCGATTTATATGAAGTTGTTCAAAAACGCTTTATTTCGCCAAGACAATGCGTTTCTCACTGTTACATGCATTTGAATGGGAAACTCGCCTGAAACAAAGTATAGGTTTTCATTATGTGAATAATTTTAAAATCTTAGCTCAAACGGCTGCAAAACCTGTTCTGTTTGCCCAGCACGGGGATATTGAGTTCTATAAGATAAAGCCATAAACATGTTTGTCTGAGTCTTCTATCAAAAGTTACAGCGATTTATATGAAGTTGTTCAAAAAAAACTTTATTTCGCCAAGACAATGCGTTTCTCACTGTTACATGCATTTGAATGGGAAACTCGCCTGAAACAAAGTATAGGTTTTCATTATGTGAATAATTTTAAAATCTTAGCTCAAACGGCTGCAAAACCTGTTTGCCCAAGCACGGGGATATTGAGTTCTATAAGATAAAGCCATAAACATGTTTGTCTGAGTCTTCTATCAAAAGTTACAGCGATTTATATGAAGTTGTTCAAAAACGCTTTATTTCGCCAAGACAATGCGTTTCTCACTGTTACATGCATTTGAATGGGAAACTCGCCTGAAACAAAGTATAGGTTTTCATTATGTGAATAATTTTAAAATCTTAGCTCAAACGGCTGCAAAACCTGTTTGCCCAAGCACGGGGATATTGAGTTCTATAAGATAAAGCCATAAACATGTTTGTCTGAGTCTTCTATCAAAAGTTACAGCGATTTATATGAAGTTGTTCAAAAACGCTTTATTTCGCCAAGACAATGCGTTTCTCACTGTTACATGCATTTGAATGGGAAACTCGCCTGAAACAAAGTATAGGTTTTCATTATGTGAATAATTTTAAAATCTTAGCTCAAACGGCTGCAAAACCTGTTTGCCCAGCACGGGGATATTGAGTTCTATAAGATAAAGCCATAAACATGTTTGTCTGAGTCTTCTATCAAAAGTTACAGCGATTTATATGAAGTTGTTCAAAAACGCTTTATTTCGCCAAGACAATGCGTTTCTCACTGTTACATGCATTTGAATGGGAAACTCGCCTGAAACAAAGTATAGGTTTTCATTATGTGAATAATTTTAAAATCTTAGCTCAAACGGCTGCAAAACCTGTTTGCCCAAGCACGGGGATATTGAGTTCTATAAGATAAAGCCATAAACATGTTTGTCTGAGTCTTCTATCAAAAGTTACAGCGATTTATATGAAGTTGTTCAAAAAAAACTTTATTTCGCCAAGACAATGCGTTTCTCACTGTTACATGCATTTGAATGGGAAACTCGCCTGAAACAAAGTATAGGTTTTCATTATGTGAATAATTTTAAAATCTTAGCTCAAACGGCTGCAAAACCTGTTTGCCCAAGCACGGGGATATTGAGTTCTATAAGATAAAGCCATAAACATGTTTGTCTGAGTCTTCTATCAAAAGTTACAGCGATTTATATGAAGTTGTTCAAAAAAAACTTTATTTCGCCAAGACAATGCGTTTCTCACTGTTACATGCATTTGAATGGGAAACTCGCCTGAAACAAAGTATAGGTTTTCATTATGTGAATAATTTTAAAATCTTAGCTCAAACGGCTGCAAAACCTGTTTGCCCAGCACGGGGATATTGAGTTCTATAAGATAAAGCCATAAACATGTTTGTCTGAGTCTTCTATCAAAAGTTACAGCGATTTATATGAAGTTGTTCAAAAACGCTTTATTTCGCCAAGACAATGCGTTTCTCACTGTTACATGCATTTGAATGGGAAACTCGCCTGAAACAAAGTATAGGTTTTCATTATGTGAATAATTTTAAAATCTTAGCTCAAACGGCTGCAAAACCTTTTTGCCCAAGCACGGGGATATTGAGTTCTATAAGATAAAGCCATAAACATGTTTGTCTGAGTCTTCTATCAAAAGTTACAGCGATTTATATGAAGTTGTTCAAAAAAAACTTTATTTCGCCAAGACAATGCATTTCTCACTGTTACATGCATTTGAATGGGAAACTCGCCTGAAACAAAGTATAGGTTTTCATTATGTGAATAATTTTAAAATCTTAGCTCAAACGGCTGCAAAACCTGTTTGCCCAAGCACGGGGATATTGAGTTCTATAAGATAAAGCCATAAACATGTTTGTCTGAGTCTTCTATCAAAAGTTACAGCGATTTATATGAAGTTGTTCAAAAAAAACTTTATTTCGCCAAGACAATGCGTTTCTCACTGTTACATGCATTTGAATGGGAAACTCGCCTGAAACAAAGTATAGGTTTTCATTATGTGAATAATTTTAAAATCTTAGCTCAAACGGCTGCAAAACCTGTTTGCCCAAGCACGGGGATATTGAGTTCTATAAGATAAAGCCATAAACATGTTTGTCTGAGTCTTCTATCAAAAGTTACAGCGATTTATATGAAGTTGTTCAAAAACGCTTTATTTCGCCAAGACAATGCGTTTCTCACTGTTACATGCATTTGAATGGGAAACTCGCCTGAAACAAAGTATAGGTTTTCATTATGTGAATAATTTTAAAATCTTAGCTCAAACGGCTGCAAAACCTGTTTGCCCAGCACGGGGATATTGAGTTCTATAAGATAAAGCCATAAACATGTTTGTCTGAGTCTTCTATCAAAAGTTACAGCGATTTATATGAAGTTGTTCAAAAAAAACTTTATTTCGCCAAGACAGTGCGTTTCTCACTGTTACATGCATTTGAATGGGAAACTCGACCGAAACAAAGTATAGGTTTTCATTGTGTGTATAACTTGGAAATCTTAGCTCAAACAGCTGCAAAACCTGTTTGCCCAGCACGGGGATATTGAGTTCTATAAGATAAAGCCATAAACATGTTTGTCTGAGTCTTCTATCAAAAGTTACAGCGATTTATATGAAGTTGTTCAAAAACGCTTTATTTCGCCAAGACAATGCGTTTCTCACTGTTACATGCATTTGAATGGGAAACTCGCCTGAAACAAAGTATAGGTTTTCATTATGTGAATAATTTTAAAATCTTAGCTCAAACGGCTGCAAAACCTGTTTGCCCAAGCACGGGGATATTGAGTTCTATAAGATAAAGCCATAAACATGTTTGTCTGAGTCTTCTATCAAAAGTTACAGCGATTTATATGAAGTTGTTCAAAAACGCTTTATTTCGCCAAGACAATGCGTTTCTCACTGTTACATGCATTTGAATGGGAAACTCGCCTGAAACAAAGTATAGGTTTTCATTATGTGAATAATTTTAAAATCTTAGCTCAAACGGCTGCAAAACCTGTTTGCCCAGCACGGGGATATTGAGTTCTATAAGATAAAGCCATAAACATGTTTGTCTGAGTCTTCTATCAAAAGTTACAGCGATTTATATGAAGTTGTTCAAAAACGCTTTATTTCGCCAAGACAATGCGTTTCTCACTGTTACATGCATTTGAATGGGAAACTCGCCTGAAACAAAGTATAGGTTTTCATTATGTGAATAATTTTAAAATCTTAGCTCAAACGGCTGCAAAACCTGTTTGCCCAGCACGGGGATATTGAGTTCTATAAGATAAAGCCATAAACATGTTTGTCTGAGTCTTCTATCAAAAGTTACAGCGATTTATATGAAGTTGTTCAAAAACGCTTTATTTCGCCAAGACAATGCGTTTCTCACTGTTACATGCATTTGAATGGGAAACTCGCCTGAAACAACGTATAGGTTTTCATTATGTGAATAATTTTAAAATCTTAGCTCAAACGGCTGCAAAACCTGTTTGCCCAGCACGGGGATATTGAGTTCTATAAGATAAAGCCATAAACATGTTTGTCTGAGTCTTCTATCAAAAGTTACAGCGATTTATATGAAGTTGTTCAAAAAAAACTTTATTTCGCCAAGACAGTGCGTTTCTCACTGTTACATGCATTTGAATGGGAAACTTGACCGAAACAAAGTATAGGTTTTCATTATGTGTATAACTTGGAAATCTTAGCTCAAACAGCTGCAAAACCTGTTTGCCCAGCACGGGGATATTGAGTTCTATAAGATAAAGCCATAAACATGTTTGTCTGAGTCTTCTATCAAAAGTTACAGCGATTTATATGAAGTTGTTCAAAAACGCTTTATTTCGCCAAGACAATGCGTTTCTCACTGTTACATGCATTTGAATGGGAAACTCGCCTGAAACAAAGTATAGGTTTTCATTATGTGAATAATTTTAAAATCTTAGCTCAAACGGCTGCAAAACCTTTTTGCCCAAGCACGGGGATATTGAGTTCTATAAGATAAAGCCATAAACATGTTTGTCTGAGTCTTCTATCAAAAGTTACAGCGATTTATATGAAGTTGTTCAAAAAAAACTTTATTTCGCCAAGACAATGCGTTTCTCACTGTTACATGCATTTGAATGGGAAACTCGCCTGAAACAAAGTATAGGTTTTCATTATGTGAATAATTTTAAAATCTTAGCTCAAACGGCTGCAAAACCTGTTCTGTTTGCCCAGCACGGGGATATTGAGTTCTATAAGATAAAGCCATAAACATGTTTGTCTGAGTCTTCTATCAAAAGTTACAGCGATTTATATGAAGTTGTTCAAAAAAACGCTTTATTTCGCCAAGACAATGCGTTTCTCACTGTTACATGCATTTGAATGGGAAACTCGCCTGAAACAAAGTATAGGTTTTCATTATGTGAATAATTTTAAAATCTTAGCTCAAACGGCTGCAAAACCTGTTTGCCCAGCACGGGGATATTGAGTTCTATAAGATAAAGCCATAAACATGTTTGTCTGAGTCTTCTATCAAAAGTTACAGCGATTTATATGAAGTTGTTCAAAAACGCTTTATTTCGCCAAGACAATGCGTTTCTCACTGTTACATGCATTTGAATGGGAAACTCGCCTGAAACAACGTATAGGTTTTCATTATGTGAATAATTTTAAAATCTTAGCTCAAACGGCTGCAAAACCTGTTTGCCCAGCACGGGGATATTGAGTTCTATAAGATAAAGCCATAAACATGTTTGTCTGAGTCTTCTATCAAAAGTTACAGCGATTTATATGAAGTTGTTCAAAAAAAACTTTATTTCGCCAAGACAGTGCGTTTCTCACTGTTACATGCATTTGAATGGGAAACTTGACCGAAACAAAGTATAGGTTTTCATTATGTGTATAACTTGGAAATCTTAGCTCAAACAGCTGCAAAACCTGTTTGCCCAGCACGGGGATATTGAGTTCTATAAGATAAAGCCATAAACATGTTTGTCTGAGTCTTCTATCAAAAGTTACAGCGATTTATATGAAGTTGTTCAAAAACGCTTTATTTCGCCAAGACAATGCGTTTCTCACTGTTACATGCATTTGAATGGGAAACTCGCCTGAAACAAAGTATAGGTTTTCATTATGTGAATAATTTTAAAATCTTAGCTCAAACGGCTGCAAAACCTTTTTGCCCAAGCACGGGGATATTGAGTTCTATAAGATAAAGCCATAAACATGTTTGTCTGAGTCTTCTATCAAAAGTTACAGCGATTTATATGAAGTTGTTCAAAAAAAACTTTATTTCGCCAAGACAATGCGTTTCTCACTGTTACATGCATTTGAATGGGAAACTCGCCTGAAACAAAGTATAGGTTTTCATTATGTGAATAATTTTAAAATCTTAGCTCAAACGGCTGCAAAACCTGTTCTGTTTGCCCAGCACGGGGATATTGAGTTCTATAAGATAAAGCCATAAACATGTTTGTCTGAGTCTTCTATCAAAAGTTACAGCGATTTATATGAAGTTGTTCAAAAAAAACTTTATTTCGCCAAGACAATGCGTTTCTCACTGTTACATGCATTTGAATGGGAAACTCGCCTGAGACAAAGTATAGGTTTTCATTATGTGAATAATTTTAAAATCTTAGCTCAAACGGCTGCAAAACCTGTTTGCCCAGCACGGGGATATTGAGTTCTATAAGATAAAGCCATAAACATGTTTGTCTGAGTCTTCTATCAAAAGTTACAGCGATTTATATGAAGTTGTTCAAAAAAAACTTTATTTCGCCAAGACAATGCGTTTCTCACTGTTACATGCATTTGAATGGGAAACTCGCCTGAAACAAAGTATAGGTTTTCATTATGTGAATAATTTTAAAATCTTAGCTCAAACGGCTGCAAAACCTGTTTGCCCAAGCACGGGGATATTGAGTTCTATAAGATAAAGCCATAAACATGTTTGTCTGAGTCTTCTATCAAAAGTTACAGCGATTTATATGAAGTTGTTCAAAAAAAACTTTATTTCGCCAAGACAATGCGTTTCTCACTGTTACATGCATTTGAATGGGAAACTCGCCTGAAACAAAGTATAGGTTTTCATTATGTGAATAATTTTAAAATCTTAGCTCAAACGGCTGCAAAACCTGTTTGCCCAGCACGGGGATATTGAGTTCTATAAGATAAAGCCATAAACATGTTTGTCTGAGTCTTCTATCAAAAGTTACAGCGATTTATATGAAGTTGTTCAAAAAAAACTTTATTTCGCCAAGACAATGCGTTTCTCACTGTTACATGCATTTGAATGGGAAACTCGCCTGAAACAAAGTATAGGTTTTCATTATGTGAATAATTTTAAAATCTTAGCTCAAACGGCTGCAAAACCTGTTTGCCCAGCACGGGGATATTGAGTTCTATAAGATAAAGCCATAAACATGTTTGTCTGAGTCTTCTATCAAAAGTTACAGCGATTTATATGAAGTTGTTCAAAAAAAACTTTATTTCGCCAAGACAGTGCGTTTCTCACTGTTACATGCATTTGAATGGGAAACTCGACCGAAACAAAGTATAGGTTTTCATTATGTGTATAACTTGGAAATCTTAGCTCAAACAGCTGCAAAACCTGTTTGCCCAGCACGGGGATATTGAGTTCTATAAGATAAAGCCATAAACATGTTTGTCTGAGTCTTCTATCAAAAGTTACAGCGATTTATATGAAGTTGTTCAAAAACGCTTTATTTCGCCAAGACAATGCGTTTCTCACTGTTACATGCATTTGAATGGGAAACTCGCCTGAAACAAAGTATAGGTTTTCATTATGTGAATAATTTTAAAATCTTAGCTCAAACGGCTGCAAAACCTGTTTGCCCAAGCACGGGGATATTGAGTTCTATAAGATAAAGCCATAAACATGTTTGTCTGAGTCTTCTATCAAAAGTTACAGCGATTTATATGAAGTTGTTCAAAAACGCTTTATTTCGCCAAGACAATGCGTTTCTCACTGTTACATGCATTTGAATGGGAAACTCGCCTGAAACAAAGTATAGGTTTTCATTATGTGAATAATTTTAAAATCTTAGCTCAAACGGCTGCAAAACCTGTTTGCCCAGCACGGGGATATTGAGTTCTATAAGATAAAGCCATAAACATGTTTGTCTGAGTCTTCTATCAAAAGTTACAGCGATTTATATGAAGTTGTTCAAAAACGCTTTATTTCGCCAAGACAATGCGTTTCTCACTGTTACATGCATTTGAATGGGAAACTCGCCTGAAACAAAGTATAGGTTTTCATTATGTGAATAATTTTAAAATCTTAGCTCAAACGGCTGCAAAACCTGTTTGCCCAGCACGGGGATATTGAGTTCTATAAGATAAAGCCATAAACATGTTTGTCTGAGTCTTCTATCAAAAGTTACAGCGATTTATATGAAGTTGTTCAAAAACGCTTTATTTCGCCAAGACAATGCGTTTCTCACTGTTACATGCATTTGAATGGGAAACTCGCCTGAAACAACGTATAGGTTTTCATTATGTGAATAATTTTAAAATCTTAGCTCAAACGGCTGCAAAACCTGTTTGCCCAGCACGGGGATATTGAGTTCTATAAGATGAAGCCATAAACATGTTTGTCTGAGTCTTCTATCAAAAGTTACAGCGATTTATATGAAGTTGTTCAAAAACGCTTTATTTCGCCAAGACAATGCGTTTCTCACTGTTACATGCATTTGAATGGGAAACTCGCCTGAAACAAAGTATAGGTTTTCATTATGTGAATAATTTTAAAATCTTAGCTCAAACGGCTGCAAAACCTGTTCTGTTTGCCCAGCACGGGGATATTGAGTTCTATAAGATAAAGCCATAAACATGTTTGTCTGAGTCTTCTATCAAAAGTTACAGCGATTTATATGAAGTTGTTCAAAAACGCTTTATTTCGCCAAGACAGTGTGTTTCTCACTGTTACATGCATTTGAATGGGAAACTCGCCTGAAACAAAGTATAGGTTTTCATTATGTGAATAATTTTAAAATCTTAGCTCAAACGGCTGCAAAACCTGTTTGCCCAGCACGGGGATATTGAGTTCTATAAGATAAAGCCATAAACATGTTTGTCTGAGTCTTCTATCAAAAGTTACAGCGATTTATATGAAGTTGTTCAAAAACGCTTTATTTCGCCAAGACAGTGTGTTTCTCACTGTTACATGCATTTGAATGGGAAACTCGCCTGAAACAAAGTATAGGTTTTCATTATGTGAATAATTTTAAAATCTTAGCTCAAACGGCTGCAAAACCTGTTCTGTTTGCCCAGCACGGGGATATTGAGTTCTATAAGATAAAGCCATAAACATGTTTGTCTGAGTCTTCTATCAAAAGTTACAGCGATTTATATGAAGTTGTTCAAAAACGCTTTATTTCGCCAAGACAATGCGTTTCTCACTGTTACATGCATTTGAATGGGAAACTCGCCTGAAACAAAGTATAGGTTTTCATTATGTGAATAATTTTAAAATCTTAGCTCAAACGGCTGCAAAACCTGTTTGCCCAGCACGGGGATATTGAGTTCTATAAGATAAAGCCATAAACATGTTTGTCTGAGTCTTCTATCAAAAGTTACAGCGATTTATATGAAGTTGTTCAAAAACGCTTTATTTCGCCAAGACAATGCGTTTCTCACTGTTACATGCATTTGAATGGGAAACTCGCCTGAAACAAAGTATAGGTTTTCATTATGTGAATAATTTTAAAATCTTAGCTCAAACGGCTGCAAAACCTGTTTGCCCAGCACGGGGATATTGAGTTCTATAAGATAAAGCCATAAACATGTTTGTCTGAGTCTTCTATCAAAAGTTACAGCGATTTATATGAAGTTGTTCAAAAACGCTTTATTTCGCCAAGACAATGCGTTTCTCACTGTTACATGCATTTGAATGGGAAACTCGCCTGAAACAACGTATAGGTTTTCATTATGTGAATAATTTTAAAATCTTAGCTCAAACGGCTGCAAAACCTGTTTGCCCAGCACGGGGATATTGAGTTCTATAAGATGAAGCCATAAACATGTTTGTCTGAGTCTTCTATCAAAAGTTACAGCGATTTATATGAAGTTGTTCAAAAACGCTTTATTTCGCCAAGACAATGCGTTTCTCACTGTTACATGCATTTGAATGGGAAACTCGCCTGAAACAAAGTATAGGTTTTCATTATGTGAATAATTTTAAAATCTTAGCTCAAACGGCTGCAAAACCTGTTCTGTTTGCCCAGCACGGGGATATTGAGTTCTATAAGATAAAGCCATAAACATGTTTGTCTGAGTCTTCTATCAAAAGTTACAGCGATTTATATGAAGTTGTTCAAAAACGCTTTATTTCGCCAAGACAGTGTGTTTCTCACTGTTACATGCATTTGAATGGGAAACTCGCCTGAAACAAAGTATAGGTTTTCATTATGTGAATAATTTTAAAATCTTAGCTCAAACGGCTGCAAAACCTGTTTGCCCAGCACAGGGATATTGAGTTCTATAAGATAAAGCCATAAACATGTTTGTCTGAGTCTTCTATCAAAAGTTACAGCGATTTATATGAAGTTGTTCAAAACCGCTTTATTTCGCCAAGACAATGCGTTTCTCACTGTTACATGCATTTGAATGGGAAACTCGCCTGAAACAAAGTATAGGTTTTCATTATGTGAATAATTTTAAAATCTTAGCTCAAACGGCTGCAAAACCTGTTCTGTTTGCCCAGCACGGGGATATTGAGTTCTATAAGATAAAGCCATAAACATGTTTGTCTGAGTCTTCTATCAAAAGTTACAGCGATTTATATGAAGTTGTTCAAAAACGCTTTATTTCGCCAAGACAATGCGTTTCTCACTGTTACATGCATTTGAATGGGAAACTCGCCTGAAACAAAGTATAGGTTTTCATTATGTGAATAATTTTAAAATCTTAGCTCAAACGGCTGCAAAACCTGTTCTGTTTGCCCAGCACGGGGATATTGAGTTCTATAAGATAAAGCCATAAACATGTTTGTCTGAGTCTTCTATCAAAAGTTACAGCGATTTATATGAAGTTGTTCAAAAACGCTTTATTTCGCCAAGACAGTGTGTTTCTCACTGTTACATGCATTTGAATGGGAAACTCGCCTGAAACAAAGTATAGGTTTTCATTATGTGAATAATTTTAAAATCTTAGCTCAAACGGCTGCAAAACCTGTTTGCCCAGCACAGGGATATTGAGTTCTATAAGATAAAGCCATAAACATGTTTGTCTGAGTCTTCTATCAAAAGTTACAGCGATTTATATGAAGTTGTTCAAAAACGCTTTATTTCGCCAAGACCATGCGTTTCTCACTGTTACATGCATTTGAATGGGAAACTCGCCTGAAACAACGTATAGGTTTTCATTATGTGAATAATTTTAAAATCTTAGCTCAAACGGCTGCAAAACCTGTTTGCCCAGCACGGGGATATTGAGTTCTATAAGATAAAGCCATAAACATGTTTGTCTGAGTCTTCTATCAAAAGTTACAGCGATTTATATGAAGTTGTTCAAAAACGCTTTATTTCGCCAAGACAATGCGTTTCTCACTGTTACATGCATTTGAATGGGAAACTCGCCTGAAACAAAGTATAGGTTTTCATTATCTGAATAATTTTAAAATCTTAGCTCAAACGGCTGCAAAACCTGTTTGCCCAGCACGGGGATATTGAGTTCTATAAGATAAAGCCATAAACATGTTTGTCTGAGTCTTCTATCAAAAGTTACAGCGATTTATATGAAGTTGTTCAAAAACGCTTTATTTCGCCAAGACAATGCGTTTCTCACTGTTACATGCATTTGAATGGGAAACTCGCCTGAAACAAAGTATAGGTTTTCATTATGTGAATAATTTTAAAATCTTAGCTCAAACGGCTGCAAAACCTGTTCTGTTTGCCCAGCACGGGGATATTGAGTTCTATAAGATAAAGCCATAAACATGTTTGTCTGAGTCTTCTATCAAAAGTTACAACGATTTATATGAAGTTGTTCAAAAACGCTTTATTTCGCCAAGACAATGCGTTTCTCACTGTTACATGCATTTGAATGGGAAACTCGCCTGAAACAACGTATAGGTTTTCATTATGTGAATAATTTTAAAATCTTAGCTCAAACGGCTGCAAAACCTGTTTGCCCAGCACGGGGATATTGAGTTCTATAAGATAAAGCCATAAACATGTTTGTCTGAGTCTTCTATCAAAAGTTACAGCGATTTATATGAAGTTGTTCAAAAACGCTTTATTTCGCCAAGACAATGCGTTTCTCACTGTTACATGCATTTGAATGGGAAACTCGCCTGAAACAAAGTATAGGTTTTCATTATGTGAATAATTTTAAAATCTTAGCTCAAACGGCTGCAAAACCTGTTCTGTTTGCCCAGCACGGGGATATTGAGTTCTATAAGATAAAGCCATAAACATGTTTGTCTGAGTCTTCTATCAAAAGTTACAGCGATTTATATGAAGTTGTTCAAAAACGCTTTATTTCGCCAAGACAATGCGTTTCTCACTGTTACATGCATTTGAATGGGAAACTCGCCTGAAACAAAGTATAGGTTTTCATTATGTGAATAATTTTAAAATCTTAGCTCAAACGGCTGCAAAACCTGTTCTGTTTGCCCAGCACGGGGATATTGAGTTCTATAAGATAAAGCCATAAACATGTTTGTCTGAGTCTTCTATCAAAAGTTACAGCGATTTATATGAAGTTGTTCAAAAACGCTTTATTTCGCCAAGACAATGCGTTTCTCACTGTTACATGCATTTGAATGGGAAACTCGCCTGAAACAAAGTATAGGTTTTCATTATGTGAATAATTTTAAAATCTTAGCTCAAACGGCTGCAAAACCTGTTCTGTTTGCCCAGCACGGGGATATTGAGTTCTATAAGATAAAGCCATAAACATGTTTGTCTGAGTCTTCTATCAAAAGTTACAGCGATTTATATGAAGTTGTTCAAAAACGCTTTATTTCGCCAAGACAGTGTGTTTCTCACTGTTACATGCATTTGAATGGGAAACTCGCCTGAAACAAAGTATAGGTTTTCATTATGTGAATAATTTTAAAATCTTAGCTCAAACGGCTGCAAAACCTGTTTGCCCAGCACGGGGATATTGAGTTCTATAAGATAAAGCCATAAACATGTTTGTCTGAGTCTTCTATCAAAAGTTACAGCGATTTATATGAAGTTGTTCAAAAACGCTTTATTTCGCCAAGACAATGCGTTTCTCACTGTTACATGCATTTGAATGGGAAACTCGCCTGAAACAAAGTATAGGTTTTCATTATGTGAATAATTTTAAAATCTTAGCTCAAACGGCTGCAAAACCTGTTCTGTTTGCCCAGCACGGGGATATTGAGTTCTATAAGATAAAGCCATAAACATGTTTGTCTGAGTCTTCTATCAAAAGTTACAGCGATTTATATGAAGTTGTTCAAAAACGCTTTATTTCGCCAAGACAGTGTGTTTCTCACTGTTACATGCATTTGAATGGGAAACTCGCCTGAAACAAAGTATAGGTTTTCATTATGTGAATAATTTTAAAATCTTAGCTCAAACGGCTGCAAAACCTGTTTGCCCAGCACGGGGATATTGAGTTCTATAAGATAAAGCCATAAACATGTTTGTCTGAGTCTTCTATCAAAAGTTACAGCGATTTATATGAAGTTGTTCAAAAACGCTTTATTTCGCCAAGACAATGCGTTTCTCACTGTTACATGCATTTGAATGGGAAACTCGCCTGAAACAACGTATAGGTTTTCATTATGTGAATAATTTTAAAATCTTAGCTCAAACGGCTGCAAAACCTGTTTGCCCAGCACGGGGATATTGAGTTCTATAAGATAAAGCCATAAACATGTTTGTCTGAGTCTTCTATCAAAAGTTACAGCGATTTATATGAAGTTGTTCAAAAACGCTTTATTTCGCCAAGACAATGCGTTTCTCACTGTTACATGCATTTGAATGGGAAACTCGCCTGAAACAAAGTATAGGTTTTCATTATGTGAATAATTTTAAAATCTTAGCTCAAACGGCTGCAAAACCTGTTCTGTTTGCCCAGCACGGGGATATTGAGTTCTATAAGATAAAGCCATAAACATGTTTGTCTGAGTCTTCTATCAAAAGTTACAGCGATTTATATGAAGTTGTTCAAAAACGCTTTATTTCGCCAAGACAGTGTGTTTCTCACTGTTACATGCATTTGAATGGGAAACTCGCCTGAAACAAAGTATAGGTTTTCATTATGTGAATAATTTTAAAATCTTAGCTCAAACGGCTGCAAAACCTGTTTGCCCAGCACGGGGATATTGAGTTCTATAAGATAAAGCCATAAACATGTTTGTCTGAGTCTTCTATCAAAAGTTACAGCGATTTATATGAAGTTGTTCAAAAACGCTTTATTTCGCCAAGACAGTGTGTTTCTCACTGTTACATGCATTTGAATGGGAAACTCGCCTGAAACAAAGTATAGGTTTTCATTATGTGAATAATTTTAAAATCTTAGCTCAAACGGCTGCAAAACCTGTTCTGTTTGCCCAGCACGGGGATATTGAGTTCTATAAGATAAAGCCATAAACATGTTTGTCTGAGTCTTCTATCAAAAGTTACAGCGATTTATATGAAGTTGTTCAAAAACGCTTTATTTCGCCAAGACAATGCGTTTCTCACTGTTACATGCATTTGAATGGGAAACTCGCCTGAAACAACGTATAGGTTTTCATTATGTGAATAATTTTAAAATCTTAGCTCAAACGGCTGCAAAACCTGTTTGCCCAGCACGGGGATATTGAGTTCTATAAGATAAAGCCATAAACATGTTTGTCTGAGTCTTCTATCAAAAGTTACAGCGATTTATATGAAGTTGTTCAAAAACGCTTTATTTCGCCAAGACAATGCGTTTCTCACTGTTACATGCATTTGAATGGGAAACTCGCCTGAAACAAAGTATAGGTTTTCATTATGTGAATAATTTTAAAATCTTAGCTCAAACGGCTGCAAAACCTGTTCTGTTTGCCCAGCACGGGGATATTGAGTTCTATAAGATAAAGCCATAAACATGTTTGTCTGAGTCTTCTATCAAAAGTTACAGCGATTTATATGAAGTTGTTCAAAAACGCTTTATTTCGCCAAGACAGTGTGTTTCTCACTGTTACATGCATTTGAATGGGAAACTCGCCTGAAACAAAGTATAGGTTTTCATTATGTGAATAATTTTAAAATCTTAGCTCAAACGGCTGCAAAACCTGTTTGCCCAGCACGGGGATATTGAGTTCTATAAGATAAAGCCATAAACATGTTTGTCTGAGTCTTCTATCAAAAGTTACAGCGATTTATATGAAGTTGTTCAAAAACGCTTTATTTCGCCAAGACAGTGTGTTTCTCACTGTTACATGCATTTGAATGGGAAACTCGCCTGAAACAAAGTATAGGTTTTCATTATGTGAATAATTTTAAAATCTTAGCTCAAACGGCTGCAAAACCTGTTTGCCCAGCACAGGGATATTGAGTTCTATAAGATAAAGCCATAAACATGTTTGTCTGAGTCTTCTATCAAAAGTTACAGCGATTTATATGAAGTTGTTCAAAAACGCTTTATTTCGCCAAGACAGTGTGTTTCTCACTGTTACATGCATTTGAATGGGAAACTCGCCTGAAACAACGTATAGGTTTTCATTATGTGAATAATTTTAAAATCTTAGCTCAAACGGCTGCAAAACCTGTTTGCCCAGCACAGGGATATTGAGTTCTATAAGATAAAGCCATAAACATGTTTGTCTGAGTCTTCTATCAAAAGTTACAGCGATTTATATGAAGTTGTTCAAAAACGCTTTATTTCGCCAAGACAATGCGTTTCTCACTGTTACATGCATTTGAATGGGAAACTCGCCTGAAACAAAGTATAGGTTTTCATTATGTGAATAATTTTAAAATCTTAGCTCAAACGGCTGCAAAACCTGTTTGCCCAGCACAGGGATATTGAGTTCTATAAGATAAAGCCATAAACATGTTTGTCTGAGTCTTCTATCAAAAGTTACAGCGATTTATATGAAGTTGTTCAAAAACGCTTTATTTCGCCAAGACAATGCGTTTCTCACTGTTACATGCATTTGAATGGGAAACTCGCCTGAAACAACGTATAGGTTTTCATTATGTGAATAATTTTAAAATCTTAGCTCAAACGGCTGCAAAACCTGTTTGCCCAGCACGGGGATATTGAGTTCTATAAGATAAAGCCATAAACATGTTTGTCTGAGTCTTCTATCAAAAGTTACAGCGATTTATATGAAGTTGTTCAAAAACGCTTTATTTCGCCAAGACAATGCGTTTCTCACTGTTACATGCATTTGAATGGGAAACTCGCCTGAAACAAAGTATAGGTTTTCATTATGTGAATAATTTTAAAATCTTAGCTCAAACGGCTGCAAAACCTGTTCTGTTTGCCCAGCACGGGGATATTGAGTTCTATAAGATAAAGCCATAAACATGTTTGTCTGAGTCTTCTATCAAAAGTTACAGCGATTTATATGAAGTTGTTCAAAAACGCTTTATTTCGCCAAGACAATGCGTTTCTCACTGTTACATGCATTTGAATGGGAAACTCGCCTGAAACAAAGTATAGGTTTTCATTATGTGAATAATTTTAAAATCTTAGCTCAAACGGCTGCAAAACCTGTTTGCCCAGCACGGGGATATTGAGTTCTATAAGATAAAGCCATAAACATGTTTGTCTGAGTCTTCTATCAAAAGTTACAGCGATTTATATGAAGTTGTTCAAAAACGCTTTATTTCGCCAAGACAATGCGTTTCTCACTGTTACATGCATTTGAATGGGAAACTCGCCTGAAACAAAGTATAGGTTTTCATTATGTGAATAATTTTAAAATCTTAGCTCAAACGGCTGCAAAACCTGTTCTGTTTGCCCAGCACGGGGATATTGAGTTCTATAAGATAAAGCCATAAACATGTTTGTCTGAGTCTTCTATCAAAAGTTACAGCGATTTATATGAAGTTGTTCAAAAACGCTTTATTTCGCCAAGACAGTGTGTTTCTCACTGTTACATGCATTTGAATGGGAAACTCGCCTGAAACAAAGTATAGGTTTTCATTATGTGAATAATTTTAAAATCTTAGCTCAAACGGCTGCAAAACCTGTTCTGTTTGCCCAGCACGGGGATATTGAGTTCTATAAGATAAAGCCATAAACATGTTTGTCTGAGTCTTCTATCAAAAGTTACAGCGATTTATATGAAGTTGTTCAAAAACGCTTTATTTCGCCAAGACAGTGTGTTTCTCACTGTTACATGCATTTGAATGGGAAACTCGCCTGAAACAAAGTATAGGTTTTCATTATGTGAATAATTTTAAAATCTTAGCTCAAACGGCTGCAAAACCTGTTCTGTTTGCCCAGCACGGGGATATTGAGTTCTATAAGATAAAGCCATAAACATGTTTGTCTGAGTCTTCTATCAAAAGTTACAGCGATTTATATGAAGTTGTTCAAAAACGCTTTATTTCGCCAAGACAATGCGTTTCTCACTGTTACATGCATTTGAATGGGAAACTCGCCTGAAACAACGTATAGGTTTTCATTATGTGAATAATTTTAAAATCTTAGCTCAAACGGCTGCAAAACCTGTTTGCCCAAGCACGGGGATATTGAGTTCTATAAGATAAAGCCATAAACATGTTTGTCTGAGTCTTCTATCAAAAGTTACAGCGATTTATATGAAGTTGTTCAAAAACGCTTTATTTCGCCAAGACAATGCGTTTCTCACTGTTACATGCATTTGAATGGGAAACTCGCCTGAAACAAAGTATAGGTTTTCATTATGTGAATAATTTTAAAATCTTAGCTCAAACGGCTGCAAAACCTGTTCTGTTTGCCCAGCACGGGGATATTGAGTTCTATAAGATAAAGCCATAAACATGTTTGTCTGAGTCTTCTATCAAAAGTTACAGCGATTTATATGAAGTTGTTCAAAAACGCTTTATTTCGCCAAGACAGTGTGTTTCTCACTGTTACATGCATTTGAATGGGAAACTCGCCTGAAACAAAGTATAGGTTTTCATTATGTGAATAATTTTAAAATCTTAGCTCAAACGGCTGCAAAACCTGTTCTGTTTGCCCAGCACGGGGATATTGAGTTCTATAAGATAAAGCCATAAACATGTTTGTCTGAGTCTTCTATCAAAAGTTACAGCGATTTATATGAAGTTGTTCAAAAACGCTTTATTTCGCCAAGACAATGCGTTTCTCACTGTTACATGCATTTGAATGGGAAACTCGCCTGAAACAAAGTATAGGTTTTCATTATGTGAATAATTTTAAAATCTTAGCTCAAACGGCTGCAAAACCTGTTTGCCCAAGCACGGGGATATTGAGTTCTATAAGATAAAGCCATAAACATGTTTGTCTGAGTCTTCTATCAAAAGTTACAGCGATTTATATGAAGTTGTTCAAAAACGCTTTATTTCGCCAAGACAATGCGTTTCTCACTGTTACATGCATTTGAATGGGAAACTCGCCTGAAACAAAGTATAGGTTTTCATTATGTGAATAATTTTAAAATCTTAGCTCAAACGGCTGCAAAACCTGTTCTGTTTGCCCAGCACGGGGATATTGAGTTCTATAAGATAAAGCCATAAACATGTTTGTCTGAGTCTTCTATCAAAAGTTACAGCGATTTATATGAAGTTGTTCAAAAACGCTTTATTTCGCCAAGACAATGCGTTTCTCACTGTTACATGCATTTGAATGGGAAACTCGCCTGAAACAACGTATAGGTTTTCATTATGTGAATAATTTTAAAATCTTAGCTCAAACGGCTGCAAAACCTGTTCTGTTTGCCCAGCACGGGGATATTGAGTTCTATAAGATAAAGCCATAAACATGTTTGTCTGAGTCTTCTATCAAAAGTTACAGCGATTTATATGAAGTTGTTCAAAAACGCTTTATTTCGCCAAGACAGTGTGTTTCTCACTGTTACATGCATTTGAATGGGAAACTCGCCTGAAACAAAGTATAGGTTTTCATTATGTGAATAATTTTAAAATCTTAGCTCAAACGGCTGCAAAACCTGTTCTGTTTGCCCAGCACGGGGATATTGAGTTCTATAAGATAAAGCCATAAACATGTTTGTCTGAGTCTTCTATCAAAAGTTACAGCGATTTATATGAAGTTGTTCAAAAACGCTTTATTTCGCCAAGACAATGCGTTTCTCACTGTTACATGCATTTGAATGGGAAACTCGCCTGAAACAAAGTATAGGTTTTCATTATGTGAATAATTTTAAAATCTTAGCTCAAACGGCTGCAAAACCTGTTTGCCCAGCACGGGGATATTGAGTTCTATAAGATAAAGCCATAAACATGTTTGTCTGAGTCTTCTATCAAAAGTTACAGCGATTTATATGAAGTTGTTCAAAAACACTTTATTTCGCCAAGACAATGCGTTTCTCACTGTTACATGCATTTGAATGGGAAACTCGCCTGAAACAAAGTATAGGTTTTCATTATGTGAATAATTTTAAAATCTTAGCTCAAACGGCTGCAAAACCTGTTTGCCCAGCACGGGGATATTGAGTTCTATAAGATAAAGCCATAAACATGTTTGTCTGAGTCTTCTATCAAAAGTTACAGCGATTTATATGAAGTTGTTCAAAAACGCTTTATTTCGCCAAGACAATGCGTTTCTCACTGTTACATGCATTTGAATGGGAAACTCGCCTGAAACAAAGTATAGGTTTTCATTATGTGAATAATTTTAAAATCTTAGCTCAAACGGCTGCAAAACCTGTTTGCCCAGCACGGGGATATTGAGTTCTATAAGATAAAGCCATAAACATGTTTGTCTGAGTCTTCTATCAAAAGTTACAGCGATTTATATGAAGTTGTTCAAAAACGCTTTATTTCGCCAAGACAATGCGTTTCTCACTGTTACATGCATTTGAATGGGAAACTCGCCTGAAACAACGTATAGGTTTTCATTATGTGAATAATTTTAAAATCTTAGCTCAAACGGCTGCAAAACCTGTTTGCCCAGCACGGGGATATTGAGTTCTATAAGATAAAGCCATAAACATGTTTGTCTGAGTCTTCTATCAAAAGTTACAGCGATTTATATGAAGTTGTTCAAAAACGCTTTATTTCGCCAAGACAATGCGTTTCTCACTGTTACATGCATTTGAATGGGAAACTCGCCTGAAACAAAGTATAGGTTTTCATTATGTGAATAATTTTAAAATCTTAGCTCACACGGCTGCAAAACCTGTTCTGTTTGCCCAGCACGGGGATATTGAGTTCTATAAGATAAAGCCATAAACATGTTTGTCTGAGTCTTCTATCAAAAGTTACAGCGATTTATATGAAGTTGTTCAAAAACGCTTTATTTCGCCAAGACAGTGTGTTTCTCACTGTTACATGCATTTGAATGGGAAACTCGCCTGAAACAAAGTATAGGTTTTCATTATGTGAATAATTTTAAAATCTTAGCTCAAACGGCTGCAAAACCTGTTTGCCCAGCACGGGGATATTG
Organism: Copadichromis virginalis; assembly: GCF_057382275.1. NCBI lineage: Eukaryota > Metazoa > Chordata > Actinopteri > Cichliformes > Cichlidae > Copadichromis > Copadichromis virginalis. Next base: position 3,960,827 of record NC_140634.1, read on the forward strand.
AGTTCTATAAGATAAAGCCATAAACATGTTTGTCTGAGTCTTCTATCAAAAGTTACAGCGATTTTAAAGCCATAAACATGTTTGTCTGAGTCTTCTATCAAAAGTTACAGCGATTTATATGAAGTTGTTCAAAAACGCTTTATTTCGCCAAGACAATGCGTTTCTCACTGTTACATGCATTTGAATGGGAAACTCGCCTGAAACAAAGTATAGGTTTTCATTATGTGAATAATTTTAAAATCTTAGCTCAAACGGCTGCAAAACCTGTTTGCCCAGCACGGGGATATTGAGTTCTATAAGATAAAGCCATAAACATGTTTGTCTGAGTCTTCTATCAAAAGTTACAGCGATTTATATGAAGTTGTTCAAAAACACTTTATTTCGCCAAGACAATGCGTTTCTCACTGTTACATGCATTTGAATGGGAAACTCGCCTGAAACAAAGTATAGGTTTTCATTATGTGAATAATTTTAAAATCTTAGCTCAAACGGCTGCAAAACCTGTTTGCCCAGCACGGGGATATTGAGTTCTATAAGATAAAGCCATAAACATGTTTGTCTGAGTCTTCTATCAAAAGTTACAGCGATTTATATGAAGTTGTTCAAAAACGCTTTATTTCGCCAAGACAATGCGTTTCTCACTGTTACATGCATTTGAATGGGAAACTCGCCTGAAACAAAGTATAGGTTTTCATTATGTGAATAATTTTAAAATCTTAGCTCAAACGGCTGCAAAACCTGTTTGCCCAGCACGGGGATATTGAGTTCTATAAGATAAAGCCATAAACATGTTTGTCTGAGTCTTCTATCAAAAGTTACAGCGATTTATATGAAGTTGTTCAAAAACGCTTTATTTCGCCAAGACAATGCGTTTCTCACTGTTACATGCATTTGAATGGGAAACTCGCCTGAAACAACGTATAGGTTTTCATTATGTGAATAATTTTAAAATCTTAGCTCAAACGGCTGCAAAACCTGTTTGCCCAGCACGGGGATATTGAGTTCTATAAGATAAAGTCATAAACATGTTTGTCTGAGTCTTCTATCAAAAGTTACAGCGATTTATATGAAGTTGTTCAAAAACGCTTTATTTCGCCAAGACAATGCGTTTCTCACTGTTACATGCATTTGAATGGGAAACTCGCCTGAAACAAAGTATAGGTTTTCATTATGTGAATAATTTTAAAATCTTAGCTCAAACGGCTGCAAAACCTGTTCTGTTTGCCCAGCACGGGGATATTGAGTTCTATAAGATAAAGCCATAAACATGTTTGTCTGAGTCTTCTATCAAAAGTTACAGCGATTTATATGAAGTTGTTCAAAAACGCTTTATTTCGCCAAGACAGTGTGTTTCTCACTGTTACATGCATTTGAATGGGAAACTCGCCTGAAACAAAGTATAGGTTTTCATTATGTGAATAATTTTAAAATCTTAGCTCAAACGGCTGCAAAACCTGTTTGCCCAGCACGGGGATATTGAGTTCTATAAGATAAAGCCATAAACATGTTTGTCTGAGTCTTCTATCAAAAGTTACAGCGATTTATATGAAGTTGTTCAAAAACGCTTTATTTCGCCAAGACAATGCGTTTCTCACTGTTACATGCATTTGAATGGGAAACTCGCCTGAAACAAAGTATAGGTTTTCATTATGTGAATAATTTTAAAATCTTAGCTCAAACGGCTGCAAAACCTGTTTGCCCAAGCACGGGGATATTGAGTTCTATAAGATAAAGCCATAAACATGTTTGTCTGAGTCTTCTATCAAAAGTTACAGCGATTTATATGAAGTTGTTCAAAAACGCTTTATTTCGCCAAGACAATGCGTTTCTCACTGTTACATGCATTTGAATGGGAAACTCGCCTGAAACAAAGTATAGGTTTTCATTATGTGAATAATTTTAAAATCTTAGCTCAAACGGCTGCAAAACCTGTTCTGTTTGCCCAGCACGGGGATATTGAGTTCTATAAGATAAAGCCATAAACATGTTTGTCTGAGTCTTCTATCAAAAGTTACAGCGATTTATATGAAGTTGTTCAAAAACGCTTTATTTCGCCAAGACAGTGTGTTTCTCACTGTTACATGCATTTGAATGGGAAACTCGCCTGAAACAAAGTATAGGTTTTCATTATGTGAATAATTTTAAAATCTTAGCTCAAACGGCTGCAAAACCTGTTTGCCCAGCACGGGGATATTGAGTTCTATAAGATAAAGCCATAAACATGTTTGTCTGAGTCTTCTATCAAAAGTTACAGCGATTTATATGAAGTTGTTCAAAAACGCTTTATTTCGCCAAGACAATGCGTTTCTCACTGTTACATGCATTTGAATGGGAAACTCGCCTGAAACAAAGTATAGGTTTTCATTATGTGAATAATTTTAAAATCTTAGCTCAAACGGCTGCAAAACCTGTTCTGTTTGCCCAGCACGGGGATATTGAGTTCTATAAGATAAAGCCATAAACATGTTTGTCTGAGTCTTCTATCAAAAGTTACAGCGATTTATATGAAGTTGTTCAAAAACGCTTTATTTCGCCAAGACAGTGTGTTTCTCACTGTTACATGCATTTGAATGGGAAACTCGCCTGAAACAAAGTATAGGTTTTCATTATGTGAATAATTTTAAAATCTTAGCTCAAACGGCTGCAAAACCTGTTTGCCCAGCACGGGGATATTGAGTTCTATAAGATAAAGCCATAAACATGTTTGTCTGAGTCTTCTATCAAAAGTTACAGCGATTTATATGAAGTTGTTCAAAAACGCTTTATTTCGCCAAGACAATGCGTTTCTCACTGTTACATGCATTTGAATGGGAAACTCGCCTGAAACAAAGTATAGGTTTTCATTATGTGAATAATTTTAAAATCTTAGCTCAAACGGCTGCAAAACCTGTTTGCCCAGCACGGGGATATTGAGTTCTATAAGATAAAGCCATAAACATGTTTGTCTGAGTCTTCTATCAAAAGTTACAGCGATTTATATGAAGTTGTTCAAAAACGCTTTATTTCGCCAAGACAATGCGTTTCTCACTGTTACATGCATTTGAATGGGAAACTCGCCTGAAACAACGTATAGGTTTTCATTATGTGAATAATTTTAAAATCTTAGCTCAAACGGCTGCAAAACCTGTTTGCCCAGCACGGGGATATTGAGTTCTATAAGATAAAGCCATAAACATGTTTGTCTGAGTCTTCTATCAAAAGTTACAGCGATTTATATGAAGTTGTTCAAAAACGCTTTATTTCGCCAAGACAGTGTGTTTCTCACTGTTACATGCATTTGAATGGGAAACTCGCCTGAAACAAAGTATAGGTTTTCATTATGTGAATAATTTTAAAATCTTAGCTCAAACGGCTGCAAAACCTGTTTGCCCAGCACGGGGATATTGAGTTCTATAAGATAAAGCCATAAACATGTTTGTCTGAGTCTTCTATCAAAAGTTACAGCGATTTATATGAAGTTGTTCAAAAACGCTTTATTTCGCCAAGACAATGCGTTTCTCACTGTTACATGCATTTGAATGGGAAACTCGCCTGAAACAAAGTATAGGTTTTCATTATGTGAATAATTTTAAAATCTTAGCTCAAACGGCTGCAAAACCTGTTCTGTTTGCCCAGCACGGGGATATTGAGTTCTATAAGATAAAGCCATAAACATGTTTGTCTGAGTCTTCTATCAAAAGTTACAGCGATTTATATGAAGTTGTTCAAAAACGCTTTATTTCGCCAAGACAGTGTGTTTCTCACTGTTACATGCATTTGAATGGGAAACTCGCCTGAAACAAAGTATAGGTTTTCATTATGTGAATAATTTTAAAATCTTAGCTCAAACGGCTGCAAAACCTGTTTGCCCAGCACAGGGATATTGAGTTCTATAAGATAAAGCCATAAACATGTTTGTCTGAGTCTTCTATCAAAAGTTACAGCGATTTATATGAAGTTGTTCAAAAACGCTTTATTTCGCCAAGACAATGCGTTTCTCACTGTTACATGCATTTGAATGGGAAACTCGCCTGAAACAAAGTATAGGTTTTCATTATGTGAATAATTTTAAAATCTTAGCTCAAACGGCTGCAAAACCTGTTTGCCCAGCACGGGGATATTGAGTTCTATAAGATAAAGCCATAAACATGTTTGTCTGAGTCTTCTATCAAAAGTTACAGCGATTTATATGAAGTTGTTCAAAAACGCTTTATTTCGCCAAGACAATGCGTTTCTCACTGTTACATGCATTTGAATGGGAAACTCGCCTGAAACAAAGTATAGGTTTTCATTATGTGAATAATTTTAAAATCTTAGCTCAAACGGCTGCAAAACCTGTTTGCCCAGCACGGGGATATTGAGTTCTATAAGATAAAGCCATAAACATGTTTGTCTGAGTCTTCTATCAAAAGTTACAGCGATTTATATGAAGTTGTTCAAAAACGCTTTATTTCGCCAAGACAATGCGTTTCTCACTGTTACATGCATTTGAATGGGAAACTCGCCTGAAACAAAGTATAGGTTTTCATTATGTGAATAATTTTAAAATCTTAGCTCAAACGGCTGCAAAACCTGTTTGCCCAGCACGGGGATATTGAGTTCTATAAGATAAAGCCATAAACATGTTTGTCTGAGTCTTCTATCAAAAGTTACAGCGATTTATATGAAGTTGTTCAAAAACGCTTTATTTCGCCAAGACAGTGTGTTTCTCACTGTTACATGCATTTGAATGGGAAACTCGCCTGAAACAAAGTATAGGTTTTCATTATGTGAATAATTTTAAAATCTTAGCTCAAACGGCTGCAAAACCTGTTTGCCCAGCACAGGGATATTGAGTTCTATAAGATAAAGCCATAAACATGTTTGTCTGAGTCTTCTATCAAAAGTTACAGCGATTTATATGAAGTTGTTCAAAAACGCTTTATTTCGCAAAGACAATGCGTTTCTCACTGTTACATGCATTTGAATGGGAAACTCGCCTGAAACAAAGTATAGGTTTTCATTATGTGAATAATTTTAAAATCTTAGCTCAAACGGCTGCAAAACCTGTTTGCCCAGCACAGGGATATTGAGTTCTATAAGATAAAGCCATAAACATGTTTGTCTGAGTCTTCTATCAAACGTTACAGCGATTTATATGAAGTTGTTCAAAAACGCTTTATTTCGCCAAGACAATGCGTTTCTCACTGTTACATGCATTTGAATGGGAAACTCGCCTGAAACAAAGTATAGGTTTTCATTATGTGAATAATTTTAAAATCTTAGCTCAAACGGCTGCAAAACCTGTTTGCCCAGCACGGGGATATTGAGTTCTATAAGATAAAGCCATAAACATGTTTGTCTGAGTCTTCTATCAAAAGTTACAGCGATTTATATGAAGTTGTTCAAAAACGCTTTATTTCGCCAAGACAATGCGTTTCTCACTGTTACATGCATTTGAATGGGAAACTCGCCTGAAACAACGTATAGGTTTTCATTATGTGAATAATTTTAAAATCTTAGCTCAAACGGCTGCAAAACCTGTTTGCCCAGCACGGGGATATTGAGTTCTATAAGATAAAGCCATAAACATGTTTGTCTGAGTCTTCTATCAAAAGTTACAGCGATTTATATGAAGTTGTTCAAAAACGCTTTATTTCGCCAAGACAATGCGTTTCTCACTGTTACATGCATTTGAATGGGAAACTCGCCTGAAACAAAGTATAGGTTTTCATTATGTGAATAATTTTAAAATCTTAGCTCAAACGGCTGCAAAACCTGTTTGCCCAGCACGGGGATATTGAGTTCTATAAGATAAAGCCATAAACATGTTTGTCTGAGTCTTCTATCAAAAGTTACAGCGATTTATATGAAGTTGTTCAAAAACGCTTTATTTCGCCAAGACAGTGTGTTTCTCACTGTTACATGCATTTGAATGGGAAACTCGCCTGAAACAAAGTATAGGTTTTCATTATGTGAATAATTTTAAAATCTTAGCTCAAACGGCTGCAAAACCTGTTTGCCCAAGCACGGGGATATTGAGTTCTATAAGATAAAGCCATAAACATGTTTGTCTGAGTCTTCTATCAAAAGTTACAGCGATTTATATGAAGTTGTTCAAAAACGCTTTATTTCGCCAAGACAATGCGTTTCTCACTGTTACATGCATTTGAATGGGAAACTCGCCTGAAACAAAGTATAGGTTTTCATTATGTGAATAATTTTAAAATCTTAGCTCAAACGGCTGCAAAACCTGTTTGCCCAAGCACGGGGATATTGAGTTCTATAAGATAAAGCCATAAACATGTTTGTCTGAGTCTTCTATCAAAAGTTACAGCGATTTATATGAAGTTGTTCAAAAACGCTTTATTTCGCCAAGACAATGCGTTTCTCACTGTTACATGCATTTGAATGGGAAACTCGCCTGAAACAAAGTATAGGTTTTCATTATGTGAATAATTTTAAAATCTTAGCTCAAACGGCTGCAAAACCTGTTTGCCCAGCACGGGGATATTGAGTTCTATAAGATAAAGCCATAAACATGTTTGTCTGAGTCTTCTATCAAAAGTTACAGCGATTTATATGAAGTTGTTCAAAAACGCTTTATTTCGCCAAGACAATGCGTTTCTCACTGTTACATGCATTTGAATGGGAAACTCGCCTGAAACAAAGTATAGGTTTTCATTATGTGAATAATTTTAAAATCTTAGCTCAAACGGCTGCAAAACCTGTTTGCCCAGCACGGGGATATTGAGTTCTATAAGATAAAGCCATAAACATGTTTGTCTGAGTCTTCTATCAAAAGTTACAGCGATTTATATGAAGTTGTTCAAAAACGCTTTATTTCGCCAAGACAATGCGTTTCTCACTGTTACATGCATTTGAATGGGAAACTCGCCTGAAACAACGTATAGGTTTTCATTATGTGAATAATTTTAAAATCTTAGCTCAAACGGCTGCAAAACCTGTTCTGTTTGCCCAGCACGGGGATATTGAGTTCTATAAGATAAAGCCATAAACATGTTTGTCTGAGTCTTCTATCAAAAGTTACAGCGATTTATATGAAGTTGTTCAAAAACGCTTTATTTCGCCAAGACAGTGTGTTTCTCACTGTTACATGCATTTGAATGGGAAACTCGCCTGAAACAAAGTATAGGTTTTCATTATGTGAATAATTTTAAAATCTTAGCTCAAACGGCTGCAAAACCTGTTTGCCCAGCACGGGGATATTGAGTTCTATAAGATAAAGCCATAAACATGTTTGTCTGAGTCTTCTATCAAAAGTTACAGCGATTTATATGAAGTTGTTCAAAAACGCTTTATTTCGCCAAGACAATGCGTTTCTCACTGTTACATGCATTTGAATGGGAAACTCGCCTGAAACAAAGTATAGGTTTTCATTATGTGAATAATTTTAAAATCTTAGCTCAAACGGCTGCAAAACCTGTTCTGTTTGCCCAGCACGGGGATATTGAGTTCTATAAGATAAAGCCATAAACATGTTTGTCTGAGTCTTCTATCAAAAGTTACAGCGATTTATATGAAGTTGTTCAAAAACGCTTTATTTCGCCAAGACAGTGCGTTTCTCACTGTTACATGCATTTGAATGGGAAACTCGCCTGAAACAAAGTATAGGTTTTCATTATGTGAATACTTTTAAAATCTTAGCTCAAACGGCTGCAAAACCTGTTTGCCCAGCACAGGGATATTGAGTTCTATAAGATAAAGCCATAAACATGTTTGTCTGAGTCTTCTATCAAAAGTTACAGCGATTTATATGAAGTTGTTCAAAAACGCTTTATTTCGCAAAGACAATGCGTTTCTCACTGTTACATGCATTTGAATGGGAAACTCGCCTGAAACAAAGTATAGGTTTTCATTATGTGAATAATTTTAAAATCTTAGCTCAAACGGCTGCAAAACCTGTTTGCCCAGCACAGGGATATTGAGTTCTATAAGATAAAGCCATAAACATGTTTGTCTGAGTCTTCTATCAAAAGTTACAGCGATTTATATGAAGTTGTTCAAAAACGCTTTATTTCGCCAAGACAATGCGTTTCTCACTGTTACATGCATTTGAATGGGAAACTCGCCTGAAACAAAGTATAGGTTTTCATTATGTGAATAATTTTAAAATCTTAGCTCAAACGGCTGCAAAACCTGTTTGCCCAGCACAGGGATATTGAGTTCTATAAGATAAAGCCATAAACATGTTTGTCTGAGTCTTCTATCAAACGTTACAGCGATTTATATGAAGTTGTTCAAAAAGCTTTATTTCGCCAAGACAATGCGTTTCTCACTGTTACATGCATTTGAATGGGAAACTCGCCTGAAACAAAGTATAGGTTTTCATTATGTGAATAATTTTAAAATCTTAGCTCAAACGGCTGCAAAACCTGTTTGCCCAGCACGGGGATATTGAGTTCTATAAGATAAAGCCATAAACATGTTTGTCTGAGTCTTCTATCAAAAGTTACAGCGATTTATATGAAGTTGTTCAAAAACGCTTTATTTCGCCAAGACAATGCGTTTCTCACTGTTACATGCATTTGAATGGGAAACTCGCCTGAAACAACGTATAGGTTTTCATTATGTGAATAATTTTAAAATCTTAGCTCAAACGGCTGCAAAACCTGTTTGCCCAGCACGGGGATATTGAGTTCTATAAGATAAAGCCATAAACACGTTTGTCTGAGTCTTCTATCAAAAGTTACAGCGATTTATATGAAGTTGTTCAAAAACGCTTTATTTCGCCAAGACAATGCGTTTCTCACTGTTACATGCATTTGAATGGGAAACTCGCCTGAAACAAAGTATAGGTTTTCATTATGTGAATAATTTTAAAATCTTAGCTCAAACGGCTGCAAAACCTGTTTGCCCAGCACGGGGATATTGAGTTCTATAAGATAAAGCCATAAACATGTTTGTCTGAGTCTTCTATCAAAAGTTACAGCGATTTATATGAAGTTGTTCAAAAACGCTTTATTTCGCCAAGACAGTGTGTTTCTCACTGTTACATGCATTTGAATGGGAAACTCGCCTGAAACAAAGTATAGGTTTTCATTATGTGAATAATTTTAAAATCTTAGCTCAAACGGCTGCAAAACCTGTTTGCCCAGCACGGGGATATTGAGTTCTATAAGATAAAGCCATAAACATGTTTGTCTGAGTCTTCTATCAAAAGTTACAGCGATTTATATGAAGTTGTTCAAAAACGCTTTATTTCGCCAAGACAATGCGTTTCTCACTGTTACATGCATTTGAATGGGAAACTCGCCTGAAACAAAGTATAGGTTTTCATTATGTGAATAATTTTAAAATCTTAGCTCAAACGGCTGCAAAACCTGTTTGCCCAAGCACGGGGATATTGAGTTCTATAAGATAAAGCCATAAACATGTTTGTCTGAGTCTTCTATCAAAAGTTACAGCGATTTATATGAAGTTGTTCAAAAACGCTTTATTTCGCCAAGACAATGCGTTTCTCACTGTTACATGCATTTGAATGGGAAACTCGCCTGAAACAAAGTATAGGTTTTCATTATGTGAATAATTTTAAAATCTTAGCTCAAACGGCTGCAAAACCTGTTTGCCCAAGCACGGGGATATTGAGTTCTATAAGATAAAGCCATAAACATGTTTGTCTGAGTCTTCTATCAAAAGTTACAGCGATTTATATGAAGTTGTTCAAAAACGCTTTATTTCGCCAAGACAATGCGTTTCTCACTGTTACATGCATTTGAATGGGAAACTCGCCTGAAACAAAGTATAGGTTTTCATTATGTGAATAATTTTAAAATCTTAGCTCAAACGGCTGCAAAACCTGTTTGCCCAGCACGGGGATATTGAGTTCTATAAGATAAAGCCATAAACATGTTTGTCTGAGTCTTCTATCAAAAGTTACAGCGATTTATATGAAGTTGTTCAAAAACGCTTTATTTCGCCAAGACAATGCGTTTCTCACTGTTACATGCATTTGAATGGGAAACTCGCCTGAAACAAAGTATAGGTTTTCATTATGTGAATAATTTTAAAATCTTAGCTCAAACGGCTGCAAAACCTGTTTGCCCAGCACGGGGATATTGAGTTCTATAAGATAAAGCCATAAACATGTTTGTCTGAGTCTTCTATCAAAAGTTACAGCGATTTATATGAAGTTGTTCAAAAACGCTTTATTTCGCCAAGACAATGCGTTTCTCACTGTTACATGCATTTGAATGGGAAACTCGCCTGAAACAACGTATAGGTTTTCATTATGTGAATAATTTTAAAATCTTAGCTCAAACGGCTGCAAAACCTGTTCTGTTTGCCCAGCACGGGGATATTGAGTTCTATAAGATAAAGCCATAAACATGTTTGTCTGAGTCTTCTATCAAAAGTTACAGCGATTTATATGAAGTTGTTCAAAAACGCTTTATTTCGCCAAGACAGTGTGTTTCTCACTGTTACATGCATTTGAATGGGAAACTCGCCTGAAACAAAGTATAGGTTTTCATTATGTGAATAATTTTAAAATCTTAGCTCAAACGGCTGCAAAACCTGTTTGCCCAGCACGGGGATATTGAGTTCTATAAGATAAAGCCATAAACATGTTTGTCTGAGTCTTCTATCAAAAGTTACAGCGATTTATATGAAGTTGTTCAAAAACGCTTTATTTCGCCAAGACAATGCGTTTCTCACTGTTACATGCATTTGAATGGGAAACTCGCCTGAAACAAAGTATAGGTTTTCATTATGTGAATAATTTTAAAATCTTAGCTCAAACGGCTGCAAAACCTGTTCTGTTTGCCCAGCACGGGGATATTGAGTTCTATAAGATAAAGCCATAAACATGTTTGTCTGAGTCTTCTATCAAAAGTTACAGCGATTTATATGAAGTTGTTCAAAAACGCTTTATTTCGCCAAGACAGTGCGTTTCTCACTGTTACATGCATTTGAATGGGAAACTCGCCTGAAACAAAGTATAGGTTTTCATTATGTGAATAATTTTAAAATCTTAGCTCAAACGGCTGCAAAACCTGTTTGCCCAGCACAGGGATATTGAGTTCTATAAGATAAAGCCATAAACATGTTTGTCTGAGTCTTCTATCAAAAGTTACAGCGATTTATATGAAGTTGTTCAAAAACGCTTTATTTCGCAAAGACAATGCGTTTCTCACTGTTACATGCATTTGAATGGGAAACTCGCCTGAAACAAAGTATAGGTTTTCATTATGTGAATAATTTTAAAATCTTAGCTCAAACGGCTGCAAAACCTGTTTGCCCAGCACAGGGATATTGAGTTCTATAAGATAAAGCCATAAACATGTTTGTCTGAGTCTTCTATCAAAAGTTACAGCGATTTATATGAAGTTGTTCAAAAACGCTTTATTTCGCCAAGACAATGCGTTTCTCACTGTTACATGCATTTGAATGGGAAACTCGCCTGAAACAAAGTATAGGTTTTCATTATGTGAATAATTTTAAAATCTTAGCTCAAACGGCTGCAAAACCTGTTTGCCCAGCACAGGGATATTGAGTTCTATAAGATAAAGCCATAAACATGTTTGTCTGAGTCTTCTATCAAACGTTACAGCGATTTATATGAAGTTGTTCAAAAAGCTTTATTTCGCCAAGACAATGCGTTTCTCACTGTTACATGCATTTGAATGGGAAACTCGCCTGAAACAAAGTATAGGTTTTCATTATGTGAATAATTTTAAAATCTTAGCTCAAACGGCTGCAAAACCTGTTTGCCCAGCACGGGGATATTGAGTTCTATAAGATAAAGCCATAAACATGTTTGTCTGAGTCTTCTATCAAAAGTTACAGCGATTTATATGAAGTTGTTCAAAAACGCTTTATTTCGCCAAGACAATGCGTTTCTCACTGTTACATGCATTTGAATGGGAAACTCGCCTGAAACAACGTATAGGTTTTCATTATGTGAATAATTTTAAAATCTTAGCTCAAACGGCTGCAAAACCTGTTTGCCCAGCACGGGGATATTGAGTTCTATAAGATAAAGCCATAAACACGTTTGTCTGAGTCTTCTATCAAAAGTTACAGCGATTTATATGAAGTTGTTCAAAAACGCTTTATTTCGCCAAGACAATGCGTTTCTCACTGTTACATGCATTTGAATGGGAAACTCGCCTGAAACAAAGTATAGGTTTTCATTATGTGAATAATTTTAAAATCTTAGCTCAAACGGCTGCAAAACCTGTTTGCCCAGCACGGGGATATTGAGTTCTATAAGATAAAGCCATAAACATGTTTGTCTGAGTCTTCTATCAAAAGTTACAGCGATTTATATGAAGTTGTTCAAAAACGCTTTATTTCGCCAAGACAGTGTGTTTCTCACTGTTACATGCATTTGAATGGGAAACTCGCCTGAAACAAAGTATAGGTTTTCATTATGTGAATAATTTTAAAATCTTAGCTCAAACGGCTGCAAAACCTGTTTGCCCAGCACGGGGATATTGAGTTCTATAAGATAAAGCCATAAACATGTTTGTCTGAGTCTTCTATCAAAAGTTACAGCGATTTATATGAAGTTGTTCAAAAACGCTTTATTTCGCCAAGACAATGCGTTTCTCACTGTTACATGCATTTGAATGGGAAACTCGCCTGAAACAAAGTATAGGTTTTCATTATGTGAATAATTTTAAAATCTTAGCTCAAACGGCTGCAAAACCTGTTTGCCCAAGCACGGGGATATTGAGTTCTATAAGATAAAGCCATAAACATGTTTGTCTGAGTCTTCTATCAAAAGTTACAGCGATTTATATGAAGTTGTTCAAAAACGCTTTATTTCGCCAAGACAATGCGTTTCTCACTGTTACATGCATTTGAATGGGAAACTCGCCTGAAACAAAGTATAGGTTTTCATTATGTGAATAATTTTAAAATCTTAGCTCAAACGGCTGCAAAACCTGTTTGCCCAAGCACGGGGATATTGAGTTCTATAAGATAAAGCCATAAACATGTTTGTCTGAGTCTTCTATCAAAAGTTACAGCGATTTATATGAAGTTGTTCAAAAACGCTTTATTTCGCCAAGACAATGCGTTTCTCACTGTTACATGCATTTGAATGGGAAACTCGCCTGAAACAAAGTATAGGTTTTCATTATGTGAATAATTTTAAAATCTTAGCTCAAACGGCTGCAAAACCTGTTTGCCCAGCACGGGGATATTGAGTTCTATAAGATAAAGCCATAAACATGTTTGTCTGAGTCTTCTATCAAAAGTTACAGCGATTTATATGAAGTTGTTCAAAAACGCTTTATTTCGCCAAGACAATGCGTTTCTCACTGTTACATGCATTTGAATGGGAAACTCGCCTGAAACAACGTATAGGTTTTCATTATGTGAATAATTTTAAAATCTTAGCTCAAACGGCTGCAAAACCTGTTCTGTTTGCCCAGCACGGGGATATTGAGTTCTATAAGATAAAGCCATAAACATGTTTGTCTGAGTCTTCTATCAAAAGTTACAGCGATTTATATGAAGTTGTTCAAAAACGCTTTATTTCGCCAAGACAGTGTGTTTCTCACTGTTACATGCATTTGAATGGGAAACTCGCCTGAAACAAAGTATAGGTTTTCATTATGTGAATAATTTTAAAATCTTAGCTCAAACGGCTGCAAAACCTGTTTGCCCAGCACGGGGATATTGAGTTCTATAAGATAAAGCCATAAACATGTTTGTCTGAGTCTTCTATCAAAAGTTACAGCGATTTATATGAAGTTGTTCAAAAACGCTTTATTTCGCCAAGACAATGCGTTTCTCACTGTTACATGCATTTGAATGGGAAACTCGCCTGAAACAAAGTATAGGTTTTCATTATGTGAATAATTTTAAAATCTTAGCTCAAACGGCTGCAAAACCTGTTCTGTTTGCCCAGCACGGGGATATTGAGTTCTATAAGATAAAGCCATAAACATGTTTGTCTGAGTCTTCTATCAAAAGTTACAGCGATTTATATGAAGTTGTTCAAAAACGCTTTATTTCGCCAAGACAGTGTGTTTCTCACTGTTACATGCATTTGAATGGGAAACTCGCCTGAAACAAAGTATAGGTTTTCATTATGTGAATAATTTTAAAATCTTAGCTCAAACGGCTGCAAAACCTGTTTGCCCAGCACGGGGATATTGAGTTCTATAAGATAAAGCCATAAACATGTTTGTCTGAGTCTTCTATCAAAAGTTACAGCGATTTATATGAAGTTGTTCAAAAACGCTTTATTTCGCCAAGACAATGCGTTTCTCACTGTTACATGCATTTGAATGGGAAACTCGCCTGAAACAAAGTATAGGTTTTCATTATGTGAATAATTTTAAAATCTTAGCTCAAACGGCTGCAAAACCTGTTTGCCCAGCACGGGGATATTGAGTTCTATAAGATAAAGCCATAAACATGTTTGTCTGAGTCTTCTATCAAAAGTTACAGCGATTTATATGAAGTTGTTCAAAAACGCTTTATTTCGCCAAGACAGTGTGTTTCTCACTGTTACATGCATTTGAATGGGAAACTCGCCTGAAACAAAGTATAGGTTTTCATTATGTGAATAATTTTAAAATCTTAGCTCAAACGGCTGCAAAACCTGTTTGCCCAGCACGGGGATATTGAGTTCTATAAGATAAAGCCATAAACATGTTTGTCTGAGTCTTCTATCAAAAGTTACAGCGATTTATATGAAGTTGTTCAAAAACGCTTTATTTCGCCAAGACAATGCGTTTCTCACTGTTACATGCATTTGAATGGGAAACTCGCCTGAAACAAAGTATAGGTTTTCATTATGTGAATAATTTTAAAATCTTAGCTCAAACGGCTGCAAAACCTGTTTGCCCAGCACGGGGATATTGAGTTCTATAAGATAAAGCCATAAACATGTTTGTCTGAGTCTTCTATCAAAAGTTACAGCGATTTATATGAAGTTGTTCAAAAACGCTTTATTTCGCCAAGACAATGCGTTTCTCACTGTTACATGCATTTGAATGGGAAACTCGCCTGAAACAAAGTATAGGTTTTCATTATGTGAATAATTTTAAAATCTTAGCTCAAACGGCTGCAAAACCTGTTTGCCCAGCACGGGGATATTGAGTTCTATAAGATAAAGCCATAAACATGTTTGTCTGAGTCTTCTATCAAAAGTTACAGCGATTTATATGAAGTTGTTCAAAAACGCTTTATTTCGCCAAGACAGTGTGTTTCTCACTGTTACATGCATTTGAATGGGAAACTCGCCTGAAACAAAGTATAGGTTTTCATTATGTGAATAATTTTAAAATCTTAGCTCAAACGGCTGCAAAACCTGTTTGCCCAGCACGGGGATATTGAGTTCTATAAGATAAAGCCATAAACATGTTTGTCTGAGTCTTCTATCAAAAGTTACAGCGATTTATATGAAGTTGTTCAAAAACGCTTTATTTCGCCAAGACAATGCGTTTCTCACTGTTACATGCATTTGAATGGGAAACTCGCCTGAAACAAAGTATAGGTTTTCATTATGTGAATAATTTTAAAATCTTAGCTCAAACGGCTGCAAAACCTGTTTGCCCAGCACGGGGATATTGAGTTCTATAAGATAAAGCCATAAACATGTTTGTCTGAGTCTTCTATCAAAAGTTACAGCGATTTATATGAAGTTGTTCAAAAACGCTTTATTTCGCCAAGACAATGCGTTTCTCACTGTTACATGCATTTGAATGGGAAACTCGCCTGAAACAAAGTATAGGTTTTCATTATGTGAATAATTTTAAAATCTTAGCTCAAACGGCTGCAAAACCTGTTTGCCCAGCACGGGGATATTGAGTTCTATAAGATAAAGCCATAAACATGTTTGTCTGAGTCTTCTATCAAAAGTTACAGCGATTTATATGAAGTTGTTCAAAAACGCTTTATTTCGCCAAGACAATGCGTTTCTCACTGTTACATGCATTTGAATGGGAAACTCGCCTGAAACAAAGTATAGGTTTTCATTATGTGAATAATTTTAAAATCTTAGCTCAAACGGCTGCAAAACCTGTTTGCCCAGCACGGGGATATTGAGTTCTATAAGATAAAGCCATAAACATGTTTGTCTGAGTCTTCTATCAAAAGTTACAGCGATTTATATGAAGTTGTTCAAAAACGCTTTATTTCGCCAAGACAGTGTGTTTCTCACTGTTACATGCATTTGAATGGGAAACTCGCCTGAAACAAAGTATAGGTTTTCATTATGTGAATAATTTTAAAATCTTAGCTCAAACGGCTGCAAAACCTGTTTGCCCAGCACGGGGATATTGAGTTCTATAAGATAAAGCCATAAACATGTTTGTCTGAGTCTTCTATCAAAAGTTACAGCGATTTATATGAAGTTGTTCAAAAACGCTTTATTTCGCCAAGACAATGCGTTTCTCACTGTTACATGCATTTGAATGGGAAACTCGCCTGAAACAAAGTATAGGTTTTCATTATGTGAATAATTTTAAAATCTTAGCTCAAACGGCTGCAAAACCTGTTTGCCCAGCACAGGGATATTGAGTTCTATAAGATAAAGCCATAAACATGTTTGTCTGAGTCTTCTATCAAAAGTTACAGCGATTTATATGAAGTTGTTCAAAAACGCTTTATTTCGCCAAGACAATGCGTTTCTCACTGTTACATGCATTTGAATGGGAAACTCGCCTGAAACAAAGTATAGGTTTTCATTATGTGAATAATTTTAAAATCTTAGCTCAAACGGCTGCAAAACCTGTTTGCCCAGCACAGGGATATTGAGTTCTATAAGATAAAGCCATAAACATGTTTGTCTGAGTCTTCTATCAAAAGTTACAGCGATTTATATGAAGTTGTTCAAAAACGCTTTATTTCGCCAAGACAATGCGTTTCTCACTGTTACATGCATTTGAATGGGAAACTCGCCTGAAACAACGTATAGGTTTTCATTATGTGAATAATTTTAAAATCTTAGCTCAAACGGCTGCAAAACCTGTTTGCCCAGCACGGGGATATTGAGTTCTATAAGATAAAGCCATAAACATGTTTGTCTGAGTCTTCTATCAAAAGTTACAGCGATTTATATGAAGTTGTTCAAAAACGCTTTATTTCGCCAAGACAATGCGTTTCTCACTGTTACATGCATTTGAATGGGAAACTCGCCTGAAACAACGTATAGGTTTTCATTATGTGAATAATTTTAAAATCTTAGCTCAAACGGCTGCAAAACCTGTTTGCCCAGCACGGGGATATTGAGTTCTATAAGATAAAGCCATAAACATGTTTGTCTGAGTCTTCTATCAAAAGTTACAGCGATTTATATGAAGTTGTTCAAAAACGCTTTATTTCGCCAAGACAATGCGTTTCTCACTGTTACATGCATTTGAATGGGAAACTCGCCTGAAACAAAGTATAGGTTTTCATTATGTGAATAATTTTAAAATCTTAGCTCAAACGGCTGCAAAACCTGTTTGCCCAGCACAGGGATATTGAGTTCTATAAGATAAAGCCATAAACATGTTTGTCTGAGTCTTCTATCAAAAGTTACAGCGATTTATATGAAGTTGTTCAAAAACGCTTTATTTCGCCAAGACAATGCGTTTCTCACTGTTACATGCATTTGAATGGGAAACTCGCCTGAAACAAAGTATAGGTTTTCATTATGTGAATAATTTTAAAATCTTAGCTCAAACGGCTGCAAAACCTGTTTGCCCAGCACAGGGATATTGAGTTCTATAAGATAAAGCCATAAACATGTTTGTCTGAGTCTTCTATCAAAAGTTACAGCGATTTATATGAAGTTGTTCAAAAACGCTTTATTTCGCCAAGACAATGCGTTTCTCACTGTTACATGCATTTGAATGGGAAACTCGCCTGAAACAACGTATAGGTTTTCATTATGTGAATAATTTTAAAATCTTAGCTCAAACGGCTGCAAAACCTGTTTGCCCAGCACGGGGATATTGAGTTCTATAAGATAAAGCCATAAACATGTTTGTCTGAGTCTTCTATCAAAAGTTACAGCGATTTATATGAAGTTGTTCAAAAACGCTTTATTTCGCCAAGACAATGCGTTTCTCACTGTTACATGCATTTGAATGGGAAACTCGCCTGAAACAACGTATAGGTTTTCATTATGTGAATAATTTTAAAATCTTAGCTCAAACGGCTGCAAAACCTGTTTGCCCAGCACGGGGATATTGAGTTCTATAAGATAAAGCCATAAACATGTTTGTCTGAGTCTTCTATCAAAAGTTACAGCGATTTATATGAAGTTGTTCAAAAACGCTTTATTTCGCCAAGACAATGCGTTTCTCACTGTTACATGCATTTGAATGGGAAACTCGCCTGAAACAACGTATAGGTTTTCATTATGTGAATAATTTTAAAATCTTAGCTCAAATGGCTGCAAAACCTGTTTGCCCAGCACGGGGATATTGAGTTCTATAAGATAAAGCCATAAACATGTTTGTCTGAGTCTTCTATCAAAAGTTACAGCGATTTATATGAAGTTGTTCAAAAACGCTTTATTTCGCCAAGACAATGCGTTTCTCACTGTTACATGCATTTGAATGGGAAACTCGCCTGAAACAACGTATAGGTTTTCATTATGTGAATAATTTTAAAATCTTAGCTCAAACGGCTGCAAAACCTGTTTGCCCAGCACAGGGATATTGAGTTCTATAAGATAAAGCCATAAACATGTTTGTCTGAGTCTTCTATCAAAAGTTACAGCGATTTATATGAAGTTGTTCAAAAACGCTTTATTTCGCCAAGACAATGCGTTTCTCACTGTTACATGCATTTGAATGGGAAACTCGCCTGAAACAACGTATAGGTTTTCATTATGTGAATAATTTTAAAATCTTAGCTCAAACGGCTGCAAAACCTGTTTGCCCAGCACGGGGATATTGAGTTCTATAAGATAAAGCCATAAACATGTTTGTCTGAGTCTTCTATCAAAAGTTACAGCGATTTATATGAAGTTGTTCAAAAACGCTTTATTTCGCCAAGACAATGCGTTTCTCACTGTTACATGCATTTGAATGGGAAACTCGCCTGAAACAAAGTATAGGTTTTCATTATGTGAATAATTTTAAAATCTTAGCTCAAACGGCTGCAAAACCTGTTTGCCCAGCACAGGGATATTGAGTTCTATAAGATAAAGCCATAAACATGTTTGTCTGAGTCTTCTATCAAAAGTTACAGCGATTTATATGAAGTTGTTCAAAAACGCTTTATTTCGCCAAGACAGTGTGTTTCTCACTGTTACATGCATTTGAATGGGAAACTCGCCTGAAACAAAGTATAGGTTTTCATTATGTGAATAATTTTAAAATCTTAGCTCAAACGGCTGCAAAACCTGTTTGCCCAGCACGGGGATATTGAGTTCTATAAGATAAAGCCATAAACATGTTTGTCTGAGTCTTCTATCAAAAGTTACAGCGATTTATATGAAGTTGTTCAAAAACGCTTTATTTCGCCAAGACAATGCGTTTCTCACTGTTACATGCATTTGAATGGGAAACTCGCCTGAAACAAAGTATAGGTTTTCATTATGTGAATAATTTTAAAATCTTAGCTCAAACGGCTGCAAAACCTGTTTGCCCAGCACAGGGATATTGAGTTCTATAAGATAAAGCCATAAACATGTTTGTCTGAGTCTTCTATCAAAAGTTACAGCGATTTATATGAAGTTGTTCAAAAACGCTTTATTTCGCCAAGACAGTGTGTTTCTCACTGTTACATGCATTTGAATGGGAAACTCGCCTGAAACAAAGTATAGGTTTTCATTATGTGAATAATTTTAAAATCTTAGCTCAAACGGCTGCAAAACCTGTTTGCCCAGCACAGGGATATTGAGTTCTATAAGATAAAGCCATAAACATGTTTGTCTGAGTCTTCTATCAAAAGTTACAGCGATTTATATGAAGTTGTTCAAAAACGCTTTATTTCGCCAAGACAATGCGTTTCTCACTGTTACATGCATTTGAATGGGAAACTCGCCTGAAACAAAGTATAGGTTTTCATTATGTGAATAATTTTAAAATCTTAGCTCAAACGGCTGCAAAACCTGTTTGCCCAGCACGGGGATATTGAGTTCTATAAGATAAAGCCATAAACATGTTTGTCTGAGTCTTCTATCAAAAGTTACAGCGATTTATATGAAGTTGTTCAAAAACGCTTTATTTCGCCAAGACAATGCGTTTCTCACTGTTACATGCATTTGAATGGGAAACTCGCCTGAAACAAAGTATAGGTTTTCATTATGTGAATAATTTTAAAATCTTAGCTCAAACGGCTGCAAAACCTGTTTGCCCAGCACGGGGATATTGAGTTCTATAAGATAAAGCCATAAACATGTTTGTCTGAGTCTTCTATCAAAAGTTACAGCGATTTATATGAAGTTGTTCAAAAACGCTTTATTTCGCCAAGACAATGCGTTTCTCACTGTTACATGCATTTGAATGGGAAACTCGCCTGAAACAAAGTATAGGTTTTCATTATGTGAATAATTTTAAAATCTTAGCTCAAACGGCTGCAAAACCTGTTTGCCCAGCACGGGGATATTGAGTTCTATAAGATAAAGCCATAAACATGTTTGTCTGAGTCTTCTATCAAAAGTTACAGCGATTTATATGAAGTTGTTCAAAAACGCTTTATTTCGCCAAGACAGTGTGTTTCTCACTGTTACATGCATTTGAATGGGAAACTCGCCTGAAACAAAGTATAGGTTTTCATTATGTGAATAATTTTAAAATCTTAGCTCAAACGGCTGCAAAACCTGTTTGCCCAGCACGGGGATATTGAGTTCTATAAGATAAAGCCATAAACATGTTTGTCTGAGTCTTCTATCAAAAGTTACAGCGATTTATATGAAGTTGTTCAAAAACGCTTTATTTCGCCAAGACAATGCGTTTCTCACTGTTACATGCATTTGAATGGGAAACTCGCCTGAAACAAAGTATAGGTTTTCATTATGTGAATAATTTTAAAATCTTAGCTCAAACGGCTGCAAAACCTGTTTGCCCAGCACGGGGATATTGAGTTCTATAAGATAAAGCCATAAACATGTTTGTCTGAGTCTTCTATCAAAAGTTACAGCGATTTATATGAAGTTGTTCAAAAACGCTTTATTTCGCCAAGACAATGCGTTTCTCACTGTTACATGCATTTGAATGGGAAACTCGCCTGAAACAAAGTATAGGTTTTCATTATGTGAATAATTTTAAAATCTTAGCTCAAACGGCTGCAAAACCTGTTTGCCCAGCACGGGGATATTGAGTTCTATAAGATAAAGCCATAAACATGTTTGTCTGAGTCTTCTATCAAAAGTTACAGCGATTTATATGAAGTTGTTCAAAAACGCTTTATTTCGCCAAGACAGTGTGTTTCTCACTGTTACATGCATTTGAATGGGAAACTCGCCTGAAACAAAGTATAGGTTTTCATTATGTGAATAATTTTAAAATCTTAGCTCAAACGGCTGCAAAACCTGTTTGCCCAGCACGGGGATATTGAGTTCTATAAGATAAAGCCATAAACATGTTTGTCTGAGTCTTCTATCAAAAGTTACAGCGATTTATATGAAGTTGTTCAAAAACGCTTTATTTCGCCAAGACAATGCGTTTCTCACTGTTACATGCATTTGAATGGGAAACTCGCCTGAAACAAAGTATAGGTTTTCATTATGTGAATAATTTTAAAATCTTAGCTCAAACGGCTGCAAAACCTGTTTGCCCAGCACAGGGATATTGAGTTCTATAAGATAAAGCCATAAACATGTTTGTCTGAGTCTTCTATCAAAAGTTACAGCGATTTATATGAAGTTGTTCAAAAACGCTTTATTTCGCCAAGACAATGCGTTTCTCACTGTTACATGCATTTGAATGGGAAACTCGCCTGAAACAAAGTATAGGTTTTCATTATGTGAATAATTTTAAAATCTTAGCTCAAACGGCTGCAAAACCTGTTTGCCCAGCACAGGGATATTGAGTTCTATAAGATAAAGCCATAAACATGTTTGTCTGAGTCTTCTATCAAAAGTTACAGCGATTTATATGAAGTTGTTCAAAAACGCTTTATTTCGCCAAGACAATGCGTTTCTCACTGTTACATGCATTTGAATGGGAAACTCGCCTGAAACAACGTATAGGTTTTCATTATGTGAATAATTTTAAAATCTTAGCTCAAACGGCTGCAAAACCTGTTTGCCCAGCACGGGGATATTGAGTTCTATAAGATAAAGCCATAAACATGTTTGTCTGAGTCTTCTATCAAAAGTTACAGCGATTTATATGAAGTTGTTCAAAAACGCTTTATTTCGCCAAGACAATGCGTTTCTCACTGTTACATGCATTTGAATGGGAAACTCGCCTGAAACAACGTATAGGTTTTCATTATGTGAATAATTTTAAAATCTTAGCTCAAACGGCTGCAAAACCTGTTTGCCCAGCACGGGGATATTGAGTTCTATAAGATAAAGCCATAAACATGTTTGTCTGAGTCTTCTATCAAAAGTTACAGCGATTTATATGAAGTTGTTCAAAACGCTTTATTTCGCCAAGACAATGCGTTTCTCACTGTTACATGCATTTGAATGGGAAACTCGCCTGAAACAAAGTATAGGTTTTCATTATGTGAATAATTTTAAAATCTTAGCTCAAACGGCTGCAAAACCTGTTTGCCCAGCACAGGGATATTGAGTTCTATAAGATAAAGCCATAAACATGTTTGTCTGAGTCTTCTATCAAAAGTTACAGCGATTTATATGAAGTTGTTCAAAAACGCTTTATTTCGCCAAGACAATGCGTTTCTCACTGTTACATGCATTTGAATGGGAAACTCGCCTGAAACAAAGTATAGGTTTTCATTATGTGAATAATTTTAAAATCTTAGCTCAAACGGCTGCAAAACCTGTTTGCCCAGCACGGGGATATTGAGTTCTATAAGATAAAGCCATAAACATGTTTGTCTGAGTCTTCTATCAAAAGTTACAGCGATTTATATGAAGTTGTTCAAAAACGCTTTATTTCGCCAAGACAATGCGTTTCTCACTGTTACATGCATTTGAATGGGAAACTCGCCTGAAACAACGTATAGGTTTTCATTATGTGAATAATTTTAAAATCTTAGCTCAAACGGCTGCAAAACCTGTTTGCCCAGCACGGGGATATTGAGTTCTATAAGATAAAGCCATAAACATGTTTGTCTGAGTCTTCTATCAAAAGTTACAGCGATTTATATGAAGTTGTTCAAAAACGCTTTATTTCGCCAAGACAATGCGTTTCTCACTGTTACATGCATTTGAATGGGAAACTCGCCTGAAACAACGTATAGGTTTTCATTATGTGAATAATTTTAAAATCTTAGCTCAAATGGCTGCAAAACCTGTTTGCCCAGCACGGGGATATTGAGTTCTATAAGATAAAGCCATAAACATGTTTGTCTGAGTCTTCTATCAAAAGTTACAGCGATTTATATGAAGTTGTTCAAAAACGCTTTATTTCGCCAAGACAATGCGTTTCTCACTGTTACATGCATTTGAATGGGAAACTCGCCTGAAACAACGTATAGGTTTTCATTATGTGAATAATTTTAAAATCTTAGCTCAAACGGCTGCAAAACCTGTTTGCCCAGCACAGGGATATTGAGTTCTATAAGATAAAGCCATAAACATGTTTGTCTGAGTCTTCTATCAAAAGTTACAGCGATTTATATGAAGTTGTTCAAAAACGCTTTATTTCGCCAAGACAATGCGTTTCTCACTGTTACATGCATTTGAATGGGAAACTCGCCTGAAACAACGTATAGGTTTTCATTATGTGAATAATTTTAAAATCTTAGCTCAAACGGCTGCAAAACCTGTTTGCCCAGCACGGGGATATTGAGTTCTATAAGATAAAGCCATAAACATGTTTGTCTGAGTCTTCTATCAAAAGTTACAGCGATTTATATGAAGTTGTTCAAAAACGCTTTATTTCGCCAAGACAATGCGTTTCTCACTGTTACATGCATTTGAATGGGAAACTCGCCTGAAACAAAGTATAGGTTTTCATTATGTGAATAATTTTAAAATCTTAGCTCAAACGGCTGCAAAACCTGTTTGCCCAGCACAGGGATATTGAGTTCTATAAGATAAAGCCATAAACATGTTTGTCTGAGTCTTCTATCAAAAGTTACAGCGATTTATATGAAGTTGTTCAAAAACGCTTTATTTCGCCAAGACAGTGTGTTTCTCACTGTTACATGCATTTGAATGGGAAACTCGCCTGAAACAAAGTATAGGTTTTCATTATGTGAATAATTTTAAAATCTTAGCTCAAACGGCTGCAAAACCTGTTTGCCCAGCACGGGGATATTGAGTTCTATAAGATAAAGCCATAAACATGTTTGTCTGAGTCTTCTATCAAAAGTTACAGCGATTTATATGAAGTTGTTCAAAAACGCTTTATTTCGCCAAGACAATGCGTTTCTCACTGTTACATGCATTTGAATGGGAAACTCGCCTGAAACAAAGTATAGGTTTTCATTATGTGAATAATTTAAAATCTTAGCTCAAACGGCTGCAAAACCTGTTTGCCCAGCACAGGGATATTGAGTTCTATAAGATAAAGCCATAAACATGTTTGTCTGAGTCTTCTATCAAAAGTTACAGCGATTTATATGAAGTTGTTCAAAAACGCTTTATTTCGCCAAGACAGTGTGTTTCTCACTGTTACATGCATTTGAATGGGAAACTCGCCTGAAACAAAGTATAGGTTTTCATTATGTGAATAATTTTAAAATCTTAGCTCAAACGGCTGCAAAACCTGTTTGCCCAGCACAGGGATATTGAGTTCTATAAGATAAAGCCATAAACATGTTTGTCTGAGTCTTCTATCAAAAGTTACAGCGATTTATATGAAGTTGTTCAAAAACGCTTTATTTCGCCAAGACAATGCGTTTCTCACTGTTACATGCATTTGAATGGGAAACTCGCCTGAAACAAAGTATAGGTTTTCATTATGTGAATAATTTTAAAATCTTAGCTCAAACGGCTGCAAAACCTGTTTGCCCAGCACGGGGATATTGAGTTCTATAAGATAAAGCCATAAACATGTTTGTCTGAGTCTTCTATCAAAAGTTACAGCGATTTATATGAAGTTGTTCAAAAACGCTTTATTTCGCCAAGACAATGCGTTTCTCACTGTTACATGCATTTGAATGGGAAACTCGCCTGAAACAAAGTATAGGTTTTCATTATGTGAATAATTTTAAAATCTTAGCTCAAACGGCTGCAAAACCTGTTTGCCCAGCACGGGGATATTGAGTTCTATAAGATAAAGCCATAAACATGTTTGTCTGAGTCTTCTATCAAAAGTTACAGCGATTTATATGAAGTTGTTCAAAAACGCTTTATTTCGCCAAGACAATGCGTTTCTCACTGTTACATGCATTTGAATGGGAAACTCGCCTGAAACAAAGTATAGGTTTTCATTATGTGAATAATTTTAAAATCTTAGCTCAAACGGCTGCAAAACCTGTTTGCCCAGCACGGGGATATTGAGTTCTATAAGATAAAGCCATAAACATGTTTGTCTGAGTCTTCTATCAAAAGTTACAGCGATTTATATGAAGTTGTTCAAAAACGCTTTATTTCGCCAAGACAGTGTGTTTCTCACTGTTACATGCATTTGAATGGGAAACTCGCCTGAAACAAAGTATAGGTTTTCATTATGTGAATAATTTTAAAATCTTAGCTCAAACGGCTGCAAAACCTGTTTGCCCAGCACGGGGATATTGAGTTCTATAAGATAAAGCCATAAACATGTTTGTCTGAGTCTTCTATCAAAAGTTACAGCGATTTATATGAAGTTGTTCAAAAACGCTTTATTTCGCCAAGACAATGCGTTTCTCACTGTTACATGCATTTGAATGGGAAACTCGCCTGAAACAAAGTATAGGTTTTCATTATGTGAATAATTTTTAAAATCTTAGCTCAAACGGCTGCAAAACCTGTTTGCCCAGCACGGGGATATTGAGTTCTATAAGATAAAGCCATAAACATGTTTGTCTGAGTCTTCTATCAAAAGTTACAGCGATTTATATGAAGTTGTTCAAAAACGCTTTATTTCGCCAAGACAATGCGTTTCTCACTGTTACATGCATTTGAATGGGAAACCTCCGCCTGAAACAAAGTATAGGTTTTCATTATGTGAATAATTTTAAAATCTTAGCTCAAACGGCTGCAAAACCTGTTTGCCCAGCACGGGGATATTGAGTTCTATAAGATAAAGCCATAAACATGTTTGTCTGAGTCTTCTATCAAAAGTTACAGCGATTTATATGAAGTTGTTCAAAAACGCTTTATTTCGCCAAGACAATGCGTTTCTCACTGTTACATGCATTTGAATGGGAAACTCGCCTGAAACAAAGTATAGGTTTTCATTATGTGAATAATTTTAAAATCTTAGCTCAAACGGCTGCAAAACCTGTTTGCCCAGCACGGGGATATTGAGTTCTATAAGATAAAGCCATAAACATGTTTGTCTGAGTCTTCTATCAAAAGTTACAGCGATTTATATGAAGTTGTTCAAAAACGCTTTATTTCGCCAAGACAATGCGTTTCTCACTGTTACATGCATTTGAATGGGAAACTCGCCTGAAACAAAGTATAGGTTTTCATTATGTGAATAATTTTAAAATCTTAGCTCAAACGGCTGCAAAACCTGTTTGCCCAGCACGGGGATATTGAGTTCTATAAGATAAAGCCATAAACATGTTTGTCTGAGTCTTCTATCAAAAGTTACAGCGATTTATATGAAGTTGTTCAAAAACGCTTTATTTCGCCAAGACAGTGTGTTTCTCACTGTTACATGCATTTGAATGGGAAACTCGCCTGAAACAAAGTATAGGTTTTCATTATGTGAATAATTTTAAAATCTTAGCTCAAACGGCTGCAAAACCTGTTTGCCCAGCACGGGGATATTGAGTTCTATAAGATAAAGCCATAAACATGTTTGTCTGAGTCTTCTATCAAAAGTTACAGCGATTTATATGAAGTTGTTCAAAAACGCTTTATTTCGCCAAGACAATGCGTTTCTCACTGTTACATGCATTTGAATGGGAAACTCGCCTGAAACAAAGTATAGGTTTTCATTATGTGAATAATTTTAAAATCTTAGCTCAAACGGCTGCAAAACCTGTTTGCCCAGCACGGGGATATTGAGTTCTATAAGATAAAGCCATAAACATGTTTGTCTGAGTCTTCTATCAAAAGTTACAGCGATTTATATGAAGTTGTTCAAAAACGCTTTATTTCGCCAAGACAATGCGTTTCTCACTGTTACATGCATTTGAATGGGAAACTCGCCTGAAACAAAGTATAGGTTTTCATTATGTGAATAATTTTAAAATCTTAGCTCAAACGGCTGCAAAACCTGTTTGCCCAGCACGGGATATTGAGTTCTATAAGATAAAGCCATAAACATGTTTGTCTGAGTCTTCTATCAAAAGTTACAGCGATTTATATGAAGTTGTTCAAAAACGCTTTATTTCGCCAAGACAATGCGTTTCTCACTGTTACATGCATTTGAATGGGAAACTCGCCTGAAACAAAGTATAGGTTTTCATTATGTGAATAATTTTAAAATCTTAGCTCAAACGGCTGCAAAACCTGTTTGCCCAGCACGGGGATATTGAGTTCTATAAGATAAAGCCATAAACATGTTTGTCTGAGTCTTCTATCAAAAGTTACAGCGATTTATATGAAGTTGTTCAAAAACGCTTTATTTCGCCAAGACAATGCGTTTCTCACTGTTACATGCATTTGAATGGGAAACTCGCCTGAAACAAAGTATAGGTTTTCATTATGTGAATAATTTTAAAATCTTAGCTCAAACGGCTGCAAAACCTGTTTGCCCAGCACAGGGATATTGAGTTCTATAAGATAAAGCCATAAACATGTTTGTCTGAGTCTTCTATCAAAAGTTACAGCGATTTATATGAAGTTGTTCAAAAACGCTTTATTTCGCCAAGACAATGCGTTTCTCACTGTTACATGCATTTGAATGGGAAACTCGCCTGAAACAACGTATAGGTTTTCATTATGTGAATAATTTTAAAATCTTAGCTCAAACGGCTGCAAAACCTGTTTGCCCAGCACGGGGATATTGAGTTCTATAAGATAAAGCCATAAACATGTTTGTCTGAGTCTTCTATCAAAAGTTACAGCGATTTATATGAAGTTGTTCAAAAACGCTTTATTTCGCCAAGACATGCGTTTCTCACTGTTACATGCATTTGAATGGGAAACTCGCCTGAAACAAAGTATAGGTTTTCATTATGTGAATAATTTTAAATCTTAGCTCAAACGGCTGCAAAACCTGTTTGCCCAGCACAGGGATATTGAGTTCTATAAGATAAAGCCATAAACATGTTTGTCTGAGTCTTCTATCAAAAGTTACAGCGATTTATATGAAGTTGTTCAAAAACGCTTTATTTCGCCAAGACAATGCGTTTCTCACTGTTACATGCATTTGAATGGGAAACTCGCCTGAAACAAAGTATAGGTTTTCATTATGTGAATAATTTTAAAATCTTAGCTCAAACGGCTGCAAAACCTGTTTGCCCAGCACAGGGATATTGAGTTCTATAAGATAAAGCCATAAACATGTTTGTCTGAGTCTTCTATCAAAAGTTACAGCGATTTATATGAAGTTGTTCAAAAACGCTTTATTTCGCCAAGACAATGCGTTTCTCACTGTTACATGCATTTGAATGGGAAACTCGCCTGAAACAACGTATAGGTTTTCATTATGTGAATAATTTTAAAATCTTAGCTCAAACGGCTGCAAAACCTGTTTGCCCAGCACGGGGATATTGAGTTCTATAAGATAAAGCCATAAACATGTTTGTCTGAGTCTTCTATCAAAAGTTACAGCGATTTATATGAAGTTGTTCAAAAACGCTTTATTTCGCCAAGACAATGCGTTTCTCACTGTTACATGCATTTGAATGGGAAACTCGCCTGAAACAACGTATAGGTTTTCATTATGTGAATAATTTTAAAATCTTAGCTCAAACGGCTGCAAAACCTGTTTGCCCAGCACGGGGATATTGAGTTCTATAAGATAAAGCCATAAACATGTTTGTCTGAGTCTTCTATCAAAAGTTACAGCGATTTATATGAAGTTGTTCAAAAACGCTTTATTTCGCCAAGACAATGCGTTTCTCACTGTTACATGCATTTGAATGGGAAACTCGCCTGAAACAACGTATAGGTTTTCATTATGTGAATAATTTTAAAATCTTAGCTCAAATGGCTGCAAAACCTGTTTGCCCAGCACGGGGATATTGAGTTCTATAAGATAAAGCCATAAACATGTTTGTCTGAGTCTTCTATCAAAAGTTACAGCGATTTATATGAAGTTGTTCAAAAACGCTTTATTTCGCCAAGACAATGCGTTTCTCACTGTTACATGCATTTGAATGGGAAACTCGCCTGAAACAACGTATAGGTTTTCATTATGTGAATAATTTTAAAATCTTAGCTCAAACGGCTGCAAAACCTGTTTGCCCAGCACAGGGATATTGAGTTCTATAAGATAAAGCCATAAACATGTTTGTCTGAGTCTTCTATCAAAAGTTACAGCGATTTATATGAAGTTGTTCAAAAACGCTTTATTTCGCCAAGACAATGCGTTTCTCACTGTTACATGCATTTGAATGGGAAACTCGCCTGAAACAAAGTATAGGTTTTCATTATGTGAATAATTTTAAAATCTTAGCTCAAACGGCTGCAAAACCTGTTTGCCCAGCACAGGGATATTGAGTTCTATAAGATAAAGCCATAAACATGTTTGTCTGAGTCTTCTATCAAAAGTTACAGCGATTTATATGAAGTTGTTCAAAAACGCTTTATTTCGCCAAGACAATGCG